>NC_053390.1:629513291-629821597 GCF_905171765.1 Bufo bufo
CTCAAGTTTGCTCCAGGTGGGCGGTACAGCTAAGCATAGCATAATCAGGGCAGGCAAATTAATACATTCAATGAATAAATCAGTAACATTTTCGCCTGTTATGTTAGCTTATAATTATATTCAACTTTTCATTGTATTAGTTCATTCAGATTGTTTTGCACCCTATAAATGGTTGCAGAAATATGTTACATTAATATTTAAACTCCACTTTTGTCTCAATGACTGATACGCAGTCAGGTTTGACTGGTCAGATCGACCTTCTCTTATTGAGATAATTGTTTGGTTCTTGTCAAGGAGAAGGAGAAAAGGACAAAGGGAAGTGGCCCACCAAATTAAAACTCAATTTGACTAATGCCTCTTAATTTGCATGTCGTGGAATTGAATACTATTTTCTCTTCTCACTGCATGCCATCAACACTAATTGGGGAAAACATTCTTTATAAACTTCTTACTGGCCTAATTGAGATGTAAATGTAAAGATATTTCCTACTGAGTGGAAAAAGCATTATTGCGCAAAGAATCTTATCAATTGCTTCTGTTTTTATTCATATTAATCATTTCATGCTACAGTTGGCATAACTCAGAATGATAAATCATTACAAATTTGACATTGTATGTGAACAGTGGGCATACCTTTGGGCTCAAGGATAGTTACAGCACTTGGCATCTTTGTACAGACAGCTAGAATGCTATAAATGCTCCGAAAGCAGAATCAAAGCAATGCTAATGGAAATAGCATGGTGGTACAATACCCATCACTGCTGCCTTAGGCTCAGCTCATACAGGGCATATTTAGGACATTTCACTTTATATTATATTTAATATAATGTACCAACCAGAAGTTCCAAATGGGGAATTGTGAAACCTCTTTGAACACTGCATTATGTACTGTGCATTTTTAGATCCTGGCACAGAACTCAAGCACATATGAACCAAGCTGGTGAGTATTTCCAATTCAAGGTGTTGGTTTTCAACCCCTTACTGACTAGAGTGTTTGGCCTAAATCCTAATTGATTAGACACTAGAGATGAGCAAATTTCCTGAAATTTCTGATTCTATCGATTTTGCCTCCCTTTTAGTTTGTATATATAGATTCCTGGAGGTGTATAAACTCCAATTTAAATGTGCCTGTTTTCCATCTACAGGCCACATTTAGGTGCACCTGTGAGGCCTGGGACATATCAGCCAGTCTTGAGTGGCACTCGCAGACTCCTCCCTCCTCCCATTGCAAGCATGGCTACATGCTTGAGGTAACTGGTGAGCTGTTTGTGAGTCGACCTTATGCTCCTGTAATTTGCCCACTGGCTCCTGGTATCGCCCATACGGCTCAGGTAGGAGAGTGTTAGGTCCCGGGCTACTTGAGAAACCTTGGCGTGGTGCCTGGGCTTAGACATGTTCTACACCGTAGAACATGTTGACTAATCTCTCAATTTTAAAATCAGTTTGAGGGTTTAGTGAGATTGCAGAGTGCACCTGTGTTTGTTATTGTTTTGTTATATTGTTATATTAATTATGACATCCGCACTTGTTACCTTGTGTAGGATGTCTATTGTGGTACTTGTGGTTCGCCGCGGGCATCCTCCACCGTATGCATTTTGCTGGGGATTGCCATTAGCAACGGGCCACAAGTGCAGGATTTGCTCCCCTGTATATATGCACAACTGCATGTGGGTTCGAGCACCTCCTGCTAATGCCAACCTGTCTTCTTAGCCTCCCTTTTAAAGTAAGGTAAAATTTCCCAAGTTGACTGTTATAGTGTGTCCTTAAAAGCACGGATATACAATAGTAATCCTCGGTGTCCTTGTCAACATCATCATCATGTGTGCCACACTGAGTGTCAGCCTCATCCTCTTGTCCCTCTAAAACGCTATGCCTCCCTCCAACATTAACTCCTCCTCATCCTCCTTCTCCTTCAGTCCTAGTTTCTCATCCTCCTCCACTTCTTCTTGCACAAATGGGTTCCCCAGAGCCACATGTAGGTGAGCAAGATGTGGACGATTTTCATCTTTCACCATTCCTGGTTGCATCAGTGTGATTGTTTGTTCCTAAATAAATAACAGAAAGATGACATTATTGATGCCACTGTAGTCCCTACGCACAAATCTGGTGGCCTCTTTGAAAGGGCCTGAGTATGCGACACACATATGCTCTTTGCTATGGTGGTCTGCTGCATGATGTAATCATTGATTGCTTTATGCTTCTTGTACAGATGGTCCAGCATATAAAATATGGATCTGCGCAAGTCTATTTTTCTCTACAGTGCGGCCCAACAAAAAAATTGCAGTGTGCAGGCTCTGCAAGCAAAAAATAAGCAAAAGCCAGGCCACTTTCACAAGCAGTACAGTGTAATTGTTGCCATAATCATCAACAGTTACTGCTTATCCTGCTCCTTCTACTCCTTCTTGACCTCTGCTCTATTGTCAGTCATCCATATCGAAATGTAGGGCCAGAAAACAATACATGCTCAGGAATCCACCTGTGTGCCAAATCAACTCCCACCTGGCCAAGTTGGTTGTGGCGGAGTGGCAGCTTTTCTTCTCAGTGAGCTCCATAGCCTTTAGGTAACTGATTGATGGAAGATACCTCACCTTCATCATTTCTTAAGAAAATCCATCTCTGCTTTGTCCTCTTACATGGAGGAGAATCAAAAAGTAAGACAACATTTTTGCATTATCAAGATGTGCTCTTTACCCAGATTGCCAAAGCTTTCACCAAGCAGACATCTGCTGCCCACTTGTCTAAGCAGAAGGAGCCCTTTCCACCCCACCCCCCCAATGACTTATCCCTCCACTGCCGGGGCAGTTCAAATAGTTGACTCCCATACAGTTTGCTGAACATAGTGGAACAGTTTTTTCAACCTCTGAACTAACCTGAGGCACAACACCATAGAAATCATTACATATGTGGGAAGGAATCAGGCAAGGATTTTCACACACCTCTGGCTTAAGTGGCTAATTCCAATGAATGGATTTGCTATTGCTGACAGTGTGAAGTGGCTGAATATCACTGACACAATAATGTCACTGCTGTTATCTGCCTGTCAATCATGTCCAATGCTGTACTTCTGTTGCTGCAGCTCCAGCTTGCCACTACTACTATGCAGGTGCCAATTTTCTGCCTTTTGTGTCAGATCCCATATTGTACTGTTGAGACTTCAGCCACTACCACTACTACTACCCCTACACAGCGACACATCTCCTGCCTTGTAAGCTAGGTTCCATAATATATATCTGCTTCTCTCAAAGAAGGACTTTTTTGCGTTTTTTCTAAAAACAAAATCCATTGCGTGTTCACTTTCCCAGATCTCAGACATCCTCTCACCAGCACATGTATTTGTTGTGGTGGAATTGATGGAGAAAGAATACAGTTCATTCAAAAAGTCTTCATATCCTTTCACTTTTTTACATTTTGCTATGTTGTGCCCTTGAACAATTCTTTTTTTTTATCAGGTTTTTACAATCATTCTGCACTCCATACCACATAAAGTCAAAACAGAATGTTTGAGATCCTTGTCAATTTATTGAAAAGGAAAAACTAAAATATTACATTATCATTGCTTGCTGCCTCCAATGGAGCTCATAATCTAAGTTCTCATCAGTATGTCTTTGGAGAGTGGGATAACATACAAACGCCATGTTGTCCTCTGTCATACTTGATCCAAGGACTCCAGTGCTGCAAGGTATTAGTGCTAACCACTAGGTCACCATGCTGCCCATGGCTTTCAGTAAAAATATCTCTGTACTTATATCTGCATTATTTAGCTTTCTCTCAACCCTGACCAGTCCCCCTATTCCAGATGCTGAAAAATACCCCCACACCATGATGCTGCCACCACCATACTTCACTGTAGGGAATATACTGGGTAGGTGATGAGCAGTGCTTGGCTTCCTTCAGACATGTCGCTTACAATTGAGGCAAAAAAATAGTGGTTTCAACATATTAGCCTAGTAACATAGTACCATAAATTATAAGGCTGAAAAAAACATATGTGTCCACCAAGTTCAGCCTGTTATCCTGCAAGGTGATCCAGAGAAAGTAAAAAAAAAAAAAAGCCAATCTTCCTCGTTTTAGAGAAAAAAAAAATCTTCCCGACTCCAATCAGGCAATCAGAATACCTCCCTGGATCAACGACCTGTCCAGAAATCAAATAACTATAACTTGTTATAAAATTACATTCTAGAAATACATCCAGGCCCTTATTGAAATCTTTTAGTCAACTCACCACCACCACCACATCCTCTGGCAGAGAGTTTCATAGTCTCACTGCTCTTACAGTAAAGAATCCTCTTCTATGTTTGTGTAGAAGCCTTCTTTCCTGTAGACGCAGAGGATGTCCCCTTGTCACAGTCCTGGGGATAAATAGATGATGGGAGAGATCTCTGTACTGACCCCTGATATATTTATACATAGTTATTAGATCTCCCCTCTCGTCTTTTTTTCGAAACTGAATAACCCTAATTTTGACAATCCTTTTGGGTACTGTTGTCTACCCATTCCCGTTATTACTTTAGTTGCCCTACTCTGAACACTCTCCAGCTCTGCTATGTCTGTTTTGTGCACAGAATCCCAGCATTGTACACAAAACTCCATGTGTGGTCTGACTAGTGTTTTGAATCATGTGCATCTATTCACCTTTTGATACACCTCATAATATTACAGGGAGTGCAGAATTATTAGGCAAGTTGTATTTTTGAGGATAAATTTTATTATTGAACAACAACCATATTCTCAATGAACCCAAAAAACTCATTAATATCAAAGCTGAATATTTTTGGAAGTAGTTTTTAGTTTGTTTTTAGTTTTAGCTATTTTAGGGGGATATCTGTGTGTGCAGGTGACTATTACTGTGCATAATTATTAGGCAACTTAACAAAAAACAAATATATACCCATTTCAATTATTTATTTTTACCAGTGAAACCAATATAACATCTCAACATTCACAAATATACATTTCTGACATTCAAAAACAAAACAAAAACAAATCAGTGACCAATATAGCCACCTTTCTTTGCAAGGACACTCAAAAGCCTGCCATCCATGGATTCTGTCAGTGTTTTGATCTGTTCACCATCAACATTGCGTGCAGCAGCAACCACAGCCTCCCAGACACTGTTCAGAGAGGTGTACTGTTTTCCCTCCTTGTAAATCTCACATTTGATGATGGACCACAGGTTCTCAATGGGGTTCAGATCAGGTGAACAAGGAGGCCATGTCATTAGATTTTCTTCTTTTATACCCTTTCTTGCCAGCCACGCTGTGGAGTACTTGGACGCGTGTGATGGAGCATTGTCCTGCATGAAAATCATGTTTTTCTTGAAGGATGCAGACTTCTTCCTGTACCACTGCTTGAAGGTGTCTTCCAGAAACTGGCAGTAGGACTGGGAGTTGAGCTTGACTCCATCATCAACCCGAAAAGGCCCCACAAGCTCATCTTTGATGATACCAGCCCAAACCAGTACTCCACCTCCACCTTGCTGGCGTCTGAGTCGGACTGGAGCTCTCTGCCCTTTACCAATCCAGCCACGGGCCCATCAAGACTCACTCTCATTTCATCAGTTCATAAAACCTTAGAAAAATCAGTCTTGAGATATTTCTTGGCCCAGTCTTGACGTTTCAGCTAGTGTGTCTTGTTCAGTGGTGGTCGTCTTTCAGCCTTTCTTACCTTGGCCATGTCTCTGAGTATTGCACACCTTGTGCTTTTGGGCACTCCAGTGATGTTGCAGCTCTGAAATATGGCCAAACTGGTGGCAAGTGGCATCTTGGCAGCTGCACGCTTGACTTTTCTCAGTTCATGGGCAGTTATTTTGCGCCTTGGTTTTTCCACACGCTTCTTGCGACCCTGTTGACTATTTTGAATTAAACGCTTGAATGTTCGATGATCACGCTTCAGAAGCTTTGCAATTTTAAGAGTGCTGCATCCCTCTGCAAGATATCTCACTATTTTTGACTTTTCTGAGCCTGTCAAGTCCTTCTTTTGACCCATTTTGCCAAAGGAAAGGAAGTTGCCTAATAATTATGCACACCTGATATAGGGTGTTGATGTCATTAGACCACACCCCTTCTCATTACAGAGATGCACATCACCTAATATGCTTAATTGGTAGTAGGCTTTCGAGCCTATACAGCTTGGAGTAAGACAACATGCATAAAGAGGATGATGTGGTCAAAATACTCATTTGCCTAATAATTCTGTACAGGGTGTATTGGCTGCCTGACACTGGTTACTACGGGTTCACAGCTGAATCTGGACATACCCATATTTTCACCCAGGCAGCCCCCCTGACAAGAGCATGTTTGTAAAACGGCTAGGACAGCGCTAAAGCCAGCACATCAGAGGAGGTGACGTCACCGAACACACTGCTGGGCGGAAGCTTCCACCTGACAGTGTGTTATTGTAAATAAAAAAGCCCTTGCCCTGCGCGATCCTGCGCAGGGCACAGGAGAGTATCGGAGCATTAATCGAGGGCTGCCTGACAAGAGCATGAAATGCTCTGATGCTCTCATTTGCTCTGCGCTGAATCGCGCAGATCAAAGGCATTTTCAGGAGATCCAGTAACATCCCAGGCTCTCCTTCCGTGTTTGGGGCACAGGAGAGTATTGGAGCATAAATTGAGGGTGGCCTGGGTGAAAATATGGGTATGTCCAGGTTCAGCTCTGAACCCAGACAACCCCTTTAACTCTGTTTCCATGTCAGTGTTACCCAGTGTTTTACCATTTAGTATGTACTAGTGACATGTATGTTTCCTTCCCATATGCATAACCTTACATTTGTCATATCTATCCATCTATCCAATCTATCCATCAGACCAGAGAATATTGTTTTACAGAGTCTAAAAGTCCTTATGGTGCTTTTTTCAAACTCCAAACAGGCTTTCATGTGTCTGTTACTGATGAGAGGCTTCTTTCTGTCAACTCTGCTATAAAGCGCAGATTGGTGGAGTGCTGCACCTTAACATTCTGGAAGTTTCTCCCATATGCACACAGGATCTTTAAAGCTCAACCAGAGTGATTGTGTTCTTGGTCGCCTCTTTTACCAAGGCCCTTCTCCCCTGATTTGTTTGGTGGGACGGCCAGCTCTAAGAAAAGTTGCTTAAAACTTCTTCCATTTAAGAATTATGGAGACTAGCTTTTGGGAACTTTCAGTGCTGCAGAATTTTTTGTATCCTTCTCTAGATCTGTGCCTCTACACAAGCCTGCCTCTGAGTTTTTGCTATGATATGCATTGCCAGCTGTGAGACCTTATATAGACAGGTTTGTGTCATTCCAAATCATGTCCAACTGAATTTACAACAGGCGGACTCGAATCAAGGAGTAGAAACTAGTGATGGACAAACATCTGCCGGTTCGCAAAAGCGATTGCGCGAACGGGATCAAATGTTCGTGAACCGCAAGTTCGCGGCGGGTCCCATTCATTTTAATGGCAGGCGAACCTGAAAAACCTTCAGCTCATATTTGCAGCCAAGAAATAATTACTAGAAGGCTGGGTTCACACTTGAGCATTTTACAGCGCGTTCAAACGCTCTGTAAAACGCTCAACACATGAAAACCATTGCTTCCCTATGGCCCTGGTTCTCACTTGAGCGTTTTACAGCGCGTTTGAACGCGCTGAAAAACGCCCTACGCTCAAAAAAGTTCTTGAGCTTCTTTGGGGCGAACGCGCGTTTGGCACATAGCAACAGGCAATAAAAGGCCACACCCTAGTGAGAGGCAAATGTCTAGCCTGACCAAGATGCTGTCAATCACTGCTGTCAATCACACAAACGCGCGTAATACGCGCGTTGACTATGGACAAAAACGCGCACAAAAACGTGCATAAAACGCGCGACAAAAACGCGCGTTAAACGCGCATATCAAATATGCTCAAGTGTGAACCCAGCCGAAGTGCACAAATAGTTCCACAACATAGACAGTGACATACCAGATGTATTATTCGAATTTGTGATCTCCATTCATTATTTGTTTTTCAATGCAAAATATCGGCAATATAATTTTCGCATTCGCGCATGCGCAAATGCACTATACAGTACCCAAATTCACTATAAAAAAAGTATATTGGTATATAACACCCCGCTTCAATCTGTTTTTTTGGGGGACGACTGGTATATCACACCAGTAGAAATTATGTGTTCCAATAACGCTTGTACCTCTATATACACCGGCAGAATCGCAGCAGAACCGCACACAACTGCCGCACAATACAAATGCACTATAATATACTTCGTAACATAGAAAGTATATTATAACATTGTACACGGAAGGCAATCCATTAGAATATACCTAAAAATAAAACATAACCTTTAATAATGTTGCTATGAGGGTCCATTCACACGTCCGTAAGTGTTTCGCAGATCCGCAAAACACGGACACCGGCAATGTGCATTCCGCAATTTGCGGACCGCACATCGCCGGCACTATAATAAAAAATGCCTAATCTTGTCTGCAATTGCGGACAAGAATAGGACATGTTCTATTTTTTTGCGGAAAAACGGAAGCACGGATGCTGAAGTGCGGATGCAAATGCAGATGCGGACAGCACATTCCGGACCCATTGAAAATGAATGGGTCTGCACCCGTTCCGCAAAATTGCGAAACGGATGCAGACCCATTTTGCGGACGTGTGAATGGAAAAGATATCCCTCAAAATGAAAAAATATTAAATTATTAAAGTTAAGCAAAAAAGCATAGATGTGGTAGGCAATAACAAGTGCTCGGCGGCACTAAATCAGGTGCTCGGCGGCACCAAATCAGAAACCATATGTTCTACCACAATCCGGGGGGTTCCAGTGCACATCCATGAATCGCGGAGGGAAAGCAAAAACCATCTATCCCTGGGCTAGATGATGATGTGGTATTGAAGGACAGGGTGGGCAAAGAACTGTCCCTGATTTTGCCTATTATGGCCCTGATAGCCTAACCACAGACCACCCGCCCTGACAAGAGCGACCCCGTCCGGAACCTTACCCTATGTAAAAATGGCCCTAGTAAGCCCCTAGCCCCTAGGCCCCTGACTTCCAGGTGATCACTATATAGATCTATGTGTTTTTGACTCATTATAAAAGTATATTATAAGTATATCGCACCCCTCTGTGTATCACACCTATCGATAGCACACCTATACCAGTCCTTAAAAGGACTTTTGTGCCCCTATTAGCTAGCGTTTGGTGTCCCTTACAGTCTGTCCCTGCTCCACACAGCAACCTCTCCCTACACTGGCAAAGACTGAATGTAAAATGGCGGCCAGATCAGGTTTATTTATAAGGTAGGGGTATGTCCATTTGCTGAAAGTCTCAATTGGCTGTCCTGTACCACCTGATGGATGTGTCATGGGTCAAAGTTCTTCACAATGTAAAAGAATATGGCGGGCGCGAATATCTCCATATGTTCGCATGTTCGGCGAATCGCGAACACGCAAAGTTCGCCGCGAAACGAATGCCGGGCGAACCGTAAGGCCATCTCTAGTAGAAACATCCTTAAGATGATAAAGAGACTTGGGAGGCCCCCAGGGCTAAATTCCAAGTGTCATAGCAAAAGGTCTGAATTAATATGTCCATGCAAATTTTTTGTTTTTCCATTTTAACAAAATTTTCATTTTACCTTTCTATTATGGGTTATTGAGGGGAAACTTGATGTATCTTATTTTATTTTTTTTGGGGAAAAAAAATGAAAGGGTCCAAAGACTTTCAAATGCATTGTATATATTATATATGTATTTTATTTAACATCAAAGCTGCTACTACTCCGTAAAAAGGGATAATTTTTGGACCACTTGTTCAATACCACTTCTTCCAATATCACTTTTTCAAGCATTGTATTAAAGTTTTGGTGACTTACTTCTTTCTTGGCTTATTTACTTGCAGAACCTCTTGTGTTTCACCTATAGATTTTCTTTAATTTGATCTTTGCACAGTGCACACAAAGCAAAGTTTACCAACCAAGTGAAAAGAAAATGTTAACGCAACATGAAAACCCAAATCTAATCCATATATTGTTTCCTTGTGTGCTTCAATGAAGTATCCGTTTAATGATGTATTCTGGCGTTACGGGGTACAGAAATATGCAAACACTGAATATTTATAGACTAGGCTTGAAAATGCAGGGGTGGAAATTATAAAGTAATCATTAACCTTCACATCATACTGTGTTTCTCAGACACAGACTGTATATTGCCGTGGAGAATTTTACAAAGGCATGCTTTGTGATCAGGTTCAGCACTATATAGAAATGCTGACTTTACTTTGTTGCCTTTTTTTTAAATGTATGACATCTTTCGAAAAAAGGAGCAAAAATAGGACCATTTTATCCTGCGCTCACTAAATATACCCAGACTAATGAAATCATCATTGACTTTATATTAGATTACTTTAGCTTGAGAAAAAAAATAACTTAAAGTCTTAGACGAAAAGCCATGGTTGATTGTCATTCTGAGGCTGCTCCGCTAAGCCTTATCAATTAACATTCTTCAAAGCTATTGAATATTAATGTATGGCAATACACTGCAGTGATTTCTGAGAGCCTGGAATGGGCATCCATAGTTACTAGGCAGTTTCTTTATTTAACAATGTAATTGTGAAAACTGAGCAATGCCCTTCACATTTTAGAGCAAGAACATTTGTCTTACCAGTTATTATAAGAACATAGTCATTGACCATATTTAATACAAAATTAGTTTCTTAGAATAAGCTTGTTTAATCTAACACTCTGTAGCGGGTGGGTGGGTTATTGGAGCGCTAAATAAAAGTATGTAGTTAAAGACAATTCAGTCACTCTAGAGAGTTTTTTTAAACATTTAAATACATTTTTGTATATTAAAATTACCCATTTAGTGATTATTTCAAAATGTAGAATGATACTACGTTATGCAGTTACAAATGTCAACATTCTTAAAATTTGTTTTGGGACCGATTCTAACAAATCATTTGGCAGATTTCATTACAGCACAAATACGTTCAACCTGAAATGAAAGTGATCGGATTGTGATGTAAAAGTTGTGTATGATATTCTGGGGTCTCCTTGGATGGTATCCAACACATTTTAAGCTCTTTAGTGACAAGATAGCATTAGTAATGTCAAAGTGACAGTGACATATATGGCTATGGGTAAATGGATGGTAGATGGTGGTAAAAAACAGTCTGTTAAAAAAAAACACACTAAGACGCAAATGATGAGAAGACACACCCCAGGTTTAAGAATTATTTTTTTTTCATCAGCCCTCATATCAGCTCCTCAGATCAGACCCCCATATCAAATTGTCAGATCAGACCCCCAAATCATAACCTCACATCAGACCTCAGATCAGACACCCATATCAGGACCTCACATCAGACCCCATATCAGGGCCTCACATAAAACCCCCATATCAGGACTTCAAATCAGACCCCCATCAGACCTCAGATCAGACTCCCATTAGACCTCTATGTCAGACCCCCATCAGACCTTAGATCAGACTTCCATACCAGACCCCCATCAGGCCTCCGATCACACCTACAAGATTGATGATTTCCTGGATGACTGGGCATAAGTACTTCTTTCCCAGCATCCCACCAATTTTACCATGATGATGAGAGAGGTGATGGTTGCTAGTGAAAAACAATAAAGGAGCATGGACAGGTAAGTATTTAGCACACAGTATTGAATCATGATATAGTGTAAAGGCTATCCCATGATTAAGCTCCAGAAGAAATGTAAAAAGCTGCCAGTATAACAGAAAAAAAATCTGTATTATTCCAAAGCTATTTGGCAAACCATATAAAGAGATAAATTAGAATGGAGCCTCTTTGGGCAATTTCTGTATAATATCAATAGTCAAACAAGTGTTGGTATAGTTATGATGTGGAAATACTTGTTTGCCTTTACCCGGACAACTTTCTATTATTGAATTTATACTAATTGATCCATACCAAAGCCAAGGTAGGATATTCAGCTTGTTTAAGGCCTACTTTTGGGGGATGAAGCCATTTTTGCAGGACAAGTTGTATTCTTTGTTATGGTGTCAGGTGAGGGTCAGCACCCACCCTAAATGAGGCATCACTTCCCTGGAAATATGAGCAGCAGTGCCTTTCTGGTGTGTACTGGAGGTGCCCTGCCATTCATCATTACTTTAATAGACTATTTGTGCACAATCCAGCCATTAGTTGGTGCACTGTGGCACTAATGAAGAGCAGAGTAGGAGAAGAATTTCAGCACCTATGACAATCACAAGTGATGACGCTGTTAGTACATTACTTACTCTAGAGAACAGTAGGTGGGTCTGTATATGAGCACTAGGTTAAGCTATGTTAGCAGTGTGAGTGCAGTTATTAGCAGTATATTGTTCTTTAACCTCTTTGCTGAGGGTAAATGGTAAATAAAGACCTTCTGCAGCAGGAGGTTTGTGCATTCTCATTAAAATATGCATGCAATGGGCAAATTGGTGCAGTAGCACCAATAGTCATACACTTCCCCTAATTGGTGCATGCGTCATCCACTAGGATAGACAGAAGAGGTTTGAGAGAGGGTCTAGCAGACTGCAAGTTAGTGTAGACCCAGAGATGTATACCTAGGTCCCGGTGGCATAAAATTACCCTTGTAGCTGCGAGGTCCCTCTATTTGAGACTAATTATGAGCTGTAAATATTGATGGTGTATAGTTACAAGGACTGCGCTTCTTCATGAGTACCGTTACACTTTTTTCCTCCAGACTACAGAAGTGTAATCAACAAGAGTGATGTGCCCTTTAAAAGACTGCAACTAGAGATGGCCTTGCGGTTCGCCCGGTGGTCGTCTGGCGGCGAACTTTGCATGTTCGCGATTCGCAGAACATGCAAACATATGGCGATATTCGCGCCCGCCATATTCTTTTACATTGTGAAGAACTTTGACCCATGACACATCCATCAGGTGGGACAGGACAGCCAAATGAGACGTTTCAGCACATGGATATACCCTCTACATTATAAATAAACCTGTTCTGGCCGCCATTTTACATTCAGTGTTTTGCCAGTGTAGGGAGAGGTTGCTGTGTGGAGCAGGGACAGGCTGTTAGGGCCACAAATCGTTAGCTAATAGGGCCACAAAAGTCCTTTTAAGGACTGGTATAGGTGTGCTATCGATAGGTGTGAGACACAGAGGGATGCAATATACTTATAATATACACTGCTCCAAAAAATGAAGGGAACACTTAAACAACACAATGTAACTCCAAGTCAATCACACTTCTGTGAAATCAAACTGTCCACCTAGGAAGCAACACTGAGTGACAAATTTCACATGCTGTTGTGCAAATGGGATAGACAACAGGTGGAAATTATAGGCAATTATCAAGACCCCCCCAATAAAGGAGTGGTTCTGCAAGTGGTGACCACAGACCACTACTCAGTTCCTATGCTTCCTGGCTGATGTTTTGGTCACTTTTGAATGCTGGCGGTGCTTTCACTCTAGTGGTAGCATGAGACGAAGTCTACAACCCACACAAGTGGCTCAGGTAGTGCAGCTTATCCAGGATGGCACATCAATGCGAGCTGTGGCAAGAAGGTTTGCTGTGTCTGTCAGCGTAGTGTCCAGAGCATGGAGGCGCTACCAGGAGACAGGCCAGTACATCAGGAGACATGGAGGAGGCCATAGGAGGGCAACAACCCAGCAGCAGGACCGCTACCTCCGCCTTTGTGCAAGGAGGAACAGGAGGAGCACTGCCAGAGCCCTGCTGTCACGGCGGGTGTGCACTCAGTATGACAGATAACGAACCAACCAGGCTCTGGGCGAGAGACAGGGAAGGGTCACCTCCTAGCTAATCCCTGACCTCTCTCTCTGCACTGCTCAGCCCATCTACAGATCTTGAAGGTAGATCTGAGATGTCCCCGTGCCTAGGCTGACAAACCCTGAATTCCCTGAGATGGTGAAGTGGGAAATAGGAGCAGCCTGCTCGCACAGAACCTGGATGGGAAAGATGACACAAAACAACCAACTAGAAACAACACTTATCTTCCTGAGCTGGAGCAGACAGCCAACCTTCCTTCCTAGCTTCCAAGATCACAATAATGAATATAATCCGCTCAGGGCACTGGGCAAAGGAGCTATTTAAACTAATGACTCCACCCAGTGCACCTGATGAGGGGTGGATCCAGCATGACTCCAAAACAAACACTAAACTCGTGCTGCAATCCTGGCCGACCTCCGCACATCGTCAGAGTGGGGCATGACACCTGCAAAATGACCTCCAGCAGGCCACAAATATGCATGTGTCTGCTCAAACGGTCAGAAACAGACTCCATGAGGGTGATATGAGGGCCCGACGTCCACAGGTGGGGGTTGTGCTTACAGCCCAACACCATGCAGGACGTTTGGCATTTGCCAGAGAACACTAAGATTGGCAAATTCGCCACTGGCGCCCTGTGCTCTACACAGATGAAAGCAGGTTCACACTGAGCACATGTGACAGACGTGACAGAGTCTGGAGACGCCGTGGAGAATGTATTGCTGCCTGCAACATCCTCCAGCATGACCTGTTTGGCATTGGGTCAGTAATGGTGTGGGGTGGCATTTCTTTGGAGGGTCGCGCAGCCCTCCATGTGCACGCCAGAGATAGCCTGACTGCCATTAGGTACCGAGATGAGATCCTCAGACCCCTTGTGAGACCATATGCTGGTGCGGTTGGCCCTGGGTTCCTCCTAATGCAAGACAATGCTAGACCTCATGTGGCTGAAGTGTGTCAGCAGTTCCTGCAAGACGAAGGCATTGATGCTATTGACCGGCCCGCCCGTTCCCCAGACCTGAATCCAATTGAGCACATCTGGAACATCATGTCTCGCTCTATCCACCAACGTCACTTTGCACCACAGACTGTCCAGGAGTTGGCAGATGCTTTAGTCCAGGTCTGGGAGGAGATCCCTCAGGAGACCGTCCGCCACCTCATCAGGAGCATGCACAGGCGTTGTAGGGAGGTCATACAGGCACGTGGAGGCCACACACACTACTGAGCCTCATTTTGACTTGTTTTAAGGACATTACATCAAAGTTGTATCAGCCTGTAGTGTGTTTTTCCACTTTAATTTTGAGTGTGACTCCAAATCCAGACCTCCATGGGTTGAAAAATTTGATTTCCATTTTTTAAATTTTTGTGTGATTTTGTTATCAGCACATTCAACTATGTAAAGAACAAAGTATTTCAGAAGAATATTTAATTAATTCAGATCTAGGATGTGTTATTTTTGTGTTCCCTTTATTTTTTTGAGCAGTGTACTTTTATAATGTGTCAAAAACACATAGATAGATCTATATAGTGATCCCCTGAAAGTCAGGCGCTAGGGGCTTACTAGGGCCATTTTTATATAGGGTAAGGTTCCGGACAGGGGTCACTCTGTGGTTAGGCTATCAGGGTCAGAATAGCACCCCCTGTAGAGCAATATCAGGGACAGTTCTTTGCCCACCCTGTCCTTCAATACCACATCATCATCTAGCCCAGGGATAGATGTTTTTTGCTTTCCCTCCGGGTGGATGTGCACTGGAACCCCCCGGATTGTGGTAGGACATATGGTTTCTGATTTGGTGCTGCCGAGCACCTGATTTAGTGCCGCTGAGCACTTGTTATAGCCTACCACATCTTTGTTTTTTGCAATTGCGGACAAGATTAGGCATTTTCTATTATAGTGCTGGCGGACCGCAAATTGCGGAATGCACATTGCCGGTGTCCGTGTTTTGCAGATCCGCAAAACACCTACGGACGTGTGAGTGGACCCTCATAGTAATATTATTAAAGGTTACGCTTTATCTTTATGTATATTATAATGGATTGCCTTCCTTGTACAATGTTATAATATACTTTCTATGTTAGAAAGAGAGATGGAAAAAGATGAGATAGAAAAAGATGCTTCGTCGGTCCTCTTACTTCCAATCTGGGGCACTGCGCGTGCGCCGTGCAATTTACTGTGCTACCAGATATGAGTGGTATGTTAAGTAGTACTATTCCTATCAGTTTAATCTCTGTTACGTCCCCTATCAGGGGACGTGTATGGAATAGATTTTGGGAACCGGGAGATGTAAAAAGATGCTTGGTTGGTCCTCCTACCTCTAATTTGGGGCACTGCGCGTGCGCTGTGCAATGTACTATGCAATCCCAATATGAGTGGTATGTTAAGTAGTACTATTCCTATCAGTTTAATCCCTGTTACGCCCCCTATCGGGGGACGTGTATGGAATAGAGTTTAGACAACCGCAAATAGTTGACACACTCATGACATAAATTTTATTCCTCTATGTATCAATCTTGGTGTAGTGATGACTGTGCTCTTGCGCACATTTGGCAGATTGCAGGCGATGGCGGTTTTTCAAAGCCTATGGTCGTGCTGAGGTAGTTCAGTGACAGTAAGTGACCCAGAAAACAATGATTCTGCAGTGTGGGCCTATTGTTGGCCTAGTAGGCTTTAATGATCACCTTAGATGATCACAAATAAAATTTATGTTTTTTCTATGCAAAATTTTCCAGCCGATCGCTTTTGGTCTGTTCACAATGAAGCAACAACCTTATCTCATCTGGGGTGTGCCAACATTGCCATTGCCAACACACTCATAGAGGTGATCGCTTCATTGTGATACGCAAGCCCCTTCACCACAACAAGGTAAAGATCACGAAGGGAAATTGACACATGTATGTGCCTTTTTTTTTGTTTTGTTTTTGCAGCCACAGTGCAGCACCAGAGGCCAGAAAAATTAGGCATGTACACATGCCTGAAAAATTTGGTATTGTTGCAGCCGCTGCAAAAATTGATGTTTTCCAGGCAGAAAGTGCATTAAAACATTTTGGATTGAACCCTAGTTGGTGGCGGAGAAGTCACGCAAGTCATACGGCATGCAGTGATAAAATACAGCAGCATGTGGACCATTTTTAGCCCAAGGCAGCTCATCTCATCACCAGGCCTTTTTTAGTCAAATGTATCGCCCACTATCAGTCCATTCGGGATCCATGCCTCATTCATCTTAATAAAGGTGAGGTAATCTAGACTTTTTTGACCTAGGCGTCTTCTCTTCTCAGTGACAATACCTCCTGCTGCACTGAAGGTCCTTTCTGACAGGACACATGAAGCGGGGCAGGCCAGAAGTTCTATCGCAAATTGGGATAGCTCAGGCCACAGGTCAAGCCTGCACACCCAGTAGTCAATGGGTTCATCGCTCCTCATAGTGTCGATATCTGCAGTTAAGGCGAGGTAATCTGCTACCTGTCGGTCGAGTCGTTCTCTGATGGTGGACCCCGAAGGGCTGTGGCGATGCGTAGGACTTAAAAAGCTCTGCATGTCCTCCTTCAACAACACGTCTGTAAAGCGTCCTGTCCTTGCCGGCGTGGTCGTGGTAGGAGGAGGATTACTTTCACCTCTTCCCCTGTTAGATTCCCGTATGGTGTGACATCACCCTTATACGCTGTGTAAAGCATACTTTTTAACTTGTTTTGGAACTGCTGCATCCTTTCCGACTTCCAGTAATTGGGTAACATTTCAGGCACTTTCTGCTTATACCGGGGGTCTAGTAGCGTGGCCACCCAGTACAGGTCGTTCTCCTTCAGCCTTTTTATACGAGGGTCCCTCAACAGGCACGACAGCATGAAAGACCCCATTTGCACAAGGTTGGATGCCGAGCAACTCATGTCCCGTTCCTCATCCTCACTGAAGGTCTGTTCTTCCCCCCAGCCACGTACAATACCACGGGTAACAGATAGGTGACAACGAGCACCCTGGGATGCCTGCTGTGGTTGGTATTCCTCCTCCTCAAAGCCACATTCCTCCTCTGACTCCTCTTCCTCAGACTCCTCTTCAAGCGTTGCCGCAGGTCCAGCAAGCGATGCTGATAAGGCTATTTCTGGTGGTGATGGTGACCACAACTCTTCCTCTTCACGCTCATCTTCGGCCTGATCCAGCACTCTTCGCAGGGCACGCTCCAGGAAGAAAACAAATGGGATGATGTCGCTGATGGTGCCTTCGGTGCGACTGACTAGGTTTGTCACCTCCTCAAAGGGACGTATGAGCCTACAGGCATTGCGCATGAGCATCCAGTAACGTGGCAAAAAAATACCCAGCTCCGCAGAGGCTGTCCTAGCACCCCGATCATACAAATACTCGTTGATGGCTTTTTCTTGTTGGAGCAGGCGGTCGAACATTAGGAGTGTTAAATTCCAACGTGTCGGGCTGTCGCAAATGAAGCGCCTCACTGGCATGTTGTTTCGCCGCTGAATATCTGAAAAGTGCGCCATGGCCGTGTAGGAACACCTGAAATGGCCTCACACCTTCCTGGCCTGCTTGAGAACGTCCTGTAAGCCTGGATACTTATGCACAAAGCGTTGTACGATCAGACTCAACACATGTGCCATGAACGGCACATGTGTCAACTTGCCCAAATTCAATGCCGCCAACAAATTGCTTCCTTTGTCACACTTTGCCGATCTCCAGTTGGTGCGGAGTCAGCCACTGATCCACCTGTGCGTTCAGGGCGGACAGGAGTGCTGGTCCGGTGTGACTCTCTGCTTTCAGGCAAGTCAACCGCAAGACGGCGTGACACTGTCGTATCCGAGATGTGGAATAGCCCCTGGGGAGCTGGGGGGGTGCAATTGATGTGTAGCAAGACGCAGCAGCAGAAGAGGACTCAGTCGAGGAGGTTAGCGAAAAGGATGGAGTAGGAGGAGTAGAGGAGGTGGCAGCAACTCCCCTGCAGAGCCACGCATTTAATGCTTGGAAGCCGTCAGCAGGTTTACCCAATGCGCAGTGTACGTGATATGCCTGCCCTGACCGTGCTTTGCAGACCAGGCATCAGTGGTCAGATGGACCCTTGACCCAACACTGTGTGCCAGACATGCCATGACTTCCTTTTCCACAATAGAGTACAGGTTTGGGATTGCCTTTTGTGAAAAAATAATTTCGGCCGGGTACCTTTCACTGCGGTGTCCCAATAGCTACAAATTTTTTGAAGGTCTCAGACTCCACCAGCTTGCGGGCTAAGAGTTCCGACAAGCCAGCTGTCAGACGCCGGGCAAGGGGGTGACTCTGTGACATTGGCTTCATACGCTTGAACATTTCCTTGACAGACAGATTGTGACTGTGGGCAGATGAGCAGGAACTGCTAAAGGCAGTGGCGTAGGGATCGCCATAGCAACCATAGCAGTGGCTATGGGGCCCTACGCCACTGGGGGCCCGTCCGGGCCGCCTTCTGTTGATTTTTTTTAATTTTTTTATTATTTTTTTATTTACATACACACTACACACAGGCAGTCAGGCCCGAGCCACGGCTCGGGCCTGGCTGGGGAGGAGTCAGGAGTGGAGCAGGGCGCACGCAGGGCCGGGCCGACTTAGTGGCTGGGGAGGCTCTAGCCAGGCGGATGGGAAGTTCGGATCTTTTTCATGAATAGGTTCATTTGAATCAGTTCATTCAAAAGAACCGATTCATGAATCGGATCTTCGGTTCACTTCCTGAGCCGGCAGAAGCAAGTGAACCGAAGATCAATGCGCATGCTCAGCTCATCGAATCTTCGGTTCACTTGCTGAGTCGGCTCTCAAATGAACCGAAGGTCAGGAGGGACTCGCTCCTGGCAAACACAGCTCTGCTGCAGTGAATGCAGTGGAGCAGACTGTGATGTAATTACAATGTATAGTTATTGCAGGGACTCAGAGAATTGTCTGAGAGTTTATTTGTTAAAAGAATCAAATGAGTCAGAGATTCTTTGAGTTAAAAGAATCGTGTCACCAAGTCCCTACCAGGCTTCCTGCTCTGCTACATGCTACATTGCTGCAAGTACACTGTACACACACAGCTACATGCTATACTTATGCCCCCCCCGGACGGACTTGTCGGGAGACAGGGAGCCGCAGAGCAGGAAGCCTGGCAGGGACTCGATGACACGATTCTTTTAACTCAAAGAATCAAATGAGTCTCTGACTCATTCGATTCTTTTAACTAATAAACTCTCAGACGATTCTCTGAGTCCCTGCACGACTCCCCCTGTGCTGTAAGTCAGTGCTGGTTGCCTCTGATTGGTTGGAGGGCGGGGAGGGGCAGGGCTAGGTTCCACGGTAGGCTCCTATTACACTGCCTGCTGCTGCCTCTATGCTAATCTGACTGAGCTGTTTAACTCGGATCGGATCAGTCAGAGGAATCGACTCCTCCGGTTCAGTGAACTGAATCGATTCAAAAGAACGATTCGTTCATGATCCGGACATCTGAGGCCACTGAGTAACTCAGAAGATCCGATGGTATATTCTAACCCCCAGGCGTTCCCATGGTGACAGGGAAGCTTGCCTGGGGGTTAGAATATACAGGGCCACGTCGCTCACAGCAGTATATTTATAAACTAATCAGTAACTACTTTAACTTTAATCATTGCTCATTGCTGAGCTCTTTACTTGGATTTTTTTGGATATCTTACTCTGTCTTAGCTCCGGTAACAGCAGGCAGTGCAGGCGACGCTCACTCACTGACGTCACGTGCCTGCTCCTCCCACTAAGCGGCGCAGGCTTGTGATGTCAGTGAGTGAGCGCCGCCCCCCGCACTGCCTGCTATTACCGGAGCTAAGACATAGTAAGATATACAAATAATCCAAGTAAAGAGCTCAGCAATGAGCAATGATTAAAGTTAAAGTAGTTACTGATTAGTTTATAAATATACTGCTGTGAGCGTCGGGGAGGGGGATCTGTGGATGGCACTGTTTAGGGGGATCTGTGGATGGCACTGTTTATGGGGGATCTGTGGATGGCACTGTTTAGGGGGGAGATCTGTGGATGGCACTGTTTAGGGGGGAGATCTGTGGATGGCACTGTTATGAGGGTGGGGGATCTGTGGATTGCACTGTTTAGGGGAGGGGGGATCTGTGGATGGCACTGTTTAGGAAAGGGGGATCTGTGGATGGCACAGGGAGGGCCCATAATTTTTTTTGTTACGGGGCCTATGCATTTCTAGCTACGCCCCTGGCTGAAGGCGAGAGGTGGAGTGGTGGATGGTTGAGAGGGGGCAAGGAGGACAGCAGTGGTTGACGTGGCTGAAGATGCTGGACCAGGAGGAGGATGGCGGCTTTAAGTTTGTGTGCTGCTTTTACTCATGTGTTGATCCCATAGGCGTTTGTGATTTGAGATCATGTGCCTTCGCAAAGCAGTTGTACTTAGGTGGGTGTTGGACTTCCCACGACGCAGTTCCTTTTGGCACAGGTTGCAAATGGCATGGCTGTTATCAGAGGCAGACACACAAAAAAAATGCCACACTGCTGAGCTTTGCAATGACGGCATTCTGGTGGTGGCAACAGCATGCGCTGATTGGCGTGCTGTCTGGCTGACCCCGGGTGCCGATACATGCTGTCTGACTGTGCCACTAGCTCCTTGCGACGACCTCACCCTGCTTCCAACTCGTCTCCTCCTCCTCTCTGTCTCCCTATCTGAACTTTCCCCCTGTTCTTCTTCTCTTCGAGCGGGCTCCCACGTGACATCCACGGACACATCGTCATCATCAACCGCTTCACTTGTATCTGACAACTCAGCAAAGGAAGCAGCAGCGGGTACAACATCATCATCATCACACCGTACGTCCATGTGTGTAATGCTGCCTGACTGAGACATATCCCTGTTATCTACATCCTCTGGCAATAATGGTTGCACATCACTCATTTCTTCCAACTGATGTGTAAATAACTTCTCTGACAGATCAAGTGAAGCGGCTGTGGTGCTAGTGTTGGTGGTGGCGTCAGGCGGGCGAGTGGTAACTTGAGAGGTGCCCGAAGCTGAGCTGGAGGAGGATGGTGCGTCAAGGTTCCAAGCGGAAGCTGTAGAAGATTGGGTGTCCCGTGTCAGCCAGTCAACTATGTCCTCAGAACTTTTCGAGTTCAGGGTACGTGGCCTCTGAACACTGGGCATTATTCTAGGGCCAAAGGAAGTCACAGCACCACGACCACGACAGCCCCTGCGGGGTGGCCTGCCTCTGCCTGTCATTTTTTTTCTGATTAGTTGTACTATGCGTGCAAGCTACTGTGACACCAGATATGAGTGGCACTGGTGGCACTGTGCACTGGCAGTAGTTAGCACAGTACACGCTGTAGGCCTGACTTACACGCTTGCAGGCAACTAACTGCAATTAGATTACAGTGAAAAAAGTTTTTTGTTTTTTTTAAATGAAAGCTACTGTGACACCAGATATGAGTGGCACTGGTGGCACTGTGCAATGGCAGTAGTTGGCACAGTACACGCTGTAGGCCTGACACACACGCTTGCAGGCAACTAACTGCAATTAGATTACAGTGAAAAAATATTTTTTTTTTAAATGCAAGCTACTGTGACACCAGATATGAATGGTGGCACTGGGCAAGTGGGCACAGTATACGCTGGCAGGCAACTGCAATTAGATTACAGAGGGGAAAAAAAGCAGTCTGATGTACTAGCCCTAAAAAGGGATTTTTGGGGTGCTGTCAGGACGCTGTCCTTACAGCAGAGATCAGATGAGTCTTTCAGGACTGGAGTGGACACTGAATACACTAGCCTAGCTATCGATTTCCCTATTAAATCAGCAGCAGCTACACCGTCCCTCCTCTCACTAAGAATGCAGCTTCCGAATGAATCTAAGATGGATGCTGTCCTTGCTTTTTGCTAGGAGGTGGGAGGATATGGGAGGAAGGGTATGCTGCTGATTGGCTGGAATGTGTCTGCTGACTGTACAGGTACAGGGTCAAAGTTTGCTCAATGATGACAAATAGGGGGCGGACCGAACATCGCATATGTTCGCCCGCCGCAGCGAACGCGAACAAGCGATGTTCGCCGGGAACTGTTCGCCGGCGAATAGTTCAGGACAACTCTATTGGGTAATGGGTTTACATATAGGGTGCAATGTGTGTAAGAATAGTGATCACTATAGGGCTGTATATATAATTCTAGCACTCTCACTATAGTGCTCTGTATACAGAGTTGGTGCTCCTAATCTAGCTACAGTGGGATGCGAAAGTTTGGGCAACCTTGTTAATCGTCATGATTTTCCTGTATAAATCGTTGGTTGTTATGATAAAAAATGTCAGTTAAATATATCATATAGGAGACACACACAGTGATATTTGAGAAGTGAAATGAAGTTTATTGGATTTACAGAAAGTGTGCTATAATTGTTTAACCCTCCTCTTATGTTAGCTTTCTGTTACTATCCATGATGTTAACGAGTCAGTTTTGACCCGTGTCTTAAATCAGCCGTAAAATACCCTCTGAACAATTATTTATCATCCAATTTGTTTCTTACCTCTTGGTTACCTTGTTAGGCTTCTTTATCCTTGAAAAGATTGGTTTTAATATTTTTGGTGTGACCCCTTAGACCTTTCTTTTGAAAGCATGCCTATCATTTTCAAATTTAAAAAATGGTAAAATAAACCTCAATAGAATATTTACTTTATTTAGAGAAGCAGACAAGCAGGCAAAGAGATCGGCCCCTCCCTAACTACAGCTCACAGGGTTGAGAGGTGATTGGCTGTCAGTGTTACTAAGCAGAGAGAGTGTTTATGATTTCAGTTTTGGCACTTATTAGTGTCCTATAATCCTATATTATAACTGGGTCAGAATTGACCCTAACACCATAAACGTCTTAATTTTCACCACAGTATTTTATAATTTAGTGAAAATGATTCTTTTTCTATTACATTGTTTAAATAGAGGTTCCTGACAAAGTAAAAAAATCTTGATGCAATAAACAAATTTATGTGATACTTATAGACATTCAAAACCTGAAAACGGGTCGGTTCTGACCCTAACATAAGAGGAGGGTTAAACAAAATTAGGCAGGTGCATAAATTTGGGCACTGTTGTCATTTTATTGATTCCAAAACCTTTAGAACTAGTTATTGGAACTCAAATTGGCTTGGTAAGCTCAGTGACCCCTGACCTACATACACAGGTGAATCCAATTATGAGAAAGAGTATTTAAGGGGGTCAATTGTAAGTTTCCCTCCTCTTTTAATTTTCTCTTAAGAGTAGCAACATGGGGGTCTCAAAACAACTCTCAAATGACCTGAAGACAAAGATTGATCACCATCATGGTTTAGGGGAAGGATACAGAAAGCTGTCTCAGAGATTTCAGCTGTCTGTTTCCACAGTTAGGAACATATTGAGGAAATGGAAGACCACAGGCTCAGTTCAAGTTAAGGCTCGAAGTGGCAGACCAAGAAAAATCTCGGATAGACAGAAGCGACGAATGGTGAGAACAGTCAGAGTCAACCCACAGACCAGCACCAAAGACCTACAACATCATCTTGCTGCAGATGGGGTCACTGTGCATCGTTCAACCATTCGGCACACTTTACACAAGGAGATGTATGCGAGAGTGATGCAGAGGAAGCCTTTTCTCCGCCCACAGCACAAAAAGTGCCGCTTGAGGTGGGCTAAAGCACATTTGGACAAGCCAGCTTCATTTTGGAATAAGGTGCTGTGGACTGATGAAACTAAAATTTAGTTATTTGGCCATAACAAGGGGCGTTATGCATGGAGGAAAAAGAACACAGAATTCCAAGAAAAACACCTGCTACCTACAGTAAAATATGGTGGTGGTTCCATCATGCTGTGGGGCTGTGTGGCCAGTGCAGGGACTGGGAATCTTGTCAAAGTTGAGGGAAGCATGGATTCCACTCAGTATCAGCAGATTCTGGAGACCAATGTCCAGGAATCAGTGACAAAGCTGAAGCTGCGCCGGGGCTGGATCTTTCAACAAGACAACGACCCTAAACACTGCTCAAAATCCACTAAGGCATTTATGCAGAGGAACAAGTACAACGTTCTGGAATGGCCACCTCATTCCCAGACCTGAATATAATTGAAAATCTGTGGTGTGACTTAGAGAGAGCTGTCCATGCTCGGAAGCCATCAAACCTGAATGAACTAAAGATGTTTTGTAAAGAGGAATGGTCAAAAATACCTTCAACCAGAATCCAGACTCTCATTGGAACCTACAGGAAGCGTTTAGAGGCTGTAATTTCTGCAAAAGGAGGATCTACTAAATATTGATTTCATTTCTTTTTTGTGGTGCCCAAATTTATGCACCTGCCTAATTTTGTTTAAACAATTATTGCACCCTTTCTGTAAATCCAATAAACTTCATTTCACTTCTCAAATATCACTGTGTGTGTCTCCTATATGATATATTTAACTGACATTTTTATCGTAACAACCAACGATTTATACAGGAAAATCATGAAGATTAACAAGGTTGCCCAAACTTTCGCATCCCACTGTAAATATGTATATCAATAGATCTCTACAGGGCTGTATATAAAATGATGGTACTCCATGTTTGACTACAGAGCTGCATTTAAGGAATGGAGAGCTCTATCCTATTCTCTCAATGGTATGTTTTCTTTGCTCCCATCTGCCACCAATATGGCTGATGGCTATAGATCTTCATGGCCACAAAAACTTAACCCCCTGAGGGTGCCATAACATGCATCCTGAATAGGCATCCCTAATTTCCTTCAATGGACCCTAGGCTGTCTACAAAGCTTGGGTATACATGTAGATTACATTACAAGGAATCCTTGTATGCAGCGATAATAATACAGTACAGGTCCTCCTCAAGCGTCTGTCTGCACTATATTGTTACGGTAGAGGTCATCAGGAACCCCTGATAGATACCAGCACTAATGTAATATCCTCAAAAACTACTGTATAGTGGAATATAATACATATTGTGCTGAAGTTCAAGTAAAACATTAATGAAAGTTGCAGAATAAAAAAATTACCTACCTATATTTTTGGTCAGAGAATGCATTGCTTTCTGTCAATTTACAGAAGGTATTCTCCTGAGCCAGAATCCACTCAACCACTATCTTCTCTTTAAAACATATACAAAGAGTCATCTCTTGAAACATAATGGTAAGTACATTCATTGGAGCAATAACCTATATTTATGAAAATGTCACCTCTAATAAAGCAATCTTTATAAAAAGGAAAGTAATCAACTCTTTGTCACATTTCTGCCCCAACATAATTGTTTGTGTTTGAGAATTTGAAGGAAAATGATTTTTATTGGCATAAAGAAATATGAGGTATAGTCGGAGTCTGAATCTCAGCCATATCCTTGTCTCTCTATTGATTCAAGTGGTTACTATGAAAATGCATTCACTTCCTGATTAAAACTAAGCTACAGGATTAGATGAATGCAGCTCCTTTTTAATGAAGTAATGCTTTACAAAACAAACTTCAAAGTGAAGGTCACAAGTCTTCCCCGGCATGATTAGCACACACACTCTCCCTACTTAATTTCAGTGCTTGCAGATTTGCAAAGACCGCTCATGGTGCTACTATTTAAAAGGTAAGTCAAATGCTAATAAAAGCCACCGTCTCTTAATACAAGCGACTTAATGGAGTATTTCTCAATAATCACATCTCATATAGTGCCAAGTTCCAAAAAACCTTCAAATACCTTTAATCATTTTCCCTATTCTCTGTACTAAACGACTCTCCTGGTGCCCTTCTTTTATTTATTTCTGGTATGCACAGCATTGGCCGCGTTTGCACATGGTCATCTCTCTCTTATGCTGTCCAGGTCCTCTTGATCATGAACAGTAGTTTCCAGCCTGTCCAATTTTCTGCTGGGGAACGAGGAAATGGTAACTGGATGAAATCTTGATACCATAGTTGAATTGAAGGGTTCAATGTATTATTATTTTTTTTATTATGTCCATTCCACATCTCCACAAAAAAGATAGAACATTGTTACAATAGGTTAAAAAAAAGAAAGAAAAAAAACGGACGCAACACAGATGTCACACGGATGTCATCCGTATTTTTTGTGGATCAATGTATTGTAAGGGTATTTTTACTGATTGGTTCTGTCCCCTTTAATTTGGTTCTTTTTATATTACTTTTAGTATTCTGTGTAAGATATTCCTTGTAATGTAGTGGGTTAGGCATACCCGTCCCCCCATTCTGTTGATCACATTACTGAGTAGTGATCTCAGAGACACATTTCTGGACATGCGTGATGCACACTGGGGGCGGGGCTGAGGTGTATAACTCTGGTTACACACATACATTAGTGGGGACCCCACTTGGAACTTCATCCTAGGTAGAATGTAAGTATTGATTTGCCCTAACTCTTGTACACCCTGGAGTGTTGGTCATGTGTTATAATCTGGTGGACAGACATGTGTTATTGTGTTATAGCATGACCGACCATATCCCTACCCAATTTTGAATATTTAAGCTAGTGATGTTTATTTGCTTTTTAGTATTCTGTAGGTTATTTGTCTGTATTGTCTTATATTTAATCACACTTAGTAAATATATTTATTCACTTAGCCTGTGTTAGCTTATTCATTATCAATTTTTTTTAATTTCATGTTACAATCTGCATTTTGTATTAAACAAAATTATATTCAAAGGCAGACTTTATGTAACATAGTAACATAGTACATAAGGCCGAAAAAATACATTTGTCCATCCAGTTCGGCCTGTTATCCTGCAAGTTGATCCAGAGGAAGGCAAAAAAAAAAACCTGTGAGGTAGAAGCCAATTTTCCCCACTTTAGGGGAATAAAAAATTCCTTCCCGACTCCAATCAGGCAATCAGAATAACTCCCTGGATCAATGACCCCTCTCTAGTAGCTATAGCCTGTAATATTATTACACTCCAGAAATACATCCAGGCCCCTCTTGAATTCCTTTATTGTACTCACCATCACCACCTCCTCAGGCAGAGAGTTCCATAGTCTCACTGCTCTTACCGTAAAGAATCATTTTCTATGTTTGTGTACAAACCTTCTTTCCTCCAGACACAGAGGATGTCCCCTCGTCACAGTCACAGTTCTGGGGATAAATAGATGATGGGATAGATCTCTATACTGACCACTGATATATTTATACATATTAATTAGATCTCCCCTCAGTCGTCTTTTTTCTAAAGTGAATAACCCTAATTTTGATAATCTTTCAGGGTACTGTAGTTCCCCATTCCAGTTATTACTTTAGTTGCCCTCCTCTGGACCCTCTCCAGCTCTGCTATGTCTGCCTTGTTTACAGGAGCCCAGAACTGCACACAGTACTCCATGTGTGGTCTGACTAGCAATTTGTAAAGTGGTTGGACTATGTTCTTATCACGGGCATCTATGCCCCTTCTGATGCAACCCATTATCTTATTGGCCTTTGCAGCAGCTGCCTGACACTGTTTTTTGCAGCTTAGTTTGCTGTTTATTAAAATTCCTAGATCCTTTTCCATGTCAGTGTTACCGAGTGTTTTACCATTTAGTATGTACGGGTGACTTGCATTATTCCTTCCCATGTGCATAACTTTACATTTGTCAGTGTTAAACCTCATCTGCCACTTATCTGCCCAAGCATCCAATCTATCCAGATCCCTCTGTAGTAGTATACTGTCCTCTTCAGTGTAAATTACTTTACACAGTTTAGTGTCATCTGCGGAAATTGATACTTTACTATGCAAGCCTTCTACAAGATCATTAATAAATATATTGAAGAGAATAGGGCCCATAGATGTTATGACAATGCACAGCCAAAAGACAAATATTACAATCGGTCAGTTCTAGTCTTATAAGGATAGAGCATAAATCATGAATAAAGTGAGTGACGGGAGGAAGGTGGTGTAAATGTGATATTTCAAAAATGAATTAATCTTTATTCCGTCAATGATGGAAAAGTAGGAAAGACTGAAAAAGGAAGATATAACAAAAGGGAGGGGGGGGATATAAGGGGGGGGGTGGGGTGGGATAGGGAGGACCTCAGTTAATGGTGTGGATTGTGAGCACCTATGGTGTTATTTAAATTGAGTCTGATAATAATTGTAACACCGGAGTGGAAGCGCGGCATTTAACCCAGCCATCCCATATCTTAAGAAATCTGGTGTGAGCTCTCAGTTCCCACGCTGATAGCCCCTCCATATGGTAAATATGGTTAACTTTGTGAAGCCACTGTGAAAGGGTGGGAGAACTCGGTTGGTTCCAATGTTGAGGGATCAATAATTTGGCTGCAGCTGTGAGGTGCTGGAAAAATCAATAAAAAGAAAATTGAAAAGAAGAGAATAGGGCCCAATACTGACCCCTGAGGTACTCCACTAGTGACAGTGACCCAATCTGAGTGTGTACCGTTAATACCCACCCTCTGTTTTCTATCATTGAGCCAGTTACTTACCCACATACAGACGTTTTCTCCCAGTCCGAGCATTCTCATTTTATATACTAACCTTTTATGTGGTACAGTGTCAAATGCTTTGGAAAAGTCCAGATATACGACATCCATTGATTCGCCGCTGTCAAGTCTAGAACTTACCTCCTCATAGAAACTGATTAAATTAGTTTGGCATGACCGATCCCTCATGAAGCCATGCTAATATGGCGTTATTTGCTTATTTCCGTTGAGATGCTCTAAGATAGCATCTCTCAGAAAACCTTCAAACAGTTTACCCACAACAGATGTTAAACTTACCGGTGTATAGTTTCCAGGCTCTGTTTTTGGACCCTTTTTGAATATTGGCACCACATTTGCCATGCGCCAATCCTGTGGGACATTCCCTGTCAGTATAGAATCTGCAAATATCAGAAATAAGGGTCTGGCTATGACATTACTTAATTCTCTTAGGATACGGGGCTATATGCCATCCGGTCCTGGCGATTTGTCTATTTTAATCTTTTTAAGTCGCTGATGTACTTCTTCCTGGGTCAAACAGGACTCTTTTAATGGGGAATTTATTTTTACATTCTGCATGTCATCTGACAGTTTATTTTCCTCAGTGAATATACTGGAGAAAAAAATATTTAACAGTTTTGCTTTCTCCTCGTCGCTCTCTGCGACTCCCCCCTCATTACTCTTTAAAGGGCCGACACCCTCAGATTTATACTTTTTAACATTTATATAATTGAAGAACATTTTAGGGTTAGTTTTACTCTCTTTGGCAATTAATCTCTCGGTCTCTAGTTTGGCCGCTTTTTTTTGTTTTTTACATGTTCTATTTTTTTCCTTATAATTTTTCAGTGCTTCCGTGCTACTCTCCTGTTTTAGTGATTTATATGCTTTCTTTTTGTCATTTATTGCTTTCTTTACAGTTCTATTTATCAACATTGGTTTCTTTTTGTTCCTTAACCTTTTATTCCCATACGGTATGTACCTCTCACAATGAGATTTTAGGATGTTTTTAAAGATATCCCATTTTGAGGCTGTATTTTTATTTTTGAGGACTTTGTTCCAGTTAGTTAGGCCTATGGCCTCTCTTAGTTGGCTAAATTTAGCTTTTTTGAAGTTTGGTATTTTTGTTCCTCCCTGTAAAAACGCTCTTTTGAATGATAATTTGAAGGTTATTACTTTATGGTCACTATTTCCAAGGTGTCCACCAACCTGCACGTCTGTTGTTCTGTCAGGCCTATTGGTTAATACTAAGTCCAGTATGGCCGTCCCTCTAGTCGGGTCCTGAACCAGTTGGGAGAGATAATTGTCTTTGGTTATTGCCAAGAACTTGTTTCCCTTATGAGATATACAAGATTCAGTTTCCCAGTCTATATCTGGGTAGTTGAAGTCCCCCATAATAACCACCTCATTATGATTTGCCGCCTTGTCTATCTCGTTTAGTAGTAGATTTTCTGTGGACTCTGGTATATTAGGTGGTTTATAGTAAACTCCTATTAGTAATTTATTGTTGTTTTTAGCTCCATGTATCTCTACCCACAGTGACTCCACATGTTCATGTCCCTCACTTATATCTTCACGGAGTGTGGGCTTTAGACAAGACTTTACATAAAGGCAAACCCCGTGATGTGTTTAGCAGCTTCATCAATATTACCTCTCATATCAAGAGATTTCCAAACAAAAATGCAAAAGGGCAAGATGCCCAGAAGAGCACTGTTGATACCTTCATTCTAGGGGACAATAGGGATCCCAGTCTATTGATCTACACAGATTTAAATTTCAGACTCCTTGCTCATACATTATAAGGCCCCCTTCACACGAACAAGTTTTCTGCGCAGGTGCGATGCGTGACATGAACGCACAGCACCCGCACTGAATCCTGACCCATCCTGACCCATTCATTTCATGAGCGTTGTTTTTCACGCATTATTTCTGCGTTGCGTGAAAAATGCAGCATGTTCTATATTCTGCGTTTTTCACGCAGCCCTGGCCCCATAGAAGTGAATGGGGCATCAGTGAAAAATGCATTACATCCGCAAGCAAGTGCGGATGCAATGCGTTTTGCACAGATGGTTGCTAAAAGTTGTTGTTTGTAAATTTTCAGTTTTTTATCATGCACGTGAAAAACGCATCAAAACGCATTGCACCCGCGCGGAAAAAAAATGAACAACTGAATGCAATCGCAGACAAAACTGACTGAACTTGCCTCCAAAATGGTGCGAGTTTCACTGAACGCACGCTGAACGCATCCGGACCTAATCCGTCATGTTCGTGTAAAAGAGGCCTCTTTCACACGGGCATCACGGATTTGGGCCGGATGCGTTTAGGGAAAATCGTGCGATTTTTCATGCGAGTGCTGTCAGTTTTGTATGCGATTGCGTTGCGTTGTTGCGTTTTTCCCACGCGTGTGACATGCGGATGGCATGCGTTTTTCACGCACGTGAAAAAAAAACTGATCCATCCACTACATTCACCTGTGACTGCAAACACATATAATTGCCCCCAGCATGCAGTGTTTTGTTGGACAGCTCCATTTTTTTGTGGAGTGGTTGTCCTGTGGTTGGTGTGTGTGTGTGTTTAGTATTGGATGTCCACTTTCACCCTGTCATTAACTAACCATGTCTTCTTGCACTGGGTGGTCTACCGCTGTTTTGGAGAGCAGCCAGAAATGGTTGAGGAGGAACCACGGAGGAAGCGTATGTGGGTGCATCCTATAATTTCGTAGTGGGACAGCAAAGGTCTCTTTATTGGCTTGTACGCTGAGCTCCGTGCGCACCCTCAGAAGTTCTTCAATTATTGCCGCATGTCGGTGTCTACGTTTGTTCGGCTGTTCGAGGAGTTGAGGCCTTCCTTAACTTTCCAGGACACCAATATGCGGTGGAATGTGTCACCTGAAGAATGTCTTATTATTACTTTAAGGTAAGACTATATATTATCTGACTAATACTTGAATGACACCTTATTATAAAATATATAGTTGTTTGGTCAATGGCCCATGTCTTATGAACTTTTGATCTTTAATGAATAAGTACGGAAAATTACTCTACATATATTTAATATCGTTCATTTGTATTCCTAAACTGTGTGAGCTTGGATTAGTCACACCATAATACAGTTCCGCAGGGGTTAGTAATTCAAATGCAGCCTGTAATGATGAGGACACTTCACCTGTGTGTATATGTTAATTGTCTAGAACTTTAGAAAGCTAAATGCTATTCCTTATTTAGTATTATCTAAGAATATAAACCATAGCTTTAAAATCTACCACTATGTGCTCATTTCATTTATACTTACCAGCCACATTGCCATTAAATAATGTCAAGTAATGTACTTGATTTGAAAAACGTATGCTATTAAAGTGTATTTTATTTTATTTTTTATTTTCAGGTATCTGGCAACTGGAAATTCTTTTTCGTCTTTACGTTTTGATTTTTGAATGGGCATCTCTACAATTGCTGGAGTGGTATGGGCTACATGTTCCGCCATTTGGTTGACACTGAAGGCTTCAGTGCTGCCACAACCAACCAGGCAGCAGTGGCTTGATATAGCCCATGGCTTCCTGGAGAGGGCTCAATTCCCAAATTGTATTGGTGCCCTTGACGGGAAGCACATACGGGTTAAGAAGCCACCAAACTCAGGGTCCTAATACTATAATTATAAGTAGTTTTTCTCTGTAGTTTTGTTGGCCTTGGCTGACACAAACTACAGGTTTATAATTGTAGATATTGGTTCCTATGGAAGTACTGCAGATGCTCGCATCTTCAGGGCTTCCAGAATGGGTCGCTGGCTTCAGTCCAACCAACTGGACGTACCACAGCCAGCAAACCTTCCTGGCTCTACTGGGCCACCAGTGCCTTATGTGGTTGTAGGGGCCGAGGGATTTGCCCTTTCTAGCCACCTGATGCGTTCTTTTCCTCAACGAGGTTTGGATGCCAAGAGGCGCAATTTTAATTATCGCTTAAAGGGTTTCTATCACTTGGTATCACATATTTAGGTGTCAGACACTAGCGATCCGCTAGTGTCTGCTCTAACAAACCATCCTAATATGATAGGTTTTGGGGCAGCCGTTTTGCTAAAATAACAACTTATATCTATATGCTAATGAGCCTCTAGGTGCTATGGGGGCGTCATTAGCACCTAGAGGCTCCGTCTACCTTCCTAAACTGCCACCGCCCAGCGCGTCCCTCCAGCCCGCCCATCTCCTGCTGAATGCGATCCTCTCCGTGCGCGTCTTTGTTCTGCGCATGCGCAGTGAATGTCTGACCGCTTACCTGCTCAGACATCTCCACTGCGCCTGTTCCTCGGAGCACTATGATGTCATCGGAGCAGGCGCAGTGGAGATGTCTGAGCAGGGAAGCGGTCAGACATTCACTGTGCATGCGCAGAACAGAGACGCGCACGGAGAGGATCGCATTCAGCAGGAGATGGGCGGGCTGAAGGGACGCGCTGGGCAGCGGCAGTTTAGGAAGGTAGACGGAGCCTCTAGGTGCTAATGACGCCCCTATAGCACCTAGAGGCTCATTAGCATATAGATATAAGTTGTTATTTTAGCAAAACGGCTGCCCCAAAACCTATCATATTAGGATGGTTTGTTAGAGCGGATCGCTAGTGTCTGACACCTAAATATGTGATACCAAGTGATAGAAACCCTTTAAGTAGAGCCAGAAGGTTTGTGGAGTGCACATTCGGTATTTTTTCTAATAAATGGCGGGTTTTCCAGTCGGCAATACAGCTGGCACCACAAAATGTCAATGTGGTCATCAAGGCGTGTGTAGTGCTGCATAACTACATTAGCACCTATGAGGCTACACCTGATGAAGACGCCCAAGTCTACAGTACAGCATCAGGAAGAGACACATTACTACTTGGACGAACTGGATCTGCTGGACTGAGAGTGAGGGAGTTATTTTCAGATTATTTTATGTCCTCTATTGGTTCATTTCCTTTTCAGCAGTAGTCCTCTACTCATGGACTTTTGTGTTTGCCAGTATATTTTCATAACCTGGATGGTTTTTGTTTAGTTAGTTTTTTTCATTTTTTAGTTAGGGACTTGCAAGATAATGAGGATCCTTGAAATGGGTTGCGAGCTTACATATTTTGCATACAGATAGTGCATTCAACACGGTATGTGAAATATTTACTAATACCTCATTTATATAATTGTGAAATATGGTTGCCAAAGGAATGCATGTTTTAAATTAATAAAATTTCTCAAGTATAATAAGTTGGTCTAATTCTCATTAGTACCAAAATATGAGTATATGTGTAATAGCGAATAAAATCCATGTGAAAAGTTGGTTATATGGTGTACTTTGAGTACATTTTGGTATGTCTAACATGTTATGTATACAGTGGGATGCGAAAGTTTGGGCAACCTTGTTAATCGTCATGATTTTCCTGGATAAATCGTTGGTTGTTACGATAAAAAATGTCAGTTAAATATATCATATAGGAGACACACACAGTGATATTTGAGAAGTGAAATGAAGTTTATTGTATTTACAGAAAGTGTGCTATAATTGTTTAAACAAAATTAGGCAGGTGCATAAATTTGGGCACTGTTGTCATTTTATTGAGTCCAAAACCTTTAGAACTAATTATTGGAACTCAAATTGGCTTGGTAAGCTCAGTGACCCCTGACCTACATACACAGGTGAATCCAATTGTGAGAAAGTGTATTTAAGGGGGTCAATTGTAAGTTTCCCTCCTCTTTTAATTTTCTCTGAAGAGTATCAACATGGGGGTCTCAAAACAACTCTCAAATGACCTGAATACAAAGATTGTTCACCATCATGGTTTAGGGGAAGGATACAGAAAGCTGTCTCAGAGATTTCAGCTGTCTGTTTCCACAGTTAGGAACATATTGAGGAAATGGAAGACCACAGGCTCAGTTCAAGTTAAGGCTCAAAGTGGCAGACCAAGAAAAATCTCAGATAGACAGAAGTGACGAATGGTGAGAACAGTCAGAGTCAACCCACAGACCAGCACCAAAGACCTACAACATCATCTTGCTGCAGATGGAGTCGCTGTGCATCGTTCAACCATTTGGCGCACTTTACACAAGGAGATGCTGTATGCGAGAGTGATGCAGAGGAAGCCTTTTCTCCGCCCACAGCACAAAAAGTGCCGCTTGAGGTGAGCTAAAGCACATTTGGACAAGCCAGCTTCATTTTGGAATAAGGTGCTGTGGACTGATGAAACTAAAATTTAGTTATTTGGCCATAACAAGGGGCGTTATGCATGGAGGAAGAAGAACACAGCATTCCAAGAAAAACACCTGCTACCTACAGTAAAATATTGTGGGGCTGTGGGGCCAGTGCAGGGACTGGGAATCTTGTCAAAGTTGAGGGACGCATGGATTCCACTCAGTATCAGCAGATTCTGGAGACCAATGTCCAGGAATCAGTGACAAAGCTGAAGCTGCGCGGGGCTGGATCTTTCAACAAGACAACGACCCTAAACACTGCTCAAAATCCACTAAGGCATTTATGCAGAGGAACAAGTACAACGTTCTGGAATGGCCATCTCAGTCCCCAGACCTGAATGTAAATGAAAATCTGTGGTGTGACTTAAAGAGAGCTGTCCATGCTCGGAAGCCATCAAACCTGAATGAACTAAAGATGTTTTGTAAAGAGGAATGGTCCAAAATACCTCCAACCAGAATCCAGACTCTCATTGGAACCTACAGGAAGCATTTAGAGGCTGTAATTTCTGCAAAAGGAGGATCTACTAAATATTGATTTCATTTCTTTTTTGTGGTGCCCAAATTTATGCACCTGCCTAATTTTGTTTAAACAATTATAGCACACTTTCTGTAAATCCAATAAACTTCATTTCACTTCTCAAATATCACTGTGTGTGTCTCCTATATGATATATTTAACGTACATTTTTTATCGTAACAACTAACGATTTATACAGGAAAATCATGATGATTAACAAGGTTGCCCAAACTTTAGCATCCCACTGTATATGTGTAATAAAGCATGATGTCCATAAATCTGTTTACCAAACATTTTAATCTATGACCTGAAAACCCTACCATTAATGTGTGTGATACTGATTGTGAATAAAATTTTCTAAAATTATGTGTATTTTGTAGCTAATGATGTTTTACACAAAGCATAAATCTATATTGTGTTGTGTGTGTTGCTGCAACATAAACACCAATCTGAACAATTATAAACTCAAAAAAAAATTGTGTTTTATTGCACACAATAGTCAAATATACTCTGGCTTGTAAAAAATAAAATACTCAGTAAAAAAAAAACTAATTATAAATTAACATAATGGCTTAATGGCGAGGAGGGTCCCTGATAAGGAGGCCTAGAGTATTGTTGCTGGGAAGGGGGCCCAGAGTATTGTGATGGCACAGGTTGACTTGTGGAGGGTCTGTGATAAGGAGGGCCTAGAGTATTGTTGCTGGGCAGGGGGCCCAGAGTATTGGGTTGGCCCAGGTTGACTTGACGATTGGCCCTGCAGACCATAGATGGGTTCCCCCTAAAACTGGGGCACATATGGCGCAATTGGTGGGCCATAATGATCCCTTTGGGGAGGAAATTGTTGTGGGCCCTGTGAGGGCTGAGAAACTGTGGGGTGGTGGGGGACAAACATGTGCCCATGGTAGCGCAGGGTTTTCTAGCGCCTCAAACATTTGTGTTGGGTCATGTGGGGGAGTTGCTACCTCCAGAACAATTTCAAGAGCAGATCGCGTTCTCAATACTCGATCTGGAGGTAGCTAGCGCATATAATGGGCCAGACTACGGGCAAACATATCATAATGATCCTCCTGCCGTGCTCTAGATAAATAAGCTAGAACTTGAACAATTATGTTGGAGTCGGCAGGAGGCATTGCCCGTCGTCTGGCCCTGCTGGGTAGAGCCAGGGGGGGGGATCGGCGCCCGATCCTGCTGTGCCGATGTTGGGTCCTCCTCACATGCACTTGAAAGGTGCAGGGCCGACTCCTCACCTTCCTCCTCTAGGTTGTCCTCAGTTCTACAAAATTAATTTAAAAAAAAATACATATGTTGTAATTTCACTACTTTATTGACATTATAAGTACAGATGTAGCATGGATAGCACACACACTCTTAACTTGAATGTCTATGATCATCGTGTTATCTTTAAGCAAAATGCCTAGAAAAGCTATTGCATAATGCATTTATTAGCATTTAGTTAACATCACATGTCTCATAAAGCATGTGTGTTAACCCTGCTTCATCTGTAACCTAGATGTCCATACCATAAATCTAACTCCAATGGTCATTTAATTCTCCTACTTTTGCAAAATAAAGGAGTAATGTGAATGGTTGCTATCGGCAACTATAACATCTTACATTGACAAATTCAAAACATTGACAGTACATAAGTATTCTACATACAGTGTACATCGCTTCACATGTAGTGGTCAATGTGTAGAATGGACTTACGGACGCAGCTCCATGACGTCGCACAGGAACTTCCGCTGCTTCTGGAATATATATGGTCTTTTCTTGGGGGGACCAGCCCCGCTTCGCCCATGCTGCTTCATCTCTTTGCGGAACTGGTCACTGCAGCTCCACCAACGATTCTTGACCTCTTCAACTGGTAATACAAAGAACATGTATCAATTTCAAAATGTAGACAGAAATAATGTATAACTAGCCCTATATACTAGGAACAATAACGTATAACTAGGCCTATATACTAGGAACAATAACGTATAACTAGGCCTATATACTAGGAACAATAACGTATAACTAGGCCTATATACTAGGAACAATAACGTATAACTAGGCCTATATACTAGTAACAAAAACGTAGTACTAGACCTATATACTAGGGACAATAACGTATAACTAGGCCTATATACTAGGAACAATAACGTATAACTAGGCCCTTTATACTAGGGACAATAACGTATAACTAGGCCTATATACTAGGGAGGACAGAAAGGATCAAACATGTATACATTGTGTACTTAAATTTTTTTGACTTTGCCCTTGTTTTTTCCCAGATTGGGGCAACGAGATCCTGGGTTACCTCCACCCAGGTGGCGTCCTTTTTATAAAGGTCCTGGTACTCCCCAGACCGAAGATCCCAGAGGCAGGGCCTGTCCTGCACCAGGACAATGAGCTTTTCCAAGTTCATGGCGCGTGGTGTTTTGGGCATTTTGCAAAGTTTGGGCTCCGCAAGGGCTGAAAAGTGATACAGCCAACTTCTCCCTCTTGTGCTGGCTCAAAACAGACGCAGCCAGACGCAGAGAGATGCCTACTTCCTATCTTAAATCCTATGAGTGTTGCTAAGTTACTTGCGTTAAAAATGCAATGCAACGCAGTACATCCGGATGCAATGCGTTTTTCACGCAGCCCCATTCACTTCTACGGGGCCTGCGTTGCGTGAAAAACGCAGACTATAGACCCTGCTGCGATTTTCACGCACCGCATTAGGGATGCGTGAAAAAAACCGCTCATGTACACAGACTCATTGAAATGAATGGGTCCAGATTCACTGCGGGTGCAGTGCGTTCACCTCATGCATTGCACCCGCGCGAAATCTCGCCCGTGTGAAAGGGGCCTAAGGCCTCTTTCACACGGGTGTTGCGGGAAAATGTGCGGGTGCGTTGCGGGAACACCCGCGATTTTTCCGCGCGAGTGCAAAACATTGTAATGCGTTTTGCACTCGCATGTGAAAAATCGTGCGTGTTTGGTACCCGCACGAATCACCATGGTGAATCACCATGGTAAAAGATCATGTGACGTACCATGTGATGACCGGAGTGACGTCATCCCAGGTCCTTGAACTATAGTTAATGCTCACCACAGGTCCTATACAGTAAAAGAGACAGACGGAGATGCCGGCTACGCGAGCAAGTGGATTAAGGTGAGTTAAGTGATTTTTTATTTATTTTCAACCCCTCCAGCGCTGTTTTACTATGCATTCTGTATTCAGAATGCTATTATTTTCCCTTATAACAATGTTATAAGGGAAAATAATAATGATCGGGTCTCCATCCCAATCGTCTCCTAGCAACCGTGCGTGAAAATCGCACCGCATCCGCACTTGCTTGCGGATGCTTGCGATTTTCACGCAACCCCATTCATTTCTATGGGGCCTGCGTTACATGAAAAACGCACAAAGAGGAGCATGCTGCGATTTTCACGCAACGCAAAAGTGATGCGTGAAAATCACCGCTCGTGTGCACAGCCCCATAGAAATGAATGGGTCGGTATTTAGTGCGGGTGCAATGCGTTCACCTCCCGCATCGCATCCGCGCGGAATACTCGCTCGTGTGTAAGGGGCCTAAGTGTTGAGACTTTTCCTATAGAGTGATGCATATTGATTTTCCTATTGAAAATCAATATAATGTATTATTGTGCGTGACAATACAGCTGGAATTGCCCAGGTCCTAAATTTTATATACATACATAAATAGAGGCTTAAAATGTCCGTACAAATAAAAGTAATTATTTGATAAGAATCCCATTCAAACCATGCATATCTATTGTCAATTTTTGGATTCAACTGACTCACCCAATTTTTTTGTAAAATGTGTATAAATTGTAGGTACATATAAATGAAGCAAAGAATGAGTTGTATAATGCAGAACCAGTCACATGTTGGAAGCATTGCCATTTAAAATGTAGCTTACCTTATTCATTTACACTGTGTCACCATTTGAATCAGTGATAGCTTTCTCAGTTTATATTTCACCATTCTATACACTAGTTGATTAGATTTTCCTCTAAGTTGGATTTACCCTTACCCTTACACTAACATACGTACTTTCTGCTGAATGTTTGTTTGCTACCAATTCTGCTGTTTGTTGTCATACTGATGTAGAAAATGTTATCTTTAAACCAAATAAGATTTTGTCCGGATGCGTTGCAGGTGCATTGCGGGAAACCCGTGCGAGTGCGCACGCAGTTTCAGTCAGTTTTGTCTGCGATTGCGCTGTTCAGTTTTTTTTCCACGCGAGTGCAAAGCTTTTTAATGCGTTTTGAATGCGCGTGATAAAAAACTAAATGTGGTACCCAGACCTGAACCCGGACTTCTTCACTGAAGTTCAGGTTTGGGTACGGTGTTCTGTAGATTTTATTATTTTCCATTATAACATGGTTATAATGGAAAATAATAGCATTATTTAATACAGAATGCAAAGTTAAATGTCCTTAAGGGTTAAAAAATAATAAAAAAAATACCTCATCCACTTGATCGCACAGCCATTATCGTCTTCTTTCTTCTTCTTGCAGGACCTGCGCTGACGTCATCGCACTCACCAGGTGGTGAGCGTCGTGATGTCAGCGCAGGTCCTGCTAAATGAAGATAGAAGGATCTTTTATCTTCATTCAGCAAGACTTGCGCTGACATCACCATGATCAACGCGTGGTGATCATGATGTCAGTGCAGGTATTTTTGCAGGTCCTGCAAAAAGAACAAAGAAGACGATAACGGCTGTGTGATAAAATGGATGAGGTGAGTAATTTTTTATATTATTTTTTAACCCTTAAGGAAAACTTTACTTAGCATTCTGTATTAAAGAATGCTATTATTTTCCATTATAACCCTATCATAATGGAAAATAATAAAGTGAATGGAACTCATCCCTATTTATTATGATTAGGGTTGAGCGAACCCGGGTTTTTTGTACCCCCGGGTCTTTTGTACCCGGACCCGAACCCAAACATTTTCGTAAAAGTTCGGGTTCGAGTTCGGTGATTTAATGGTGCTTGTTGAAAGGCTGCAGGGCAGCCAATCAGCATGTGTTTAACTAGTGTGCACCAGCACTGCATATGTGCCAGGGACAATCATTTAATCCTGTTCTTGTAGTTCAGTGGCTGACATATACCCATTTTTAAAGTGCACCTGCACTGCATATGTGCCAGGGGAAGGGAAATTAATATTGTCTGAGAGTTCAGGGACCCAGGGGGTTACATGTCCCCATTTTTTTCCTTAAAGTACCTCTGCGCTGAATTTCTGAGAGTGAAATGTAATCAGTTAAATCCATCTGTTCCATTGTGGGGTGACATATTTAAATTTTTTGTTGTAAAGTACCTCTGAGGCCTGCACTGCATATGTAGTAAAAGGAAACCACGGCACTCGTTTTGGTAGTTTTGAAAATTTATATTTTCATTTCATTTCATTTTTCATATATTTTCATTTCATCCCACAGGCAACATGCAAGACAAGACTAAGGCCGTGATCAAGGTCCCATATTAGGACCGAAACGTTGGCCAGTCTGTGCATATCTCATTCCTGGATGCTGACAAAAATGAAATGATAAATGATGAAATGAAAAATGAAATGAAATAAAAATATATGAAAAATGAAATGAAATAAAAATATAACTTTTCAAAACTACCAAAACGAGTGCCGTGGTTTCCTTATACTACATTACCTCAAATAGAAACATAGAAACATATAATGTGTCGGCAGATAAGAACTATTTGGCCCATCTAGTCTGCCCAATATACTAAATACTATGGATAGCCCCTGGCCCTATCTTATATGAAGGATGGCTTTATGCCTATCCCATGCATGCTTAAACTCCCTCACTGTATTTGCAGCTGCCACTTCTGCAGGAAGGCTATTCCATGCATCCACTACTCTCTCAGTAAAGTAATACTTCCTGATATTACTTTTAAACCTTTGCCCCTCTAATTTAAAACTATGTCCTCATGTAGCAGTTTTTCTTCTTTTAAATATTCTTTCCTCTTTTACCATGTTGATTCCTTTTATGTATTTAAAAGTTTCTATCATATCCCCTCTGTCTCGTCTTTCTTCCAAGCTATACATGTTAAGGTCCTTTAATCTTTCCTGGTAAGTTTTATCCTGCAATCCATGTACCAGTTTAGTAGCTCTTCTCTGAACTCTCTCCAAAGTATCAATATCCTTCTGGAGATATGGTCTCCAGTACTGAGCACAATACTCCAAATGAGGTCTCACTAGTGCTCTGTAGAGCGGCATGAGCACCTCCCTCTTTCTACTGGTAATTCCTCTTGCTATACACCCAAGCATTCTGCTAGCATTTCCTGCTGCTCTGTGACATTGTCTGCCTACCTTTAAGTCTTCTGAAATAATGATCCCTAAATCCCTTTCCTCAGATACTGAGGTTAGGACTGTATCACTGATTTTATATTCTGCTCTTGCGTTTTTACGCCTCAGGTGCATTATCTTGCACTTATCATCATTAAATTTTAGTTGCCAGATTTTTGACCATTCCTCTAGTTTTCCTAAGTCCTTTTCCATTTGGTGTATTCCTCCAGGAACATCAACCCTGTTACAAATCTTTGTGTCATCAGCAAAAAGACACACCTTACCATTGAGGCCTTCTGCAATTTCGCTGATAAAGATATTAAACAATATGGGTCCCAGAACAGATCCCTGAGGTACCCCACTGGTAACAAGACCTTGGTCTGAATATACTCCATTGACTACAACCCTCTGTTGCCTGTCCCTCAGCCACTGCCTAATCCATTCAACAATATGGGAGTCCAAGCCCAATGACTGCACTTTATTGATAAGCCTTCTATGTGGGACAGTATCAAAAGCCTTACTAAAGTCTAGATATGCGATGTCTACTGCACCTCCTCCATCTATTATTTTAGTCACCCAATCAAAAAAATCAATAAGATTAGTTTGACATGATCTCCCTGAAGTAAACCCATGCTGTTTTTCATCTTTCAATCCATGGGATTTTAGATGGTCCACAATCCTCTCCTTAAGTATGGTTTCCATTAATTTCCCCACTATTGATGTCAGGCTTACTGGCCTATAGTTGCCCATTTCCTCCCTACTATCTTTCTTGTGAATGGGCACAACATTTGCTAATTTCCAATCTTCTGGGACGACTCCTGTTGCCAGTGATTGGTTAAATAAATCTGTTAATGGTTTTGCTAGTTCACCGCTGAGCTCTTTTAATAGCTTTGGGTGTATCCCATCAGGCCCCTGTGACTTATTTGTATTAATTTTAGACAGTTGACTTAGAACCTCTTCCTCTGTAAAGACACATGCGTCAAAAGATTCATTAGTCTTCTTTCCCAACTGAGGTCCTTCTCCTTCATTTTCCTTTGTAAAAACTGAACAGAAGTATTTATTGAGGCAGTCAGCTAGTTCTTTATCATCTTCCATATACCTTCCTTCTTTAGTTTTTAATTTGGTAATTCCTTGTTTTAGTTTCCTTTTTTCATTTATGTATCTGAAGAATGCCTTATCGCCTTTTTTCCCTGACTGAGCTAATTTCTCTTCTGCCTGTGCTTTAGAAGCTCTTATAACTTGTTTGGCCTCTCTCTGCCTAATCTTATAAATTTGTCTGTCATCCTCGTTTTTTTTTTTTTTTATAATTCCTAAATGCTATCTTTTTGTTTTTAATGATTTTGGCCACTTCTGCTGAGTACCACAGTGGTCTCTTCCTTTTTTGCTTTTACTGACAAGCCTAATGCAATCTTCTGTTGCCTTCAATAGTGCCACTTTTAAGTAGTCCCATTTCTCCTGGATTCCAATTAAACTGTTCCAGTCTGATAGGGACTCGTATACCACTAATCTAATTTTAGAAAAGTCAGTTTTTCTAAAATCTAAAACTTTTGTTTTTGTGTGGTGTGACTCAGTCACTGTACTTATAGTAAACCACACTGACTGGTGATCACTAGATCCCAAGCTTTCCCCTACAGTAATATCAGATACCAAATTCCCATTTGTGAATACTAAATCTAAAATGGCCTCCTTCCGGATTGGCTCCTCCACTACTTGCTGTAGAGATAATCCCAGTAGGGAATTTAGAATATCTGTACTCTTGGCAGAACTAGCTATTTTGGTTTTCCAGTTTACATCTAGAAGATTGAAGTCTCCCATAATGATAACTTCCCCCTTCAATGTCATTTTAGCTATTTCCTCAACTAGTAGATCATCTAATTCTTTGACTTGGGTAGGTGGTCTATATATAGCACCTACACGAGTTACCTTATGATTATCAAGCTGCAAGGTAACCCAAACTGACTCTAAATTGTTCTCGCTAACTTGTATCAAATTAGATTTTATGCTATCTTTCACATACAGGGCCACCCCTCCCCCTTCTTGCCTTCTCTGTCTTTCCTGTATAGAGAGAACCCTGGTATTGATATATCCCAGTCATTACTCCCCTTGAACCACGTCTCAGTAACAGCCACTACATCTATATTCTCAGATGCCATTATAGCCTCAAGCTCATTGATCTTATTCCCTAGACTGCGAGCATTTGTAGACAAGACTCTGAGCTTGTCATTTCTTAACCTTTGTGCTACTGGCCTCTTCTGGCATTGTTCCGGGGGGGGGCAGTCGGACTGCTGGATTATCACTCTTTTGCCCCCCTTTCCTAGTTTAAATGCTTCTTAGCAAATACTTGGAACTGTTCACCGAGGACATTCGTTCCCTTGAGAGAAAGATGCAAATCATCTTTCTTGTACAGTTCTTTTCCATTCCAACAAGAGCTATCATGAGACACAAATCCAAACCCTTGGGTCAGACACCATTCACCAAGCCATACATTGAATTCCTTAATGCGCATCTTCCTGTCATGCTGAAGGTTATGCACAGGAAAAACTGCAGAGAATGAAACAGTTGATGCAACCTCCCGTATATCCTTTCCAAGTGTATGAAAAGCTTCTTTCACCTTTGAAACCTCATTGCAAGCCAGATCGTTTGTCCCAAGATGGAGAATAACATCCACTTCCCTTTCCTGCTTTGCTTGCCTAACAATATTTAGGATCCGTCGTCTATCCCTGCTAGCGGTAGCACCAGGGAGACATCTCACAACACCATTCTCCTCAAACTTCACACCTCTTATGATGGAATCGCCCACCAACAACTGCTTACTATCAATCCTCACCTTCTCCTTTTTATCTTTGGCTGCAGTCTTACATACTTTAGGCATGGGAGATGATTGTTTCTCACCCACTGTGCTTGAGCCATCCTCCATGTTGCTCTTGCACTCTGAAAGTGCAGCAAATGAATTATGGAGAGCCACAGACTGTGGGACATGCCTTCTATCCACAACTCTCAGTCTACCTGAACCTACAGTAACCCATCTTCCATTTCTAGGGGGCCTCTGTGGCAGTGGCATTGCAATGTTCTCAGCCTGAGTTTGTTTAGTGGTTAATTTAAAAATCTCATATTTCAAAAAGGTAATTTCCTGCTGCATTATGGAGAGCTGTCTACAGATCAGACAGTATCCAAACCTTTGAAGAGTGGAACCTGAAATAAAAGCACAACAATTCCTGCACAGAACCAGATCTGCCATTGTAAAGAGGGGAAAGATTTTAAACAAACAAATCTTACTTGTTTAGATTGTATCCACCTCCAGATTACCTCCTGAGTATCTCCTGAATATCTCCAATGCACTTCTAACAGCAGCACTTGAAATAGCAGCCTTGGAAAAGCAGCAAGCTTTTGAGCACCGTACCAAACGACACCAGAGGAGTGCCGTCCAACCCAAGCTATTCCAAGATTGCACTGCATATGTGACAGGCAGGCACATAAATTCAGCAAATCCATCGATAGTGAAATATAATCACAGTTAAATCTATCTGTTTCATTTCTGACAGTCCAATAAAACCACCAAATACTGCAGTTTCATTTTTTCCTGAAAAATGTAATTTTTTGTTGCTATAAAGTACATTTGCAGCCTACGCTGCGTTCCTGTTAGTCAAATAAAACCATTAAATACCGCTGTTACATTTTTGGGCATCAAATTCCCATTTTTGGGTGTAAAGTACCTCTGAGGCCTGCACATGTGACAGGCAGGCACATAAATTCAGCAAATTCAGCAAATGCTTCATTTGTGAGAGTGAAATATAATCATAGTTAAATCCATCTGTTTCATTTAGGGTTAAAAAAGCCCTTTTTTAAGGCAATAAAGTACCTTTTTGCCGTGTGCTGCATTTCTGTTAGTTAAAGAAATACATTTAAATCCATCTGTTTCATTGTGTGTGAGAAAAAAAACTTTTTTTTGGCAATAAAGTACCTTTGCTGCCTGCACTGCATAGCAGACCGGGCAATAAGTTAAAAAAAATTGTCTGTTCCATTGTTGGGTAACATTAACCTATTTTTCCCGTCAAAAAAACCCTGCTCTGCCTAGGTGACAGGGATCTAAATTTCTAAAATTCATCTATTCCATTGTTGGGTGACATTAACCTATTTTGGCCATCAAAAAAGCCCTGCTCTGCGTTGTTCACAAGGAACTTAATTTAGTAAAAACATCTGTTACTTCGGTGGGTAACCGCAAAAAATTATGAGAGCGTCAAACAAGGGGCGTTGCCCTGGTCGTGGTGCTGCTGGTGTTGGTGGAGCTCCTGTTGCAGGGAGAGGACGTGGTTGATCTGTGCCAGCTACACGCCCAAGTGAAAAACCTTCCTCAGGTGCGAGTAGGCGACAGAACCTTCAGCTATATTTGGTATGGCCGAATGCGGCTCTACGAATGGTGAGGCCAGAAGAAGTACAGGCGATAGTAGATTGGGTGGCTGACAGTGCTTCCAGTTCATTAACATTGTCTCCAACCCAGTCCCCTGCTGAAAGCTCAGAGTTGGCACCTACAGCCCATGGCCATCTGTCTTTCAACTCACCCCCTTGCAAATCAGGCAAGCAGTGTGATCCCCAAGTCATGCAGCAGTTTCTTATGCTTTTTGATGACTCTGCTGACGGGGTTTCCGTGGGCCATCCACATAGCCCTGCCCCAGAAGTGGAAGAGATTGAGTGCACCGATGCCCAACCACTTATGTTTCAGGATGAGGACATGGGAAGACCACCGCGGCACGTCTCTGATGATGACGAAACACAGGTGCCAACTGCTGCGGCTTTCTGCAGTCTGCAGACCGACAAGGAGGGCAGGGGTAAAGAGTGGGTGGAAGATGATGTGGATGATGATGAGGTACTAGACCCCACATGGAATCAAGGTCATGCGTGTGACGTGTGTAGTTTGGAGGAAGAGGCAGTGGTCGCACAGAGGCACCAGCACAGCAAAAGAGGGAGCAGGGTGGGTTTTCGAATTTTTGCCGTATACAAACCCCTGCTCTGCATAGGTGACAGGGACCTAATTTTTGTAAAATCGTCTGTTCCATTGGTGGGTGACATGAACCCAGTTTTGCCATGAATAAACCCCTGCTCTGCATAGGTGACAGGGACCTAAATTTCTAAAAATCGTCTGTTACATTCTTGGGTGACAATTTTACCATTTTTGCCGTATACAAACCCCTACTCTGCATAGGTGACAGGGACCTAAACTTCTAAAATTTGTCTGTTACATTGATGGTTGACATTAACCCATTTTTGCCATTGAAAAACCCCTGCTCTGCATTGCTGACAGGGAACTAAATTTATTAAAAACGTCTGTTACTGATCGCAAGATGAGCGACTACAAGCGCACGCTGGTCGACGCGCTGCTTATGGCATTCCCATCTGACAGCGGGGGCTTAGTGGAAGCACAAGGCGAAGGCTGAGGAGGAGGAAGATGTCGCGAATGCAGCTGGGGCACCGCCAGCACCTCATAAGGCAGGGTTAGCATGGCCAATATGTGGAAAAGTCTTGTCAGCATGCCACAACATCCAGCACCACCAGCTGATATGGAACGTCTTAGCAGGAGGCAGCATTTCAGCAACATGTTGGAGCAGTATGTTTGCACATGCCTACATGTACTGATTGACGGGTCTGCCCCCTTCAACTTCTGGGTCTCCAAATTGGGCACATGGCTTGAGCTTGTCCTTTACGCCTTGGAGGTGCTGGCCTGCCCTGCAGCCAGTGTATTGTCTGAACGTGTGTTTAGCACGGCAGGAGAGGGTTATCACAGACAAGTGCAGCCGTCTGTCCACAACCAATGTGGACAAGCTCACGTTCATTAAAATGAACCAGGCAGGGATCCCACAGGACTTGTCCGTACCTTGTGCAGAATAGACATGTATACAGGCCTCACCCAGCCATTGTTTTACTCCAGCACAATTTCTCTTTGTTTTATTTTTTATATTTCCCAATGTTTTGGGGTCTACTCAAATTAAAACAAAAAATAAAAAATAAAATAAAATAAAAAACAAAAAAACTGTGTTGGCTACCTCCTTCTCCACCGCCGCTTCCACCTACATCGCCACATCTACCACCTCCTCAACCTCCTACTTCATATAGACCTCCTCCTCCTAGATCAAGATTATTATTTTTACATTATTTTAAGTCATTCCCCTCTCCACATTTGTTTGCAGAGCACTTGCCATGCTCTTAACCACATTTTGCTGCCTTTTGCAGCCCTTTCCATGACTTTTATAGAGCCATTTTAGTGCTCCAAAGTCCTGGTCCCCTGGTTGACTTCAAGTTCGGGGTCAAGTTCGGGTTCCGAACTCGAACTTTTTTGCGAACCCGTCAAACCCGAACTTTCAGGTGTCCACTTAACTCTAATTATCATCTCCTTAGCAACCATCCGTGAAAATTGCATTGCATCCACGCTGCAATGCGATTTTTACGCAGCCCCATTCACTTCTATGGGGCCTGCGTTGCGTGGAAAATGCAGAATATAGAACATGCTGCGATTTTGACACAAAGCACAAGTGATGCATGAAAAACATTGCTCATGTACACAGCCCCATTGAAATTAATGGTTCAGGATTCAGTGCGGGTGCAATGCATTCACGTCACGCATTGCACCCGCGTGGAAAACTCGCCCATGTGAAAAGGCCCTAACTTGACAACTACAATAGCCAAAGTGGTGTTGAGTCAATTTAGAGCTTAGTGAAACAGTGTATTTACCATTTTAAAGGAAACCTGTCATCACTTTTTAAGCCCATTTATCCACTCACTTTTCTATAAATAAGTTTTAATACATTATTAATGATATTAAAATCAATTCTGAATGAACTATCAGTTCAGAGAAGAACCTAAAATAAATATTCCCGCCATATATGTAAATGCACCTTAGATGAGCCCTGTCTCCTCCATGCTTCAGAGATGAGTCCAGCGTTTTCTGACTCTTGGAGTGCAGCCATGCCCACAAACGAATAAAACACACCCTCTACGATTGCTCATCTACACCCCTTCTTAGTCTCGCAGCTGTGCAGTATACATTATATGATCAGTAGTAGTGTTGATCGCGAATATTCAAATCAAATTTTTATTTTTTTTGTAAATTCTTTATTTTTAGAATATTTCAATCAAGATATAAACAAACAATGACCAGTTGGCCATAATGAGAGTTAATGTCACAGGTCATAGACATAACATATATAAACTACTTAACGTAGCCTCACAGATCCATAAGTAGTAACATGTGGTAAAGCAATGATCACAATCTCCTATATAACTCCTAGAGGTGTTAAATAAATACCTAATAATAGCATAGCGGAGTATCAAAGGGGACTATGGTTATCTGGACCATATGCCATTTATACATAAAAAGGTAAGATAGAAGAAGAAAAGGAAAAAGAAAGAAAAAAAAAAAAAAGGGGATAGAAGGAAAAGAAAGAAGAAGAAGAGGAGGGGGGAAGGGAGGGGGAGGGGGTTCGATGAGAAGCAAAATTTAAGCTACTTCAGTGTTCAGTAAATCTGAGTTGAAGGACTAAGCCCAAGATTAGGGTGTCAATCAGGTGGCGCCAACCCACCTGTGGTTTGTTATGATATGGAGTTGCCAGCTTATTTCACATCACTGCCCATCGCCCCGTGACCTCCAAGGGTGCCAGGTTTTCAGAAATTACTTGTGGTTTCTGTTAATCCAACTTGTCATTTCTTCAAAACTACAGATTTGATTTACCTTGGCTATCCATTCCTGTATTGAGGGAGCATTTGCATCTCTCCAGTGGAGAGGTACGATAGATTTGGCCGCCGCTATAAGGTGGGTCACTAAATTGCGTTTGGATGGCCTGTAAAGGTCGGTTGGAAGTGAGAAGAACACCATTTCAAGTGTAATCTTTAGCTCAGTAGCCGAGACTGTATTTATTATCTTGTTGCCGCCTTCCCAGAATGGGATGATTAGAGGGCATGTCCACCATATATGGGATAAAGATCCCTCTCCATTGCCACATCTCCAGCAAAGCCGATCAGGGGACAGACCACATTTGTGTAAGAACTCTGGAGTTCTGTACCATCTGGAAAGAAGCTTGAAATGATTTTCCTGCAGTCATATACATGGTGATGATCCATGCGAGAAAGCCAGGAGCTTTTTGAATTCCTGATCTGAGAAAATGATATCAAGCTCTCTCTCCCAGTCTCTAACATATAGTGTTTTTTTTTGCCTCAATCTCCGCTCCCACCAAAGCGTATAATGCTGAAATTTTCCTCTGTTTACGAAGTGGGGACAAAAGAGTTTTTTCAAACTCTGTCAGTTGTCTCACTGAGTTGAACCTCTCTCTCAATCCTCCGCACACAGCACCTATGTATGCTCTTGTGAGAAAAAAGCTAGGGGAGTTTTTTATTCGTTCTGGTAACTTGCTCACTATAGATGTTTCTATGTCAGGGGTTAACTCCCCCAGTCTAACTTGCGTTAATGACGACCATACCTCCTGGTGAATATCTCCATTATTTCCTAGAAGGTCAGGAATGAGGTTTGCCGGCAATAGAGGGGACGGGTCAGGTGCTAACTTTTTGCTTAGTTCTTTCCATGTCTCCCTTATCCCTTTTAATAAGGGGTCTGTATCTTTATTCTTAGTTTGACTCATGTCAGTTAACCAGAGAAGCTGTTGGAGTGTGGGCCCTACACTATATCGCATAAGTTCTAATACGTCTGGTTGTCTCTAAGGGTCTACTAGCTCCAGCCATCTATTTAGTTGTATTGCTTGATAATATCTCGAGACGTCTGGGAGTCCTAAACCACCACCTGTTCTATTCCTAACCAAGAGGTCATGTGCTAGCCTGGGTTTCTTCCCATTCCATAGGAATCTCAGAAGAAGTCTACTAATCTCCAGGAAGAATGTTTTTGGTAAGTGTATCGGGACCAGTTGCATAACATATAGGATCTTGGGAAAGACGTAAGCTTTTATCAAATTTTTTCTGCCCATCCAAGACAGATAAGGCAAGTTGTACTTCAGTAGAAGTTGTGTGATGTACTTTTTAAGGGGAGTGTAGTTACACTTAAATAGATCATCCAGATTCCTTGGGATCTTTATTCCTAGGTATTTTATTGTTCCCTTGGTCCAGTGAAAGGGGAGGCTATTCTGCAGGGAGGTTGCTCTGGAGTCAGGAAGTGAAATATTCAATATTTCGGATTTAGAGTGATTGACCTTGAAGTCTGATATCTGGCTAAATAGCTCAATCTTTTTGACCAGTTGATCTAGTCCTTTATCCGGATTAGTCACCAGGAATAAAAGATCATCTGCAAAAGCGGTGCATTTTAGCTCTCCCCTGTTATGTTTAACGCCTTCAATTTCCTGGGTCTGTCTGACCAGCTGAATAAGTGTCTCTACCACTAGTATGAATAAAGAGGGTGACAGCGGACACCCTTGTCTTGTCCCATTTGATATTTCGAAAACTGGGGATAGTGTTCCATTGACTTTCAGTCTGGCATGCGGCTGTTGGTATAGTGTGAGAATTGAGTGCATGAAGGGGTCAGGAATGGCAAATTTTTCCAAAGTTAGTTTCATGAAGTTCCAGTTGACCCTGTCAAACGCCTTCTCGGCATCAATGCTCAACAGGGTCAACGGGAACCTCTTTGTTTTGGCTGCTTGAATTGCTTGGAAGATCCGGTGTGTGTTATCTTTCCCCTCTCTGCCCTGAATGAACCCTGATTGTTCTGAACCTATCAGATAAGGAAATATTTTATTTAGTCTAGTTGCAAGTATTTTGGCCCAGATTTTCAGATCTAAGTTCAAGAGGGAAATTGGCCTATAACTTCCACAGTTCTGGGGGTCCTTGCCATCCTTATGGATAAGAGTTACGTACGATTCCTGTGTCTGTCTAGGCAATGACTCTCCCTGTAGTAGTGCGTTGCAAACATCTGTAAGTCCCCCTGTTTCTGTTTACATGCGGATAGTTTGTCTAATTTCTCTAGCAACATTATCTGGGTTATTATGGAGTCTACCTTTTTTGGGTGTTCCTTTTTTACCCTAGTACCAATAGAGATGAGGCACCCTCTCACGTATGCCTTATGTGCTTCCTATTCAATAGGTGAGGTGCTGTGTGCGGAGGAGTTGATCCCAAAATACAACTCTAGTTGAGATCTGACCTGGTCGAGGTGAAGTCTGTTGTTCAACAGGGATTCGTTGAGTCTCCAATTCCATTCCCTCCTTGGTAGTGAGGCCAGGGTGAGGGTCAGATGACATGGCGCGTGGTCAGAAATAGTGATATTCCCAATCTCGGCATTGCTGGAGACAGGCAAAAGAGAAGAAGATGTTAAAATGTGGTCAAGTCTCTGATATGATCTATGTGGGTTAGAGAAGAAGGAGTAGTCCCTAGCTGTCGGATTGCTATTTCTCCAAACGTCTATCAGCTGAAGATCCTGAAACTTTCTATGCAATCTATTGATATGTTTCTGCGCTATGTGTGACCTAGATGTGGAAGAGTCAAGGACTGGGTTTAGTACCAGGTTAAGGTCTGCCCCCAGGATTTTCCTGGCCTTCTGCAAAATGCTTTACGGTGTCTAGTGCCTTAAGAAGCCATTGTACAGTGGCTGTATTCGGTGCATACAGGTTAGCTAGGGTATATTTTCTTGAAGCAATCTCCCCTTTCAAGATCAGGAGTCTACCTTCCGCATCTGTAAGCTGTTGAGAGAGCGAAAAAGGTATGGACTGATGTATAGCTATGGAAACACCCTTGGAGGCTGAGGTAGGGTGAGCTCTGTGAAACCACTGGTTGAATGGTCTAGAAGGCAGCTTTGGTATCTTTTTCTGGCACAGATGTGTCTCTTGTAAAAAGACTATATGTGAACCCATTTTTCTCAAGGCAAGCATTACCTGACCTCTCTTTTGAGGTGAATTGAGGCCCTTAACATTGTAAGTTGTCACTTTAATCTCCGCCATATACTGCTAAATGGGGGTACTCTACACTTATCTACTGGAGCAAAAAGTTTTTAGGCTGTTCAATAGGGAGAGTAAGAGAGGTATGGGGGGTAGGGGAAGGAGTCAAAGTCAGAGAGAAAGAGAGATAGAGATATGTAGAGGGGGGAAAACAAAAAGAAAAAACAATTAATAAGCAATATAACAGTAGCTTAACCTACTAGTATAATAACTGGTATCATCCAAATCGAAGGTAGATAGGGGGGAGAGGGGTGGGGGAGTGAGGGTGAGTGTAAGAGTGAAATGGGGTTGGTGTAGCCCATACACCCAAGCTCATAAACCAGATTGTTTTTAGCAAACTGATTGGTGACCCTGCTGATTTATTCTAGGTTTGTCATCTTTCTTTATTTATTTTTTATTTATTTATTTATTTATTTATTTTTTTATATATATATAAATATTTTTATTTTTTTATTCATTACTGGGGGGGGAGACATAGGGGAGGGGGCTCAGAGGAAAAATGCTTACTTGATAGAGAGTAGTGGGGGAGGTATAATAACTGTCTGAACACACTGGTGCTAAACAGGTCTTATACTTATAAAGACCGCAATGGATATACACTGATGTGAGTATTATTTCAAGAGAAAGTAGCGGTACTCTAATATCACTTACCCCTCTCTTTTTTTTTTTTTCTTTCATGGGTGCTGGGTAGGATGGACGTAGGGGTGGTATTGAGTGAGGGAGGGGGGGGGGGGGTAAAGGAACGACAACAGCTCCATAGCTGGGAATTGGGCCATTAGTGGGGGAGAAAACATGCAGTATCTATGCAGGTATGTAGGACCTTAGTCAGGCCAAAAACATTTCAATCGAGAACTAGGAGCGTATACATAGGCTCTTTGTTGGCAGTGAACCAGAGCCCTAGCGACTTTCCCTCTATTTTTTCTTATCAAAATCGTAACGGATAACGGAAAAGATATGATAAATAACACAAGTCCCGAACGTTGAGCCTTGGAAATAACAGATGATCTTTATGGGATAGCGAATAGGCATAACCATTCCAGCTACCCATTGAAGACTGAAACCGACAGTTCCTGTTCGCATCTTCAAGGTGGTGGGGCTCGCACCTCTGCCGCTGCACTATTCATCTTGGATTTCCCCTTAGGCACTTTCTTCCAGGATTCAATCTGCGTGAGTCGTGGCAGGTCTGCAGGTTGGGCAATCGGCATCCATGATGGTACTTCCGGCGGGTGGATTCCTATGGCTTCCCAGGCTCTATCCAGATCGTCTGGGGTATGTATCGCAATACGCTTGCCATTCTTTATAATCGCGATACCGAAGGGATATAGCCAAGCATATTGTATCTTTTGGGCTCTCAGCACATCCAGTAAGGGCTTCATAGTGCGTCGTTTCGCAAGTGTGGAGGGCGCAATATCCTGGTAGAGGGCAATGTCTACCCCATCATATGAGATTTGCCTTTTCTCTCTGGCTGCAGCCAGTATACGGGCAGTGTCCACAAATGGCAATAGACCACAGATAACATCTCTGGGTCTTTCATTCGGCCTCGGGGCTGGTCTTAGGGCCCTGTGTATACGCTCTATTATAATCGAGGCGGCCGACTCCTGGCCTAATAAATCGGCGAAAATCTCCATGACCACTTTATTCAGCGCTTCGGAGGCCCAGGATTCAGGCAGGCCCTTGAAACGGACATTCCGTCTTCTGCTTCTGTTTTCCTGGTCTTCTAGCAGAAGCATCGCTCTGTTGAGCTCTGTAGTGTGGAAGTTTAGATATTCCTCTACTCCCGTGGAGTGCGACACAAGTTCCTGCGCTGCAGTTTCTAGAGACTCTACTCTGTGCCCCATTTGAGTAATCTCCGATTTTATATCTGAAAGTTCCACCAATACTGGCTTTATAGCCTTTTCTAGCACTTGCCCCAGTACCTCTGTGAGGAATGATTTCGAGACGGGTGATGAGTCTCTGGATTCCACTGTGTCTCCCTGAGAGCTGTCTGCATCGGAGTCCTCTCCTTCCTCGGCGTATGTAGCTGCCGCCGCCATCTTAGGGCCTGCGCCTGGTGAGAGGAGCGATTTTTTCTTGAGGAAGCGCTGGATTGCTTGCTGGCTCTTTTGGGTTCTTGGCGTATCGGGAGCATCAGAGCTCCTATCTCTCCCATATTTGACCATTTTGAAGTGGGTCACCGCTGATTAAGTGGTTTAAATTGCTTGAGTGCGGAGGAGCCGAGGTCTCACACAGCCATCTGCAGTCCCGGCTAGGCTCCGCCCCATAATCGAAATTTTTATCGCTAATATTGGCACTTCTTAATTGCGAATATTCTAGATTTTTTTTTAATCAGTGAGTGAGGTGACTGGTTCTGCACATGTGCGGGATTTGGGACATGAGTTCGGGAGGAGGGTAGGTTCTTTAGATTCTGTCACTCTTATAACGGGAGGTGGGGTTAGGAATGTGAAGTGATGAGGTAAGCATTTAATTTACATAACTTGAAAAATGTGAAAGTGAACTGTAAAAGAAGTACTTGGAGGTGTTAAAAAAAATAAAAAAAAATAGGATGATTAGGGTGGGGGAGAACTATCTCAGGATGACAATGATTCTCATGGTTAAAAAATGGTGACAGGTTCCCTACAAAAGATATCTGTCAGCAGATTTGTACCTATGACACTGGCTGACCTGTTACATGTGCTCTTAGCAGCTGAAGACATCTGTGTTGGTCCCATGTTCATATGTGTCCGCATTGCTGAGAAAATGCTCAGCTCTCTTTGCAACTGCCGTGCCCGCTGCACTTTGATTGACAGCGCCAGTCAATATTAAAAGTGATTACACCTGGACTTGACTTCTCCTAAAGTGCAGAAAGCGCAGCATTTGCAGAGAGAGCAGAGCCTCTAGGTGTAACTGCAATGCCCTCATTGCTCCTGGAGGCTCATTTGCGTATATGAAAACATCATTTTTCTCAGGAATGCAGGAACATATGAATATGGGACCATCATAGATGCCTTCAGCTCCCAAACGCACATGCAACAGGTCAGCCAGGTTCATAGGTACAAATCTGCTGACAGATGCCCTTTAAGTGTCAAGTTAGCACTAGTTCCAGTGTCTATGGAATTCCACTTTCTGCTGATGTCCAACCAACAGCCACACAAACAAAGCAAAAAAGTTAAATATATAAAAAACACAATTGCTTTCTACCGTACCGAAACACCTAGTAGGATGAAAAGCCATAGCAAAGATATAGAGAAAGACAATATGATTTAAATAACTTTATTGAGCTTGTGAGACTGGTAAGCTCATATACAGTAAAGTAAAAAAGCACTGGACATTTTTTTTTCAAACTAAGATAGAATAAAACAGTTATCAAGTTGAATGTAGTCTTGGCAACATGGGCAGGACTTGCCTAAGGGACTGGATAAATAGATGCGGTTGAAATAACTGAACATGTAAATGACTAAGTAAAGGAAATAGAAAGCTAAATCAAAATAAAGACCTATAATTGGTATGTTATTCTAACTTATTTAATGGGAGAAGGGTATTTAGACTGAAAAGAAACTGCAGAATGTACAAGAGAGGGGTCTAAAGTTTCAAGGAACAAAATTCAATTACCTAAAAACTTGATGACGTTGTACTGTAATCTTTAGACTTTCAAATGTTGTTCCCCAAGATTAGATCTCAGGGACTGCTGCTTTATTAATAGCGGTGCTCAGGGGTGTACCGCCAATGAGGCGAGATGAGGCAATTGCCTCAGGTAGCACCAAGTACAGGCAAGAGGGGCAGCAGAAGGGCCATGTTCAATGAGTGCCTCCATTGTGGAAACGCTCATCTCTACATGTTCACCGGCATCGCTGTACTCAGGACAGCAATACAGCTGACTGCTGCGAGGGACATGGGAGCCATATCTCCCTGGCCCACCATTTCCTTTAATAGGCTTTAGTCGTAGTTGCTGTAGCCTATCAGAGGCTGGTGTCATCATTATCACGCTCCCTGAGCCAGGCTGCATAGAGCTCAGGGACAGAATAGAAGAGGAATAGAAGAGGTCTGTGTCTTGGACTGCATCGCTGACAGAAGAATGGAGGTAAGTATTTGAATTTTTTTTATTTGGCAGCATGCTGTTGGATCACAATGGGGTGGGGGAGGTCATTATTTTGTAACTGAAGAAAGCACTATGGGGATATTGCAGCTGTAGAAAGGAGCATTTTTGTACTGGCACGCATTATAAGGGGGCCACTATGAGGACATTTGTTCCTACAGGGGGCACTAAAAGCTTTGTTTTTTGTACTGCCACACATTATAAAGGAGTATTTTTGTACTGGCACACATCTCAACGGGGAATTACTTTACTGGCAAACATAAGTTGTTTTTTTTTGTATAGGCTCACCTTATAGGGGAAATTATTACTACTGGGTGCACTATAGGGGTATCATTACTTCTGGGAGCAAAATGAGGGTATTTATTACTATTGGGTGCACTGTTACCACATAGTGAATTCTGGCAGAGAATTTTACTATTGGTAGGACCTTTGGGAGGACTGTTACATTGGGAGGCACCCTGGCACAGTATCAGTTTAGCACAATTATTTTTGGAGGACACTATGTTTACGGCACTATAAGTTTCAAGGACACTATTTGCTGGGCACAGTTATTTTTTAGGACACTGTGTGCCATTAATTTGTGAAGGGGAACTGTATTTTCAGGGGGATTATCTGTTTCTGCAGTATAGTATTGGGAAGAACAGTGGACACAGTATTAGAAGTGGCAGGATGGGGTGTTCAGAAGGTGGGGAGGAGGATGGAAAAGTAGGAAACTAAGATGTTTGTCAAACTCTACAGAGACAAGAGGCGGCTGAAAAAAATCATCATGGCGGTCTGGTCTGAATGGAGAAGATAAAGAAAGAGAATGTCTACATCAGAGGATACATCACTGTATTGCCCTGTATGTTTTGTTCTCTATGTAATTTTTTTCAAGTGTGTCTTTAAAAGTAGTGCTAGAGGGAAGGGGTTAGGTTAAGAAATTGGCATTGGGGGTGGGGCAGCGCCGCTTCAGTTTTTGCCTCAGGCAGCAGAAAGGCTAGGTGCACTCCTGGTGGTGCTGCAGTCTGTTATAGTCTGACATTTGTTTTATGGCCACTACACCAATAATAGAAGACTAAATGATTCTTTATACAGGTCAATTATTGGGCCGATTATCACAAGAGAACGTTTGTGTGAACATTCGTTCCCAATTATCCCATGTAAAGTGTAGACAATGACCCGATGAATGGGCATTTTCTCATTCATTGGGTGATTGACTTCCCTTTAAAATATTGTCAATGTGGACACCTAAAGAAAGACCCTATTACACCTGCAGATTAACCAGGCAATTGTCAGAAGGAAGCCCTCCCTCCTGGGAATTGCCTGCGAAGTAAACTGCTGCTATTAAATGCAGTGATCTCCTCCTCAGTATGAGGAGGAGCAGTTGCTAATGCCATCACTCGTCCCGATACAGAATCATTGTTTGCCAGCAGCAAAGTGCTGATTGCACGGCACAATCTGCTACCGGCAAACGATTATTGTTATACATGTTAATAGACTCCGATTACCCAATGAATGAGCATTTGCTCATTCACCAGGTAATTGGCAGCTGTATAACACTGCCAGATTCACACTAACAAGCATTTATATGAACATTTGTTAGAGATGATCTTCGAGACTATCTGCCAGTCTAATAGGGCCTTAAATCATATGTTTGGCAGCAGATTATGCTGTGAAAGCAGGGGTCTACTGGCCAGAAACAATGAATCTGTGTGGTAATAAACGATAGCAGCAGTGATACCACATCCTCATACATCTGAGGGGATTGTGATATGTATATGCCGCTCTCACCACCTCTAATAAGCAGGAAATTATCAGGAACAAACTGTTCTTTCACAATAATTGCCTGCCTACACACATGTAGAAATATACTTTTGTGGCCTCATGGCAGAAAATAAGAACTTAATAAGCTGGCAAAAATGTATCCCCAAGCCCAGCAAGTGTTTTGGATCTCCTGAGTAAACCCAACACTACCTTACTGACCTTAACTAACAGCTCTAATGTTCTCCAACTTCACTGTGTTCGGCTCTGTACTCTCATATGCACCATGCTGTCCTAGCAAATGCACGGTACTTCAGCGAGGCACTTACCTACATCAGGAAGTGTACCATACATGTCTGGGCCAACTTTGGGGAAGTTGCCAATCTATTTGTATAATCAATGTCATTTTGCTCCCTCGGCTAGAGGCATCCAGTTGAACAATTCACCTACTGGTTTTACATTTTTCTCTCCTACAGTATTTTAGAAAAGGATTTTCTAACCCTGCTGATCCACTTTAGTATGAGATTGCTCTCCTAGCGTCCTTTGGATAAATTTATAGAGAATGAGACAAAATAACACCAGCTCATTCATGTAGTTATTGAAAGCACTGAAGTCTAACCTGGTCATCTGTGGTGCTCAAAGTCATACTGTATATTGTTGTCAGAAAATTAGTCAGGCAACTGGAAGTTGGGCAGATTCCAGCAACACAGTAGAAAATCCTAGGTGTAGAAGCCAAAAACAGTCAGGGAAATTAATCAGTACCATAGGAATAAACTAGAAAAAAAAACTAAATGAAAGTTGAATAAACAGGAACTGTAGAGGTAGTGATAACCACTTCAGCTGAATTGAGAAATCTGCCAGAATTAGATGATACATCGGCATATCACACATCTCACACATATTGCATAATGATGCCAAAAAATGATGCAGCTTGTGTCATGGCAACCTATCAGCACCCTGAAAATGCATTGTGGGGGCATCTATAGGATCACAAAGGGAGCACCCTCCTTCTGAAAAGCAACTTAGGTGATATGACCACTATTGACCATTGACTGTGTCATCTCCAAATGTTGTCATATCCCAGCCATTGCAGCATGATGTTAACTGTAATAAATATCCAAATGGCGCTGCCTTTGTCATTACCACATTGTGCCTGTGACACTGTGGGAACTACCTTCATTCAGTGATATGCATTTTACTCAACTATGTCACCTTAGCCTGTTTTTAGAAAAATGGGTAGGCTTGAGCGAATCGAGCTTCAGATCATAGATCCTAAGTCCATTTTTTCAAAAACTTAGTTTTTTAAATGATGTATCTGTCTGTACAGCATTAAAATGTATTGTACTGTCACCGATACTGGGGCACACATTTTTTTTAGCTTGATCAATAATAAAAGTTATATTTTAAGGGTCCTATTTCCTCTAGATTTAATGCACGTTGATTTAAAGGACTTGTTTATTACCTCATAATATTGTTTGGAAAGTGTTAAAATGTATTGGCTTTGTGTAGGCAAAGTTCGTATTGGCTGAAGTCGTGCAAGACTTTGGTGAATGACTTCAGTATTCCTATCTGCGTCTTTACAAACAATTTAAAATAGGAATCCAAAGTGAGCTTTGGTACTGGCTGTTACCTTGGTTTCTATTTTAAAATATCATGTATTAACAACCCATATGTGAATATTCTATGTATTTTAGTTTTAACATGAGCGGATGGTTTTCTTTTTGAAGTCACTCCATATAAATAAAGCTGGCCATGAACATTATACTTTTGTCGGCCGAAGCCACCAAGAACAGTGGGTTTGGTTAACACATTAATGTTTATGGAGGGTTTCCGACTCTCACCATACAGATAATGAATGACAATAAACATTCTCACCTAAAACTTTTGCCCTCCAGTGAGATAAGCCAACATCAGAGCTGTCTGGTAGCAGCTTTCTCCGCTTTCCCCATAGAATACATATACAGTACAGACCAAAAGTTTGGACACACCTTCTCATTCAAAGAGTTTTCTTTATTTTCATGACTATGAAAATTGTAGATTCACACTGAAGGCATCAAAACTATGAATTAACACATGTGGAATTATATACATAACAAACAAGTGTGAAACAACTGAAAATATGTCATATTCTAGGTTCTTCAAAGTAGCCACCTTTTGCTTTGATTACTGCTTTGCACACTCTTGGCATTCTCTTGATGAGCTTCAAGAGGTAGTCCCCTGAAATGGTTTTCACTTCACAGGTGTGCCCTGTCAGGTTTAATAAGTGGGATTTCTTGCCTTATAAATGGGGTTGGGACCATCAGTTGCGTTGAGGAGAAGTCAGGTGGATACACAGCTGATAGTCCTACTGAATAGACTGTTAGAATTGGTATTATGGCAAGAAAAAAGCAGCTAAGTAAAGAAAAACGAGTGGCCATCATTACTTTAAGAAATGAAGGTCAGTCAGTCAGCCGAAAAATTGGGAAAACTTTGAAAGTAAGGGCTATTTGACCATGAAGGAGAGTGATGGGGTGCTGAGCCAGATGACCTGGCCTCCACAGTCACCGGACCTGAACCCAATGGAGATGGTTTGGGGTGAGCTGGACCGCAGAGTGAAGGCAAAAGGGCCAACAAGTGCTAAGCATCTCTGGGAACTCCTTCAAGACTGTTGGAAGACCATTTCAGGGGACTACCTCTTGAAGCTCATCAAGAGAATGCCAAGAGTGTGCAAAGCAGTAATCAAAGCTAAAGGTGGCTACTTTGAAGAACCTAGAATATGACATATTTTCAGTTGTTTCACACTTGTTTGTTATGTATATATTTCCACATGTGTTAATTCATAGTTTTGATGCCTTCATAGTCATGAAAATAAAGAAAACTCTTTGAATGAGAAGGTGTGTCCAAACTTTTCGTCTGTACTGTACATGTTCAGCCGAGCTGAGCAAATATGTGTATGGTGAAGCCAAAAGCGAGAGAGGTGAGATAGCTGTCAGTCGAACAATTGGCTAGACAACAGCTATTGAATGCTTTGCTTTCTGTACTGTCTCTTTAACGTCCACTTTGTTTGGACTTTCAGCATGACAAACAGCCTTGCTTGACTTGTTTAGTCAGACCATCACTGTGACCTTAGACCCCCCCCCCCCCCACCCCGTAGGGACACATATTACACTAACCAATGCAATGCTCCTCTGTGGGCATCTTTATCTAGACCTCTAAAGAGAACAATAGAGCAGCCATACTGTTACCCTATTTGTACACATACTATCATAATGAGGATTGCCTTGCAGATAACACCTTCCCCTCACAGTAGCATTAATTGACAATGGATTACCTATATTGGAGGTATTCCATTATCATTTGTGCCCAGCGCAAGCAGTGATCATGCATTTCTCACACTCATCCTTCCACAATCATACAGTTGCCTGCTAACTTGTTATCTACACATGACAACAAGGACATATTTTCATAGTTATAAAAAGCAAAACAATCAGTTTCCCCGATACCTTGAACTTTATATTGCAGTGCTTGAAACTGCAGTTCCTAGGTATTGATATATCCAAAATTCAGTGGAATCGGCACTTTGCTAATTCTCCAAGCTTATTATATCTTAGTACACATATAACAAAATGAAAATGCAATTTCCTATGTGTTTTGTGTGCATACTGCAGTCTTATTCATTGCCCATGACTAGACGTGCATTATGCACACAAGACACATAGACGATTATATTTTATTTTTGTCATTTGTCTCCAAAGATAATAAACTTGTAATTTTTGTAAAGTGCCGACAGAAGTGCCTACAGATGTGTCCACACTTAACTGCTCACTTATCTCAACATGTCCTGAGATGTGTGTCACGAAATGACGTTATATCTAAATTGGAAAAATTGCAATACAACGTTCAGACAGCAGGTAGCACTTTCTGTTACTAGCTATACAATGTTCAGACAGCAGGTGGCGCATTGTGTTACTAGCTAAATACCTGAACTTAAGATAAAGACCTGGTAATGGAATTACAATTGTGAAATTTGGCCGGGTTCTTACATTTAAAATATATGAAAAATGGATGCTCTTTTTTTTACTGTGCAAAGATTACCATATATTTTGACCTGTGCCATTGTTCACTACAATTCTATATGCCATATACAATTATTTAGATACACTTGGTGTCAGTATACAGTGCTAGTCTAGTATTATATTCAAAATAACACACACCAACCACAGTATTATGCAGAGAATATTATATACTTTTAACAGTCCCATTATATGTTACAAATGTACATAATACAATTCAGACACATTGGCTGTCAGTATATACCGCAATTTTTGCATGACATTTAAAATGCATATTGATTATTGATTGTCTGCTGAGCTGTGTATCTAATCCTATCATGTGTGATACTGTCTGCAGAGCTGTGTAACTAATCCTATTATGTGTGATAATGCCTGCTAAGCTGAGTATCCAATCCTATTATGTGTGATACTGCCTGTTGAGTTCTGTATCTAATCATATCATGTGTGATACTGTCTGCTGAGCGGTGTATCTAATCTAATTCTGTATGATACTGTCTGCTGAGCTGTGTATCTAATCCTATCATGTGTGATACTGTCTGCAGAGTTGTGTGTCTAAGCCTATTGTGTTTGATACTGTCTGCTGAACTGCGTATCTAATCCTATCATGTGTGATACTGCCTGCTGAATGGTGTATCTAATCCTATCATGTGTGATACTGTCTTCTCAGCCGTGTATCTAAATCTAATCCTATCATGTGTGATACTGTCTGCTAAGCTGCATATTTAATCCTATCATGTGTGATACTGTTTGCAGAGTCGTGTATCTAAGCCTATTGTGTTTGATACTGTCTGCTGAGTTGTGTATCTAATCCTATCATGTGTGATACTGTCTGCTCAGCTGTGTATCTAATCCTATCATGTGTGATACTGTCTGCTCAGCTGTGTATCTAATCCTATCATGTGTGATCATGCATATTCCCATCAATAGTGGGCATCCCTTTAACATATATTTTACATGGTAACTTTGCCTTATTCAGATATATCCCTACCCGGGTCATTTCTGTCTTTTTACCATTTTTTGTACTCTACCAGCTCTCCCAGGATTGTGCTGCACTTCGTGCATTTGTCTGTCATCTCCATGTATGCTTTTAATTATGTACCCAATAAAACAATATTTTTATAGTTCATCAGCTTTCAGTGCTCTTTTGTAGGTTTTCCATGTGTGATACTGTCTGCAGAGTCGTGTGTCTAATGGCTCCAGTGTTTAATGCTCCTCCGTTTCCACCAGTAGTGCCAGTATATAATCCTCTTTCGACCTCCCTCCTCATATTGCGTGCTTTGCCAATAAATATATATTGACCACCCTGTATTGCCAATGGAGAATTCCCCCTGCAAAACATACAATAATAGGACAGGTTCTATATTCTTGGGGGGGGGGGGGGGGGGGGGGGGGGGCACAGAACAGACATTCAGATGCAGGCAGCACATGGTGTTGTCCACATCTTTTTTGCCCCCATTAAAATGAATGGGTCCTCAAAAAATGTGGCTCGGATGCAGACCAAAAATATGGTCATGTGAATGCACTAAGGCTAAATAGTTTTTTGGATAAGGATTTTCAGCAGACCTGCCTACAGAAATGGTTTGGAAAGGAATTAGAAATATACCTGTAGTTTAGCCCTTGTATGTTAGCATTTATAAAGATAAACAAAACCGACCATGGGTGTCTAATAAGCCGAGCAAATGCACACTAAAGAATCCCCAATATACATGTAACTGGAAGAGCTCATTAAACAGGAAGAAAACTAAGAGAACTAAAGCTTGTAGACATCCAATTATGAAAAAAATATGTACTTTATTGTTACATAATAAATAGTTAATATATTACTGTTAAAAAGGAAGATAAGGAGCAAAAAACACCATCCCGACAACACAGATCACTGGCTCCAAGTACATAGGTATAAGATCAAGACTACATCAGTAACATACATAATAATCATTTATAAAAGGTGAGTCCTAGTACATAGCATAAAGAAAAGAAACGAGACACCAGATAGTAATACTGCCCATGATCCAAGCAGTACTCAATTGGAGCACTGTATAGTATAACGCATCTTAAAGCTACAGTATATAACATCTGGGTCATGCAAATAACGATAGCCTAGTGTCCTGACTATATGTGACTACATCCCAGGCACTCAGGTCTCCAACATTCACCGGTGAGTCTTTGGCACTTGCATAGTGCATAGTGTCTTTCACATATAGTCAGGACACTAGGTTATCGTTATTTGCATGACCCAGATGTTATATACTGTAGCTTTAAGATGCTAATCCAAAACCGCAAGTTGACATGATAAGTCAGCTGGTCATTTATAACATATAACATACCTCCTGACCAGCTGAATTATCACGTCAACTTGCGGTTTTGGATTAATCATTCATCTAAGGATTGATCCCTAATACTTTTTCCATCTCCCCTGATGAACTGCTTTTTGTCCTGGCAGTGAAACATGCGTGTAGGGAGTGTTTCATGTATCTTGGTCAGGCTGCTACCCATTATTTAGTATCAGGGTTGAACTGCTAGATACCCATAGGGATTGAATTGGGACCCTACATAGCTGTGTATTACTGCCATCTTTTTTGTCTATTTGGACATCATCCTTGGATGGATATATCACGAATACAGCTTGTGGTGAAGAATCTGGTGACCGTCCCTTGGTACCGGTAGGACCTGCTGGTTTCTAGTGCCGCTGTGCTAGGCGACCTTGGCGTGGTGAGTAGGCTTATGCCTTTTGATCAAAATGTACACTAATGCCTCTTGTACAGCATGCAGTATGGGGGGCTGTACACTTCAACATGGCGCTGAGAAGCGAGTTTGATTAGATCAAAGCATAGCATTGTGGATGTTCGATCCAGTTCTGTTTTTCTCCCCCTGGCATGTCATTGGACCATCTTCTTCTTTACTACTGGTATCAGCACTCCTCCCATTCGGCACAGGTGGTTTTAATCACAGAAGTCTGCATAAAGTGGTCATTGACCTGTAGCTCCTGATAGCTATGGACGTGTTGTGTTAGACAACTGTTCACATGGTGCAGTACTGCGTGGTGGCCTTTGTTTTTGTGGTGCTGTACTGGTGGGTTGGTGGGACCCAGTGCCATGGGTGGCATTGTCAGACTGCAGGGTTGCTGTTTGACTCCTGGGTCCCGCCGCCTTCTAGGGCAGTGCTGCTTTGTCACCGCATTGTGCTGCGCCTTTTTGTCACAGTAGGTCCCACTCAAAGAGGCAACCTTGGCGTGGTGAGTGGGCTTATGCCTTTTGATCAAAATGTACACTAATGCCTCTTGTACAGCATGACGTATGGGGGGCTGTAGACTTAAATATAGCGCTGAGAAGCGAGTTTGATTAGATCAAAGCATAGCATTGTGGATGTTCGATCCAGTTCTGTTTTTCTCCCCCCTGGAACAGAATTACAGAGGTACACGGCTCCGCAGACAGTATCACACATGATATGATTAGATACACAGCTCAGCAGACAGTATCACACATGGTAGGATTAGATGCACAGCTCAGCAGACAGTATCACACATGATAGGATTAGCTACGCAGCTCATCAGGCAGTATCACACATGATAGGATTAGATACACAGCTGAGGCTACTTTCACACTTGCGGCAGAGAGATCCGGCAAGCAGTTCCGTCGCCGGAACTGCCTGCCGGATCAGGCAAAATGTATGCTAACTGATGGCATTAGTAAGACTGATCAGGATCCTGATCATTTTTAAAAATGCCTGATCAGTCGAAAAAATGCATTGAAATGCCGGATCCGTCTTTCCGGTGTCATCCGGCAAAAACGGATCCGGCATTTATTTTTTCACCTTTTTTTTCAGTCTGCGCATGCGCATACCGGAAGGACGGATCCGGCATTCCGGTATTCTGAATGCCGGATCCGGCACTAATACATTCCTATGGGAAAAAATGCCTGATCCGGCATTCAGGCAAGTCTTCAGTTTTTTTAGCCGGAGATAAAACCGTAGCATGCTACGGTTTTCTCTTTTGCCTGATCAGTCAAAACGACTGAACTGAAGACATACTGATGCAAACTGAACGGATTACTCTCCATTCAGAATGCATGGGGACATACCTGATCAGTTCTTTTCCGGTATAGAGCCCTTGTGACGGAACTCTATGCCGGAAAAGAACAACGCAAGTGTGAAAGTAGCCTGAGCTGAGTAAAAACTCAACTCGTCCTGTTTGGAGGAGAAAGAATACTGAGTTGCATCCAAAGAACACCATACCTACTGTGAAGCATGGGGGTGGAAACATCATGCTTTGGGGCTGTTTTTATGCAAAGTGACCAGGACGACTGATCCGTGTAAAGGAAAGAATGAATGCGGCCATGTATCGTGAGATTTTGAGTGAAAACCTCCTTCCATCAGCAAGGGCATTGAAGATGAAACTGGCTGGGTCTTTCAGCATGACAATGATCCCAAACATACCGCCCGGGCAACGAAGAAGTGGCTTCGTAAGAAGCATTTCAAGGTCCTGGTCTCCAGATCTCAACCCTACAGAAAACCTATGGAGGGGGTTAAAAGTCCGTGTCCGCCCCAAAACATGACTGCTCTAGAGGAGATCTGCATGGAGGAATAGGCCAAAATACTAGCAACAGCGTGTGAAAACCTTGTGAAGACTTACAGAAAACGTTTGACCTCTGTCATTGCCAACAAAGGGTATATAGCAAAGTATTGAGATGAACTTTTGTTACTGACCAAATACTTATTTTCCACCATAATTTGCTAATAAATTCTTTAAAAATCAGACAATGTGATTTTTTTGATTTTTTTTTTCTCATTATGTCTCTCATAGTTGAGGTATACCTATGATTAAAATTACAGGCCTCTCTCTTTTTAAGTGGGAGAACTTGCACAATTGGTGGCTGATTAAATACTTTTTTGCCCCACTCATGTCATGATGAAGGACCTGGATGTATAATGGTCTGAAATGCGTAACATAACTGTGTGTACTGTAAGTTTTTAATACCGCTGGAATAAAGTTACTTCTTGAACACCTGAGCTGGACGTAATCAACTTTTTTCGGAGGTTTTACCTAAGTGCACACCAGGCACTACGTCCGTGCTCGTGGCAAGAGGACACAGATGAGAGCTGCCTTTCTCTACTTCATAATTTTTTATTATTTGCCCCACTGTATAGGCACCTTGTTGGACAGCAGACATCTGTTATATCAGGCAGACATAACATTTTATGCTTATTACACTTTCCATAAAGCTCGCTAACTTGAAATTTAGACAGATAATTCTTGTTAAAAATCTCTAACTTATATAGCTAAGTGGGTCAGGTCTTCATAAGAAAGAAATAGCATCTGGCTTTTGTGTTTTGGAAACTTTGCATGTTCCACTCTGAGGAATTTAAATACATTGTTTTTGTTCTTTTTTTTAATCTTTTTCTTGCTTTTATCCAGATCAGATATTTTTTTCATTGTTGTTGTGTTGTTGTCCATCTCCAGAATCCAGAATCTTTCTGAGTGTGTCTTTTCAACACGGCTGTTTGACTCTGTTCCCTATTCCTCCAGCTGCCAATAGTATATGTACTGTGAAGTATATATTTCTAGTCTCAGGAGAAAAGCCAATCTACCTCCATGGTCTGGACTATGTTTGTGTCAGTTAGAAATATCCCTGCTTATAAATCCTTTTCTGTCTTATTTTTCCCCAAAAGCCAAAATACTATCTCTAAAATGACACCATATTTTTCAATGTAAGGATAAGGGTTACTAATAGTGATGAGCATAGTATTTGAAAATTCGATTTAGCTGCTTTGCCGAAATTTACAAAAAAAATTGCTTTATGATGAATTACTATGTCACAAAGCGCATTTCTTTGTAAGTAGCCGCTCGCTATCATTGTACCCCCCAGATGTTGCGTTCATAGATGATCGTGGCATCTGACATTGATATTGCAATGTAAAATAAAAATAAATAAATTTAAAAAATCATACTTACCTCATCCATTTGGTCATGACAAGCACACGACCATCTTGATGACAGATCTAGGGCGAAATCTTGTGAGGCCTGTGATGATGTCATCACGCTGGGCGGCGTGGTGCCGTCATTCATCACCATGCATGAGATTTTGTGCAAGATCTTCAATCAAGATAGCGGTGTCCGGCCCATCGCGATCAAATAGGTAAGGTAAGTATGATTTTTTTTTTTGTTTTTTACTGCCATTCAGGGAACACCAATTCGCTACCATGAAGCACGAGGAAATTCGGCTTTGTGGCAAATCGAACTTTCCCTGAAATTTGGATCAAAGGAATTGCCTGATTTCCAGAAAATGTATCATTTGATATCAGGATACAAGTCTCTTCGGTGTGTTATTGGAAGGTAATGATTCTCCCTGCTTAGATTCAGCTGGTGGGGAGTCTTAAAGGGACACTAAACACAGAATCCAAGCCAGTTTTTCTTTACACCCGTTATGATAAATCTACCCAGAATGTATGTACCAAATGTTGCCTCCATTATATCTCTGCAGAGGATGTTGCCCAGCTTTCTCACATGCTGAATTCCAAATTTACCTAGTTATGTAGTGATAAATCCCTTCATATTGGTAGACCAAATTGATGCTTAGGATCTTGAAAAAGCTGGGTGACAATACTGTACAGCTGAATTATGTTGCTCTGGTACCGAAGATAGATACCATGATAGATTTATATAATGTATAGTGTTGGGCGAGAATATTCGAACCGCAAATTTTAATTGCGAATATCGCCACTTTGAGAATTTGCGAAGATTTAGAATATAGTGCTATATATTCGTATTTAAGAATATTCTAGATTTCTTTTTTCCATCAGTAACCTCCCTTCTTGCTTGTGGGCCAATGAGAAGGCTGCAATGTCTTTGTCTGAGCTTAGCAACATCCCTAGAAACTAATAGGAAAGTTGCCTACCCCTTTACTATATAAGAACCTCCCCAGCAGGGCAGCCATTTTCTGTAGTTTTATGGAGTTCTGAGAGAAAGAGCAGTGACATTGCTGTGCTCTGTGCTTTGCTGTGTAATTAAATTAGATAGTTAGTTAGTTAGTTAGTTAGTTATCTCATATATATAATACAGATAGTTAGTGGGAGATAGTCAATTTAGGTTAGATAGTGATATAGTGTAACTGATAGGTTCCAGTGCAGGGTGTTAGGTAGTGTGATAGGTTCTGCTGTCCATACATACATGCTACAGACATAGTGCTGTAATGTCACAAGTTCACAACAATACTTAGTGCACCAATCAGTAATATGTAGTCAGACTTCTAAAATGTAAAGTTGCACTTATTGCGCCAAAATATGCGCATCATTAATTGCCGATTTGCGCAATCGCGAATATGTTTGAGCACTCTATCTGCATATAAAGCTATTGTAATGTTCTGCCATCCCAACCATTTTCTCCAGTCTCAGGAAACTTATAGCAGCTTGAAAAATTTAGCAAAAGTGACCGACGCCTGTATTGCGCTTGCATTACACGAATATTACATTGCCGATTTTCGTATTCAAGAAAATAATTGCACATTCTCAAACTCTCAAATTTCTGACGAATATTCGCCCAAATATTTACGAAATATCGTGAATTTGAATATTGCCCGCGCCACTCATCACTAGTAATGTATCAGGGCAGCATTGTGTGTGTATTTATATATATATATATATATATATATATACAGTACAGACCAAAAGTTTGGACACAGCTTCTCATTCAAAGAGTTTTCTTTATTTTCATGACTATGAAGGCATCAAAACTATGAATTAACACATGTGGAATTATATACATAACAAACAAGTGTGAAACAACTGAAAATATGTCATATTCTAGGTTCTTCAAAGTAGCCACCTTTTGCTTTAAATACTGCTTTGCACACTCTTGGCATTTTCTTGATGAGCTTCAAGAGGTAGTCCCCTGAAATGGTCTTCCAACAGTCTTGAAGGAGTTCCCAGAGATGCTTAGCACTTGTTGGCCCTTTTGCCTTCGCTCTGCGGTCCAGCTCACCCCAAACCATCTCGATTGGGTTCAAGTCCGGTGACTGTGGAGGCCAGGTCATCTGGCGCAGCACCCCATCACTCTCCATGGTCAAATAGCCCTTACTTTCAAAGTTTTCCCAATTTTTCGGCTAACTGACTGACCTTCATTTCTTAAAATAATGATGGCCACTCGTTTTTCTTTACTTAGCTGCTTTTTTCTTGCCATAATACAAATTTTAACAGTGTATTCAGTAGGACTATCAGCTGTGTATCCACCTGACTTCTCCTCAACTCAACTGATGGTCCCAACCCCATTTATAAGGCAAGAAATCCCACTTATTAAACCTCACAGGGCACACCTGTGAAGTGAAAACCATTTCAGGGGACTACCTCTTGAAGCTCATCAAGAGAATGCCAAGAGTGTGCAAAGCAGTAATCAAAGCAAAAGGTGGCTACTTTGAAGAACCTAGAATATGACATATTTTCAGTTGTTTCACACTTGTTTGTCATGTATATAATTCCATATGTGTTAATTCATAGTTTTGATGCCTTCAGTGTGAATCAACAATTTTCATAGTCATGAAAATAAAGAAAACTCTTTGAATGAGAAGGTATGTCCAAACTTTTGGTCTGTACTGTATATATACTGTATATGTATATATATATATATATATATATATATATATATAAAGCTGTAGAAATCCACGGCACACCTTTGTATATAGTGAAAAAAATTTCACATGTGAATAAAGACACATTTTTTTCACTATATACAAAGGTCTGCCATGGATTTCCACAGATATTTATACACCCGGAATCAAGTATCGAACGCTGGCACCCAAATTGCTGTTTTAGGGAAGTTTTGCCCTATTTTCTGAAGTGTATACAGTGAGGAACAGAAGTATTTGAACACCTGGCGATTTTGCAAGTTCTCCTACTTAGAAATCATGGAGGGGACTGAAATTCTAAAGAAAAAATCAGGAAATCACATTGGATGGTTTTTAAAGAGGACCTTTCACTAGTTTAAAAAATAAAAACTAACTACATCAGTGGGCAGATCGGCGCCCAGGGGCCCCCCTGCACTTACTAGTATGTCTGGGCGCCGCTCCGTTCGCCTGGTATAGGCTCCGGTGTGTGCAGCTCCCTCTTTTGTACGGGACAGAGTTTTTGTATTAGGGTTGTCCCTTGCTGCAGCGCTGGCCAATCGTAGCCAATTGGAGTCCCAGGCTATGAGCTGTGCGCTACAATTGGCCAGCGCCGCAGCAAGGGACAACCCTAATACAAAAACTCCGCCCCGTACAAAAGAGGGAGCTGCACACACCGGAGCCTATACCGGGCGAACGGAGCGGCGCCCAGACATACTAGTAAGTGCAGGGGGACCCCTGGGCGCCGCTCTGCCCACTAATATAGTTAGTTTTTAGTTTTTAAACTAGTGAAAGGTCCTCTTTAAAGAATTTATTTGTCTTGCACTGCTGAACATAATTATTTGAACACCTGTGAAACAGCAAGAATTCTGTCTCTCAAAGACCTGTTACTGTGCCTTTAAAAAGTCCATCTCTACTCCACTCATTAATCTAATTTAGTAGCACCTGTCTGAGCTTTTTAAAGACACCTGTCCACCCCACAGTCAGTCAGATGCCAACTACTACCATGGGCAAGACCAAAGAGCTGTCAAAAGACACCAGAGACAAAATTGTGGACCTCCACATCCTGGAAAGGGCTATGGGGCAATTGCCAAGTAGCTTGGTGAAAATAGATCAACTGTTGGACCAATTGTTAGAAAATGGAAGAGGCTAAAGACGACTGTCAGTTTCCCTCAGACTCGGGCTCCATGCAATATCTCACCTCGTGGGGTATCATCGATGATAAGAATGGTGAGGAATCAGCCCAGAACTACAAGGGAGGAGCTGGTAAATGACATGAAGAGAGCTGGGACCACAGTCTCAAAGGTCACTGTCGGTAGAACACTACGCTGTCATGGTTTCAAATCATACATTGTGGGGAAGGTTCCCCTGCTCAAGTCATCACATGTCCAGGCCCGTCTGAAGTTTGCCAATGACCATCTGGATAATCCATATGAGGCATGGGAGAAAGTCATGTGGTCAGATAAGACCAAAGTAGAACTTTTTGGTCTAAACTCGTCGTGTTTGGAGGAAAAAGAAGGATGTGTTGCATCCTAAGAACACCATTCCTACTGTGAAGCATGGGGGTGGTAACATCACTTTTGGGGTTGCTTTTCTGCGAAGGGGACAGGACAACTGCACTGTATTAAAGAGAGGATGAATGGAGCCATGTATTGTGAGATTTTGAGCAACAACCTCCTTCCCTCAGTCAAAGCATTGAAAATGTGTCGTGGCTGGGTCTTCCAACATGACAATGACCTGAAGCACACAGCCAGAATAACCAAGGAGTGGCTCTGTAAGAAGCATATCAAAGTTCAAGCCAGTCTCCAGACCTAAATCCAATAGAACATCTTTGGAGGGAGCTGAAACTCTGTGTTACTCAGAGACAACCCGAAACCTGACAGATCTAGAGGAGATCTGTGTGGAGGAGTGGATCAAAATCCCTTTTGCGGTGTGTGCAAACCTGGTCAAGAACTCTGTAATTGCAAACAAAGGCTTCTGTAGCAAATATTAACACTGATTTTCTCAGGTGTTCAAATACTTATGTTCAGCAGTACAAGACAAATAAATTCTTTAAAACTCATACAATGTGATTTCCAGATTTTTTTAATTTTTTTATTCTGTCTCTCAGAGTGGGAATGCATCTAACATGTGAATTTCAGACCCCTCCATGATTTCTAAGTGGGAGAACTTGCTAAATCGCAGGGTGTTCAAATACTTCTGTTCCTCACTGTATATAATATGTCCCCATTAGTGCCCTACAGTGATTGTTACCCAGCCTGCAAAATGACAAGTCAGCCTATTTATGAATTGGTAAATTCCCAGTATTGTGTAACTGGATAACTAATTGGATATGCTATCCATGGGGCTGGAAAAACTGAATAAAATTCCTAGAGAAAAATCCTCCCCACTTTAGCATAGCTAAATGACAGATTTGTCATTCTGGGTCCTGGGAAAGCTTGGTTCCGAATTATGTGGAGCTGTAAAAGGGGCAGCTAAATATTTAGTCTACCTAAATAAATCCTCCCAAATAGTGCCACAGCTAAGCAGATTTGGCTTGCAGGGTCCTAGGAAAGCTGGGTTACCACATTGTGGAGCTGTAATATAGACTGCAGAATACTAAATCTACCAAGACAAACTCCTAAACATTGCCATAGCTAGGCAGATTTGCCTTCCAGGGTCTTGAGAAAGCTAGGTTACCACCATGTGGAGCTGTAATAGCCTGCAGAATACTAAATCTACCAAGATAAATCCTCTAATTTCCAAATAGTGCCATAGCTAGGCAGATTTGGCTTTCAGGGTCTTAGGAACTCTGAGTTAGGCTACAAGCACACGACCGTATGTGTTTTGCGGTCCACAAATTGCGGATCTGCAAAAAAAATGGATGACATCCATATGTCAACAGTTTTTTTTGTGTGGATCCATAGTAACAATGCCTAAAACGGACAAGAATAGGACATGTTCTATTTTTTTTGCGGGGCTATGGAAAGGACATACTGATGCGGACAGCACACGGTGTGTGTAACGGATCTCCTGGCACCCCAACCGGGTACCTCCGTCGATGGATGCTCCTAGCGCTTCCTGAGGACTCCAAGCACTCCACTTGACACAGTAAGCGCTGCAGACCCCACAAACCGCCGAAGCTTGGTTGAGGTCTCGCCATCTCCTACCCACCCTGGACCTACGACAAGGCTCCAGTCTCCAGTGGGTGAACCTTTCCTAAATCCAGAGAGCAGGAACAGCTCTTACAAGAACTAATAGTATAGCCAGGGGAGTATAGCAAATCTTCAGCGTATAGCAATCCCCAGTGTCGATCAGTTACCCAAACACCAGCCTCAACACGATGAAGGGTAAAACAGGAACTCTTTATTGAACACACAAGCATTGACTTATAAACATTTTCCAACAAGGTTACCACCCACAGGGTTTTGTAAAAACAACCAATAAACACGTACAATACAGTAAAACACTCCCACACAAAATCGTCCCCTCTGCCTGTGATACAATTACCTTACACGGGTTAATGTAATCATCACAGGCAGGAGAATACACAATGTCTTCTGTCCTGGAGACAACCGAGGAGTAATTCAATTATCTCTCAGGACAAAGGGAAATCGCCAATACACACGTGGAGACAATAGGACAGACATCACTACTCAAATATACAATGTCCCACCCTTTACAGTACACATAGACATTTAACATATCGCAAAATGGCACGAATTAGACCAGGGGTTCAAAAGTTTAGCATGGGATGATAAGAGGGCCCATTATCCTGGGGCAAGAGGCTGGCAAACAGGCCCCTCCAAAACCCAGTGGCGAGGTTGGTTTTGCCACAGTGTGCTGTCCGCATTTTTGGCAACGCATTGAAATGAATAGGTCCGCATCCTATCCACAAAAAAAACGGAATGGACACGGAAACAAACAACGTTTGTGTGCATGTAGCCTTAATGACACCCTGAAAAGGTAACATTATATTGAGTGTGTATAGATCCACATGCCATATTTGCCTACAGACAGACACTGAGAAATCCTTCTTGCTTATATACAGTATAGTGTGAGAGGTAGCTTTCTTTCCAGGGATCATCCTCATAAATACCTTCGCAGACAACAGGTTTTCATGTCCCAACTCAAGCTTTATTGCGACACAAGCACAAACAAACGATATAAAATAAAATGAAAGCCTGGCTAGCTGGGTTTTACCTAAACACAGTATATCCCTGACTCACCTAAGTGACCGTTCACACATGCGTGAACCCATGCGTCTTTCCCAGCCTAATGTCCATCAGCCTACTGGCTGTTACCACACCGGAGTCTTTTGGGGGATTGTGGTCTAGTCGTCCGCCCGAAGCTGACTATGCGGCCCTTATCCCTAGGCGTCGCGGGAAACCCCAAACCTCAGGTTAATCCCAGCCTCGTGGTCTCTCAGCGCTCCCAGCTCAGACCACACACAGAACCACTCGAGGCTTCTGTACAACACAAGACACACCCCTCTCACTTTGAGGACAGCTTTATACTCTGTTGATTGTGGCACCTGTTGCTGCCTCAGGCCTGACCACTGATGAGAAAGAGATGGATAATCCTGCCATTCCTCTCTTCTAACAATCATGAGACCTGTCACTGTCTCACAATAGGTAAATCTGACATTCAGGCCCCTGGGACAGCTGGGTGATACTTTCTGTAGTAACAGTGCACAGGTACTATATAGTATCCCTGCACACATACAGGGGACAGTTTTGTAAGAAGCTACTGAAGTTTTGTAAGTTCTTCCTCTTTTCGCAGGGTTCTGGGTGTCCATTGAAGTGAATAGGCATTAAGCTCCGCCCCTTTCCCGAATGTACAGTTTTAAAGGTGAACTTATGCAGTGGCGACTCTAGGAACAATATATAGGGGGGGCACAAAGATACCACAGTCAAAAATGTGGGGGGGCAAAAACAAAATAAGTATATATAAATAAGATTACAAAATACGAGAGAATTGCGGTATGCAGGGATACATTTATAATAAAATAATTTACATACAAAAGAAGCTATTCAGTCTGCTGTGCCGTCCTCTGCTTGCTTCCGCGGATTCTTTCCCCTTTCTGTCTCTCGTCAGTGCGCAGGCGTACTGTTATGGTGGATCTGTGGAAGATACACTGTTATGGGGGCATCTGTGGATGACACTTATTATGCCTCTCATTAGCCCTCATTATGCCTCTCATCAATCCCATATCAGCCCCCATGCCTCTCATTAGCCCCCATATCAGCCCTTATGCCTCATTAGCCCCCATTATAAGCCCTTATGCCTCATTAGCCCCCATTATTCCTCTTATTAGCCCCCATTATGCCTCTTATCACCCCCATATCAGCCCCATGCCTCTCATTAGCCCCCATGCCTCATTAGCCCCCATATCAGCCCCCATGCCTCATTAGCCCCCATATCAGCCCTTATGCCTTATTAGCCCCCATATCAGCCCTTATGCCTCATTAGCCCCCATTATAAGCCATTATGCCTCTTATTAGCCCACATTATGCCTCTTATTAGCCCCATATGCCTCATTAGCCCCCATATGCCTAATTAGCCCCCATTATAAGCCATTATGCCTAATTAGCCCCCATATACCTAATTAGCTCCCATTTGCCTAATTAGCCCCCATTATAAGCCATTATGCCTCATTAGCCCCCATTATGCCCCTAATTAGCCCCCATTATGCCTCTAATTAGCCCCCATTATGCCTCTAATTAGCCCCCATTATGCCTCTAATTAGCCCCCCATTATGCCTCATGATTAGCCACCCATTATGCCTCATGATTAGCCCCCCATATGCCTCATGATTAGCCCCCCATATGCCTCATGATTAGCCCCCCATTATGCCTCATGATTAGCCCCCCATTATGCCTCTCATGATTAGCCCCCCATTATGCCTCTCATGATTAGCCCCCCATTATGCCCCCAGCAGCTACATTTAAAAAAAAATTGCCGCCTGCAATTTTCTTTCTCCTCAGTTGACTGTAATCTGAACTGGCGCGCACAGCGTGAGGTCACAGAGCGCCCTCACGCTGTGCGCAGCCCTGCACAGCCGACAGCCGAGGACAAGGAAGTTGTAAGTACAGAGCGTTTACCACTTCCTGGTCCTTTGGTACTAATGAGCGCTTCCATAATGGAAGTGCTCATTCGTATTCACCTGGGGGAATCAGCGGGGGGGCACCCGGGGGGGCAAAGAACGACATAGGGGGGGTGATTGCCCCCCCTCGCCCCCCTCTAGCGACGCCACTAAACTTATGCCAGTGCACAAAGCTGTTCCTCCGCCAAACATAGAGGTTCTGGAAGGGAGGAGGCACTTCTCTGATTGCAGGAAATCTGCTAAAACTACTTTCTGTAGCAGTTTGAAGATGTCTATGTAGAAAGAGCTAAAGACAAACTTTATTTTGTATGTTATGTTTTTGTTTTTTGTTTTTCATGGTTCAATATTCCTTTAAAGGGTTTTTTCTGGGCTACAAAAAGGTGTGGTGTGTTTTTGTATCCTACGTCAAATGGAAGCATAAAACATGATGTGAACCCACCCTTATTGTAAGCCAACACCACGCGTAGGTCAAAAACAAAGAACTGGTGAACATCTTTCCATTGTACCTGATCTCTGAGTAGGCTTCACTACTGGTTTTACCTTACAATAAGTGATGGAAATAACTGATCAAATAACTGCAGTGTGAACCTGGACTTAGACAGCTTATTTTTAATGTATGTTGAATATTGGCAGATCTAAAGCAAGGGATGCTTCTATCTACCCTGTACATTGCACACTGGGAGGGGGAGGGATGGGGCCATTCATGGACTTGGGTGTTACTGTAATGGTTGCATGCAGGAATGCTAAGTCAGTGGCCATCATAAGGAGGGATTTCATTTTTTTTTTAAAACACGTAAAAAGCAAGGATGTAACTATAATTAATAGGGCCCATAGAAAAATTATATGGGGTGCCCACCATCTACTGTAAGAAAATTAAAACAGCAGCATATATAAAAATAATTAAAGGTATGTGTAATAGCACAATATATCAGAAAACCCACATTATGGCAAAAATCAGCCATATTGTTATTTCCCACAAAAAGGTACAATGGTTTTGCACCAAATTGGGCCCCCTTAACCTCTGGGCCCCAAAGCAAGTGCTATGGCTGCTATGGCTATATTTATGCCCATGTTAAAATGCCCTCCTATTCTTCATGAACAATATGGCTAAACAGGGATCTGCTGCCCAGAAGCAAAGATTATCTATGGGACCATGGGTCGCTATTGCTATTGGATATAAAGGCAGTGGTCTCCTTTAACTGAATTAACAGCTGACTGTTGGGAAGCAACGCTTCCTTCCCAACAATCGGCTGTAAAGTGGAGCATCTAAACCTGCCTTAAGTGGCACCTAGGCCATATGACTGGTGAACGTGATATCACTGGCCTAAGGTAAGCTGTGAGAATGCTGCGGTGCTCACAGGACTGCAGATACCTTCACAAACAGCTGATTGGCAGGGTCCTGGGTGTCGGACTCACAACAATTAGATACTGATGACCTATCCAGAGATTAAAGATGTCGCGAACATAAAATTTTCCGTTCGCGAACGGCGAACGCGAACTTCCGCGAATGTTCGTGAACCGACCGAACCGCCATAGACTTCAATAAACAGGTGAATTTTAAAACCCACAGGGACTCTTTCTGGCCACAACAGTGATGGAAAAGTTGTTTCAAGTGGACTAACACCTGGACTGTGGCATGCCGGAGGGGGATCCATGGCAAAACTCCCATGGAAAATTACGTAGTTGATGCAGAGTGTGATAAGTTGAATTTGCAATGCGATTAATATAACCTGCATTAATCGCATTGCGAATTCAACTTAGAGCTAAGTTCCTAATGGTTGTATTGCTAGAATTGACAAATATAACGAATATAGCACTATATTCTCAATCTTTGTTATATTCTAGCAATACAACCATTAGGAACCCAGCTCTAAGTTGAATCACAATGCGATTAATATAACCTGTATTAATCGCATTGCGATTACAACTTAGTCAAATTTGTGACACTGCAGCTTCAGAATGAATCTAAGATGGATGCTATCCTTACTTTTTGATAGGAGGTGGGAGGGTCTGGGAGGGAGGGTATGCTGATTGGCTGGAATGTGTCTGCTAACTGTGAGGTACAGGGTCAATGTTTGCTCAATGATGATGTATAGGGGGCGAACCGAAATTTGCATATGTTCGCCCGCCGCGGCGAACGCGAATAAGCTATGTTCGCCGGCAAATAGTTCGGGACATCGCTACCAGAGATTCCCCAGATGTCGATCCCCATTGATCAGATACTGATGACTAATGATGAGCGAGCATGCTCGGCCGAATACCTGTTCGGCTCGAGCATTGCTATGCTCGGCAGATCTGAGTGCTCGGCCGAATAATTTGGGTGCTCGAATACAATTTAATACGATGGAAGTCAATGGGAGACAACCAAGCACCCCCTGCTCAGAAGACAAGTGGGTGTCTGGTTCCTAAAAAAAAGTTAACCACATTAAAATGGTTTGGCAACAGCACTAAGAGGATAGCTGGATGCGTCTTAGACTCCTATTATGTACAACATATAATAGACAACCACACAAAGGCTATATGGCAAAAGCCAGGTATGTACAAGCCATCCATCTATCCATGAGACAGATAACAGCCAGCATACCTTACAATGGCAGCCTTGTGCACTATGAGATATTCCAAACCAGCTCTCATCTGACTGAGAACCAGTAAACCTCAAAGTTATTTTGCATCTGTTGGATGGCTTGGGTGGACCTGCACACCTATATCAATATCATTAGAGTGACAAAAAGTTTTCCGATTGTCCTAACATAATATTCAATATCCTTTCTATACAGTTTTGTCATGTCAAAACTCATTTGCATAAACATGGGCTTATGGAAAAGACATGCAGAGCAGAATCTGCCTTGTTTTTCAGCTGTCATAAGACTATGAAAACCAATACATGGCCCTATTGAGTTATGAACAACGCCCTCTATTGGTTTTACAGTCTTATGACAAGTCTAATATTCTTGTCAGAAGACTATGAAACTAATAGAGGGCGCTGTTCATATCTCAATAGCACCCTCTATTGGTTTCATAGTCTTCTGACAAGAATATTAGACTGATTCTTATGACAAGCTTATTAGTGTAGACTTGTGCATGAAAAATTTGCAATTAAAATATTCGCAATCTACACTATGATGATATCTGACACTGGGAAAGCTGGATAATAACTCAGTGATAAAATCTGACACTGGGAATAACTGGGAAATAGGATCTACACTGAGTTATTACCCAGCTTTTCCAGTGTCAGATATTATCACTGACTTACTACATAATTATTACATAATATTCGCTATATTGCTATATATTAGTTTTTTAGAATATTCGTAATATTCTAAAAAATGAATATATAGCAATATAGCGAATATTATGTAATAATTATGTAGTAAGTCAGTGATAATATCTGACACTGGAAAAGCTGGGTAATAACTGTGTAGATCGCAAATATTCTAATCGCAAATTTTTCATGCTAAAGGCTACACTAATAAGCTTGTCATAAGAATCAGTTTAATATTCTTGTCAGAAGACTATGAAACCAATAGAGGGCGCTATTGAGTTATGAACAGCGCCCTCTATTGGTTTCATAGTCTTCTGACAAGAATATTAGACTTATCATCAGACTATAAAACCAATAGAGGGCGCTGTTCATAAGTCAATAGCACCATCTATTGGTTTTCATAGTTTTCATATCTTTCCCATAAGCCCATGTCTATGCAAATTAGTTTTTCCATGACAAAACTGTATAGAAAGGTTATTGAATATTATGTTAGGACAATCGGAAAACTTTTTGTTGCCCTAATGATATTGATCTAGGTGTGCAGGTCCACCCAAGCCATCCAACAGATGCAAAATAACTTTGAGGTTTACTGGTTCTCTGTCAGATGACAGCTGGTTTGGAATATTTCATAGTGCACAAAACTGCCATTGTAAGGTATGCTGGCTGTTATCTCTCTCATGGATGGATAGATGGATGGCTTGTACATACCTGGCTTTTGGCATATAGCCTTTGTGTGGTTGTCTATTGTATATCGTACATAATAGGAGTCTAAAATGCATCCAGCTATCCTCTGAATGCTGTTTCCAAACCATTTTGATGGGGTTTCCATCAATTTCTAACCTTTATGAACCAGACACCCTCTACTCTTCTGAGCAGGGGGTGCTTGGTTGTCTCCCACTGACTTACATTATACTCGGGTGCTCGGCTGAGCACACAAATATAGCAATAGTAGTGGGTTGTAGTGGCTCACTCCTTAGTAGTTACAGGGTGGTGCTGCAAGCTCATATAGAGGGAATCACCCCACCCTTTGTTAAAAGGTAAATGTAACAATGGAAAAATGGGCGAGCACTCATACACTTGGCAACTAAATTGACATATGCAGAAAATATTTATTATTAAATCCCCATAAAATTCAAGTAATAAAAATAATAAAAACAGTGTATTATAGCAATGACATACAAAAACTACAATCACATAAACTATAGTAGATATAATAGTATAGTCGATATTGTATTGAATGCTAAAATATATGATAATAAAATATTCGATACTAGTCTATAGTCGATAAATTCACTGATATAAATCACACACCAAAAACTTCAAGTATTGTCCAGGTCTTATATATGCTATTATTGTGAAGGGAGAGGTAATTCCTCTGTGAATCTATCTCAGATTGGGAAAATGAGTGTCACTTTAAATATTGTAGGTGTATTTCCCCTGGGAACGTAATGTATTCATAAAATGTCCACAGGAATCCTGATAATGTTGGAATAAGAAGTCTCTTATGGTATTTCCTTTTAAAGTCGAGGTAAACTTTAAATCGGTATTTGGCTTACCGTCTGGTGTCTGCTGTCTCCCTGTTGCTTGAGTGGAGCTTTAAATGTCTGCCGGCTTATTTGATCGCTCCTTCCAGCAAGCTGGTTCAAATTTCGCGGGAGTTCCAAAGATCGCGGAAGTTGACACTCTGTTCCACAATTTCCTTCTGTACAGCTTTTCGATGATAAAAGTAGTTGTTCCTTTACTGTAAAAAAAATGTCTTTCTCTGTATGGCCATACAGTTTTATCAGAGGCTTCTCAATACAGGTACATCACTTGTTTCACCATACGCGTTTCGGGTAGATTCGCTCTCCCTTCCTCAGTGATCCCATAAGCCCATGTTTATGCAAATGAGTTTTTACATGACAAAACTGTATAGAAAGGTTATTGAATATCATGTTAGGACAATCGGAAAACTTTTTGTTGCCCTAATGATATTGATCTAGGTGTGCAGGTCCACCCAAGCCACCCAACAGATGCAAAATAACTTTGAGGTTTACTGGTTCTCAGTCAGATGAGAGCTGGTTTGGAATATCTCATAGTGCACAAGACTGACATTGTAAGGTATGCTGGCTGTTATCTGTCTCATGGATGGATGGATAGATGGATGGCTTGTACATACCTGGCTTTTGGCATATAGCCTTTGTGTGGTTGTCTATTGTATATCGTACATAATGGGAGTCTAAAATGCATCCAGCTATCCTCAGAATGCTGTTTCCAAACCATTTTGATGGAGTTTCCATCAATTTCTAACCTTTATGAACCAGACACCCTCTTCTCTTCTGAGCAGGGGGTGCTTGGTTGTCTCCCACTGACTTCCATTATACTCGGGTGCTCGGCCGAGCACACAAATATAGCAATGTGTTTGGGCCAAACACCCGAATACTTTGGTGCTCGCTCATCACTACTGATGACCCATCCAGAGGACAGATCATCAGTTAAAAAGTGTCAGAAAGCCCCTTTAAGAACTAGAGATGAGCAAATTGATTCTAAAATTTAGAAAGTCGACATGAATTTTTCAAAACGTTTAGTAATAAATCCGATTATTGTGTGATTTGATTCGGAATGATCAAGAAGAGAGTGAAATAGAAAGGAGGGGAGAGGGAGAGAGACTTTTCCAGGCAATTTGGGTATTTTCAGTTCTGGTCAAATTTACTTCAACCCTAATAAAGTGGCCGATTTGGCTCCAAATGAACTTTTTATGAAAGGACCTTACAGTTTTCACTTTTTTTTTTTTTTTACAGTTTTCTACTAATATGACTTTCTTTTATTAAATTCTATTATGCGCAAAACATTAATAGCCATCAAACATAGTCAAATGTTAATGTGTGTGTTCTCCTTTAAGAAAAAGATCCAGCTCCGTATCCCTCAGTTTTATTCTGTCTTGATCCCTGTGAGCAATATGTATGATGGCAGACTGTGATTAAATCTGGTTCCTACAATTAATGTTTAAATATATATCTTCCAGCAGGTGCATGTTAAACTATTTTGCTTATTGCAGCTCCATACCTTTATAAGAATTACAATGTATTTGCATTGCAAATGTTTTAAATACAATTTAACCTACTTAAAATGCTTTCCATAATATCTGACTTTCATAACGAGAACTTCAAGTACAATCAGAGCCGGAGCTGGATTTGTGCCAGTAAGAGGGAATGTGTTCTGCTGTCATTACCTGCCCCCTGGACACTTTACAACTGCTGGATCAGGATTTAATCAAGTAGTTGGGCAAGGTGAATAAAACTAGATAGTCTTTTTTTTAGTTCTCTTTCTAATTTTCATTTGTTGCTCTAGTGCTTGATCTGTCTTTTCAATTACTCTAGGTGCCATTTCGCTCGGAGGCTCCCTGCAACTAGCACACATCAGCAAGGTTAAAATGCCCGATGGAAGCCAAGAAAGCTTCGAATAATATGTGTCGTGTTTGGTAGCTACCCAGATATGAGTGAATAATTGATTTTAACAAAGAAACACAAGAAATAGATGCCCTCAAGAGCTATTAACATACTTGAAAAACTTTGAATAATAGAGCAAAGGGATTTTAAAAGTACCGTTCCCTATAAAGGCAATTCCTTTTGTATTGAAGATGGTAATGTATTATTTAGTTACTGCAACACATATTTATTGAACTCTTTATTCATTCTATAGATTTTAGGGATAAAGCTGTGCAGGTGGCTTTGGTGCAACTTTGATGAGGCTTAGTCACAGTGTAAAAGTGTACGTTCATCTTGTTGAACCGACCATAGTGTAGTGTGTACCTACAAACATTTTACAGTTTATGGACAGTCCTTATCTGCTATACAATAGGTACAATAAAAAGCAGACTGAGCAGGCAATTTTCGAGAATGAAATATTTGTCCCCGATAATTGCCTGCTCATCTGAGGTGAGAGCTTCATTTCCATGTAGTAATCATCTCATCTCTACGGGAACAAGCAATCACCATATAGAGAATCATTGTTTTTGGGCAGCAGACACACAGCACAATCTGCATCCCCATCAGTGAAGCTTTCCCCTGATAAATGAACGTTTTCTTGTTCATTGGGTGAGCATCCGCAGCACTTTTGATTGATTTTTATGAATGTTAGTTCCCTATAATCTGCATGAAAACCAACCCATATAAACTTTACTACCAAATCCTTGGGATGGTGAGTTGGTTAAAGCTGGCTGCAGTGTTAGGAGGATGTTGAGTGGTATGGGTGTAATGGGTGCTGTAGGAAGGCGCAAGGGACCGTCATTGATGGAAAGTATGTGTCACCGAGATTCCTCGGTGAGGTAAGAGCCAGTAGTTTAAAGTGTCAGCAGCAGCAGCAGCAGCTAGTGTGGACTGACACTGTTTGTTGTTTGTATAGCTGTAATGCCAATCCGGGCCACTCTTACTGGGAGAAGCCAAAGTGCCGGGTGGCTGCTCCCCACGCTCCAGGCCGGTTCTTTTTTGGCCTATATAAATCCAGCCAGCAGTCTCAGCTGGGTGTGGTTTATCCTCCATCTGACAGAGAAGCTGGGGAGTCTCTGTGTTTTGGGACCTGTGAATTTGTGCCTTGAGAGCCGCATGCCGGGAAACAGGCCCCTACAGCCTGCTGTGGACTGAGGGTGGAAAACTGCTAACCAGGTGAAGATTTAGTTCTATGGACATTGCATGGTGTGAACAAACACCAAGACTGCGTACGCTCATTTTAGTTTTTCCTTATGCGTGAATAAACAACAAACTGTTTAGGTTAAAGACTTTGTGGTTGCCTCTATACTGCGTCCGCTAGCCTGTCTACCAGAGCAAAACCCCACAGTGCAAAAATGTTTTACCAAGAGGTGTGTGCCCAATTTATTAGGACTTGCAAGTAATTTGATTTATCATAAATATATAGGGAGATATTTAGTAAGACTGGGGTTTTCCACGCTGGTCAAAGTTATGTAGAGCAGGCCTCTAGATAAGTTTGCTGCTTCCTTTGGTATGCCATGTGACAGACTTAACTCTTTGCCAGCCCCCTTACTGTCTTCATTTTAAACCTTTTTCCAAGGCAAAAAAACAATGTGGAAAATCATAAATTAGCGGGGCTTGCCGAGCCACCGAATTGTCACACCTCCCCCTTCTTTTCTCACCAAGTGATGTGAGCAGGGAAAAGTCACAAATTTTGCTTCATAAATGACGTGCAACAACATCTGCGACTTTACTATACACCCAAAAATTGGTGAATTTCACCCTAAAATGTAAATGACAATTTTTTTTATTATTTTTTTACCGGCCTACTAGGTATAGCAGTGGTACTATACACCCAAAAATTGGTTAATTTCACCCGAAAGTGTAAATGACAATTTTCTTTTTTTTGTTTAACCTGTCTACTAGGTATAGCAGTAGTACTATACACCCAAAAATTTGGTACTATACACCCAAAAATTTGTTAATTTCACCATAAAATGTAACTGACAATTATATATTTTTTTTTTACCGGTCCACTAGGTATAGAAGTGGTACTATACACATCAAAATTGGTGAATTTCCCCCTAAAATGTAAATGACATTTTTTTTTTTTAACCGGCCTACTAGGTATAGCAGTGGTACTATACATCCAAAAATTGGTTAATTTAACCCCAAAAAGTAAATGACAATTTTTCTTTCTTTGTTAAACCTGTCTACTAGGTATAGCAGTGGTACTATAAACCCAAAAATTGGTGAATTTCACCCGAAAATGTAAATGACAAAGTAGTGAAATGATATAAAATAAAACACGTACAAAAAAAAAAAAATGGATTTTTGAGGTGAGTTCCATATGGAGTAGGAGTTTGAGGAGGCGGTGGACATAGCGGAGTAGGTGGAAGCGGCAGTGGAGGAGGACGAAATAGCCAACACAGGTTTTTGATTTTAATTTAATTTAGTAAAATTAAGGTACACTCCAAAAGAGTGTGAAATATCCAAAATGCAAACATGAGCAATTGCACTGCAGTATAACAATGGCTGCTTAGTGCCGGTATACATGTCTATTCTGCACATGGTACGGACAAGTCCTGAGGGATCCATGCCTGGTTCATTTTAATGAACGTGAGCTTGTCCACATTGGCTGTGGACAGGCGGCTGCGCTTGTCTGTGATGACGCCCCCTGCCATGCTAAACACACGTTCAGATAATACACTGGCTGCAGGGCAGGCCAGCACCTCCCAGGCGTAAAGGGCAAGCTCAGGCCATGTGCCCAATTTGGAGACCCAGAAGTTGAAGGGGCAGACCCGTCATTCAGTACGTGTAGGCGTGTGCACACATACTGCTCCACCATGTTGGTGAAATGCTGCCTCCTGCTAAGATGTTCCATATCAGCTGGTGGTGCTGGTTATTGTGGCGTGCTGACAAAGCTTCTCCACATTTTGGCCATGCTAACCCTGCCTTCTAAGGTGCTGGCAGTGCCCCAGCTGCGTTGGCGACCTCTTCCTTATCCTCTGCCTTCGCCTTGTGCTTCCACTGTGCCCCCACTGTCAGGTGGGAATGCCACCAGCAGCGCGTCTACCAGCGTGCGCTTGTACTTGCGCATCTTACGATCACCATCCAGTGACGGAATTAAGGACGGTATGTTGTCCTTGTAACGGGGATCCAGCAGCGTGGCCACCCATTAATCAGCACAAGTTAGAATGTGGGCAACTCGGCAGTCATTGCGGAGACACTGCAGCATGTAATCGCTCATGTGTGCCAGGCTGCCCAGAGAAAATAAAAAGCTGTCCTCTGTGGGAGGTGTATGGTCTGTGTCATCTGTATCCCCCCATCCACGCACCAGTAATGGCCATAAGTTGGTCTGGGTGCCACCCTGCTGTGAACATGGTTCCTCCTCCTGCATCTCCTCCTCCTTATCCTCCACCTCCTCATCCTCCAGAACTGTGCCCTGGCTGGACAATTGTGTACCTTGGGTTTGTGGGTGCACGAACCACTTGGGAATGACTGGCCGGAAACCCTACAAAATGATCCCTCTTCATCCTCCTCCTGTGCCACATCCTCTTCCATCATCGCTAGGAGCGTTTTTTCAAGGAGGCATAGAAGTGGGATAGTAAGGGTGAGAACGACGTTATCGGCACTGGCCATGTTGGTGGAGTACTCAAAACAGCACAGCAAGGAACACAGGTCTCGCATGGAGGCCCAGTCATTGGTGGTTAGGTGGTGCTGTTCCGCCAATCGACTCACCCGGGCGTGCTGCAGCTGAAACTCCACTATCGCCTGCTGCTGCTCGCACAGTCTGGCCAGCATGTGCAAGGTGGAGTTCCACCTTGTGGGCACGTCGCATATGAGGCGGTGAGCGGGAAGGTCGAAGTTACGCTGCAGCGCTGACAGGCGAGCAGCAGCAGGGTGAGAACGCCAAAAGCGTGCACAGACGGCCCACACTTTATGCAGCAGCTCTGACATGTCGGGGTAATTTTTAAGGAATCTCTGCACCACCAAATTCAGCACATGCGCCAGGCAAGGGATGTGCGTCAAACCGGCTAGTCCCAGAGCTGCTACGAGATTTTGCCCATTATCGCACACCACCAGGCCGGGCTTTAGACTGACTGGCACAAACCACTCATCAGTCTGTTGTTCAAGGCCCATCCACAGCTCCTGTGCGGTGTGGGGTTTGTCCCCCAAACAGATACGTTTTAAAACTGCCTGCTGTCGTTTACCCCTGGCTGTGCTGAAGTTGGTGGTGAAGGTGCTACGCTGACCGGATGAGGAGCTGGTAGAGGATGAAGAAGCAGAGTAGGAGGAGGAAGCAACAGGAGGCAAACTGAAGTGCCCTGCAATCCTCGGTGGTGGAAGGACATGCGCCAAACTGCTATCCACCTCAGGCCCAGCTGCCACTGCATTTACCCAGTGTGCTGTTATGGAGATATAACGTCCCTGACCGTGCTTACTGGTCCACGTATCTGTAGTCAGGTGCACCTTGCCACAGATGGCATTGCGCAGTGCACACCTGATTTTGTCCCCCACTTGGTTGTGAAGGGAAGGCTCGCCTTGAAAGTAGTGGCGACTGGGCACGAAGTACTGTGGGACAGCCACCGCCATAAGGCCTTTAAAACTATCCGTCTCCACCAGACGGAATGACAGCATTTCAAAGGCAAGTAATTTAGAAATGCTGGCATTCTGGGCTAGGGATCACGGGTGGGTAGGGGGGTACTTCCTCTCTAGCATTTAGGATATGGAGAGCTGAACGCTTTCGTGGGACATTGTGGAGATGCTTGGTGACCCAAGTGTTGGTGTTGCTGGCAGATCCTCTGTTTGTGGGGTGCCAGGTGTCACTGTCACTCCAGAGGTGGATGAAGAGGCCGCGACTGCAGCAGAAGAGGAAGCAGGAGGAGCCAGAGACCTTTCTTGGTTTTTGAGGTGTCTACTCCACTGCAGCTTGTGCTTTGCACTTAAATGCATGGTCATGCAGGTTGTGCTCAGGTTGAGAACGTTTATGCCTTCCTTCAGGCTCTGATTGCACAGTGTGCAAACCACTTGTGTCTTGTCGCCAGCACATTGTCTGAAGAACTGCCACGCCAGGGAACTCCTTGGAGCTGGCTTTGGTGTGCTCGGTCCCTTGCTGCGGTGGGCAGTAGGAGGCGTACTGTCTAGAGGACGGCCGCTCCGCGTTTGCACCCTGCTCCCTCTTCTGCTGTGCTGGTGGCTCTGTGCGACCACCGCCTCTTCCTCCAAACTACATCGGTCACTCGCATGACCTTGATTCCATGTGGGGTCGAGGACCTCATCGTCCTCCACATCATCTTCCACCCAGTCTTCACCCCTGACTTAGGCTACTTTCACACTAGCGTTCGGGGCTCCGCTTGTGAGTTCCGTTTGAAGGGGCTCACAAGCGGCCCCGAACGGATCCGTCCAGCCCTAATGCATTCTGAATGGATGCGGATCCGCTCAGAATGCATCAGTCTGGCTCCGTTTGTCCTCCGCTCAGCAGGCGGACACCTGAACGCAGCTTGCAGCGTTCAGGTGTCCGCCTGGCCGTGCGGAGGCAAACGGATCCGTCCAGACTTACAATGGAAGTCAATGGGGACGGATCCGTTTGAAGTTGACACAGTATGGCTCAATTTTCAAACGGATCCGTCTCCCATTGACTTTCAATGTAAAGTCAAAACGGATCCGTTTGCATTATCATGAACAAAAAAAATAAAAAATTTTGTTCATGGTAATGCAAACGGATCCGTTCTGAACGGATCTAAACGTTTGCATTAAAGGTGCGGATCCGTCTGGGCACATACCAGACGGATCCGACCTAAACGCAGGTGTGAAAGTAGCCTTACTTGTCGGTCTGCACACTTTCGAAAGCCCCAGCAGTTGGCGCCTGTGTTTCGTCATCATCCGAGACGTGCTGCGATGGTCCTCCCATGTACTCATCTTGAAAAATAAGTAGTTGGGCATCGGTGCACTCAATCTCTTCCACTTCTGGGGCAGGGCTAGGTGGATGGCCCTGGGAAACCCTGCTAACAGAGTCATCAAAAAGCAGAAGAGACTGCTGCATGACTTGGGGCTCAGACTGCTTGGCTGGTTTGCAAGGGGGTGAGGTGAAAGACTGATCGACATCGGCTGCAGGTGCCAACTGTGGTCTTTCAGCCTGAGACTGGGTGGGAGACAATGTGAAGGAACTGGATCCTTTGTCAGCATCCCAATCTACTATTGCCTGCACTTGTTCAGGCCTCACCATTCGTAGAGCAGCATTAGGCCCGACCAAATACCGCTGCAGGTTTTGTCGCCTACTCGCACCTGAGGAAGGGGTTTCACTTGTGCGTGTAGCTGGCACAGTTCGACCACGTCCTCTCCCTGCAACAGGAGCTCCACTAGCAGCACCACGACCTGGGCCACGTCCATTATTTGAAGCTCTCCTCATAATTTTTGAATTTAGGATGGGTGTTTAATTAATAGTAGAAAAGAACGACAGTATGTAAACGGTGTATCTCACACGGCCTGAACCAGACTAGGCCTCAATTAAAGATTTCTTTGCACAAAATGGCTTTATTTCAAATGGCTGTATTTCAGATGGCTGTATTTCAAATGGCTGAATCAAACCCCTGTATGAATAGGGGGGATCACACACGCCCTGAACCAGTGTAGGCCTGAATTAAAGATTTATTTGCACAAAATAGCTGTATTTCAAATGGCTGTATTTCAAATGGCTGAATCAAACCCCTGTATGTATAGGGGGGATCTCACACGCCCTGAATCAGTGTAGGCCTGAATTAAAGATTTATTTGCACAAAATGGCTGTATTTCAAATGGCTGTATTTCAAATGGCTGAATCAGACCCCTGTATGTATAGGGGGGATCACACACGCCCTAAATCAGTGTAGGCCTGAAGTAAATATATCTTTGCACAAAATGGCTGTATTTCAAATGGCTGTATTTCAAATGCCTGATTCAAACCCCTGTATGTAAGGGGGTATCTCCCACTGTCCGAACCACTGTAGGCCTGGAGTAAATATATCTTTGCACAAAATGGCTGTATTTCAAATGGCTGTATTTCAAATGGCTGAATCAAACCCCTGTATGTATAGGGGGGGATCTCACACGCCCTGAATCAGTGTAGGCCTGAATTAAAGATTTATGTGCACAAAATGGCTGTATTTCAAATGGCTGAATCAAACCCCTGTATGTATAGGGGAGATCACACACTCCCTGAATCAGTGTAGTCCTGAAGTAAATATATCTTTGCACAAAATGGCTGTATTTCAAATGCTTGATTCAAACCCCTGTATGTTGGGGGGTATCTTACACGGTCTGAACCACTGTAGGCCTGAAGTAAATATTTCTTTGCCCAAAATGGCTGTATTTTAAATGGCTGTATTTCAAATGCCTGATTCAAACCCCTGTATGTAGGGGGGTATCTCACACGGTCTGAACCACTGTAAGCCTGGAGTAAATATATCTTTGCACAAAATGGCTGTATTTTAAATGGCTGAATCAAACCCCTGTATGTATAGGGGGGATCTCACACACCCTGAATCAGTGTAGGCCTGAATTAAAGATTTCTTTGCACAAAATGGCTGTATTTTAAATGGCTGTATTTCAAAGGGCTGAATCAAACCCCTGTATGTATAGGGGGGATCACACATGCCCTAAATCAGTGTAGGCCTGAATTAAATATATATTTGCACAAAATGGCTGTATTTCAAATGGCTGTATTTCAAATGGATGTATTTCAAATGGCTGAATCAAACCCCTGTATGTACCGTATATACCTGTTTGTGATGATAGTCATATAAGTCTCTCTGAAACTTCCTATGTTTAACTTCAGTTATACTTTCTTCAAGTTGGCGAACGGAAGTGGCAATTTTTTGTTGTAGGGCTTCATGCTCAGGGAGAGATTTGTATTGTTTAAAATTCAATTTACACTCGTCAATTTCTGTTTGCAAGGCTGATAGCTTGAGACCCTCCTGTTCAACAATCAGAGACATCAATTTAAGTGAGCAAACAGAAATTGATGAGTGTAAATCGAATTTTAAACAATACGAATCTCTCCCTGAGCATGAAGCCCTACAACAAAAAATCTCCACTTCCGTTCGCCAACTTGAAGAAAGTATAACTGAAGTTAAACATAGGAAGTTTCAGAGAGACTTATATGACTATCATCACAAACAGGTATTTGAGTGGGGGAGGAGAGAGCAAATGCGCTATACACCAAGACCAATTCTCAAAAAATCAAAAAACAAACACAAGTCTCCGTCTAGAACTCGGACCATCAGTTTTTCTTCAGATTCCTAATATTTGCAATCTAATTCTGAACACGTTGACCCGTCGATGGAACATGAAGCCGACATTCCGCCCAATAAAATTTCGTATTACAAGAAATTGAAAAACAAAGGCAAAGGTGATAGAATTTAAAAAAACTACCCAGAAGAGGGCGCAGCAAACATAGGAAAGCCACATACCATGGCTACGTGGCATCACAAGAAATGAACCCCACTGTGGGGACAGCTAATGATTTTGAAGTTATTAATCTATCAGATGAATTGTTAACTGATAACCATATTGATATACTGAGACTTGGTTTGAATTTTGCTCCGACACATGATTTTGATTTATTTTCAACTCCTATGGATATCAACAAATTTATCAGAGACCTCACGGTCAAGAGAAATTTTCATGGGTCTGAGAATACATCTAACCAACTCTCACATACACAACAATGTTACAAATTTACTAACATGTCTTTTACTGAACAATGGTTTTTGGTCAATTTGATCGAGCTCCAGTCAGACCATGATGGTAGCATTGCGACTTCTGTGGTTTCGGATTTTCGAACCGGGAATACGCGATTCTATCCTCTGAACTCACGTACACCAGGAATGGACCTTTTCCAGGAGGTAGTTGAAAAACGCCTTCTTTCTGTTCAAAAAGAATCTAGCTCCAAACAAAACAATCTGTCTAAATCCCAAATAAATGCTCTTCTTTAACTAAAAGATAAAGAGAACATCATTGTAAAAATGGCAGACAAGGGGGGTGCAGTGGTGATACTAAATAAAATGGTTTATAAGAAAGAAATGATGGACATTGTTCTGGATACCTCCACTTATCAACAATTAAAAAACGATCCAATTGTCGATTTTCAGGCACAATACCTAGCTCTTTTAAATAAGGGCAAGGATTTAGGCTATTTCAGCCATAAACAATTTTTGTACCTACAAGTGGAGTCACCCATAACACCCATCTACATGCCCTACCTAAAATCCACAAGGGGTTAAATCCACCCCCACTGCACCCCATTGTTTCTGGCATAGGCTCCTTGACCGCAAAACTAGGAGAATGGTTAGATGTGATTTTACAGCCCCTTGTCAAACGAGCTCCAGGCTATATTAAATATACTGGAGACGTCTTAAGAAGTTTTTATCAAAAAAGAGTGGTCTCCAAGTTTCACCTGGATTACCAGTGATGTTTCTTCGCTTTACCCTTCTATCCCTCATAACGTGGCTTTATTTGCATTAGAATTTCATTTGCATAAGTACAGTTGCCATGAGTCATATTTCATAGACTACGTCATAGAAGTCACAGATTTTTTTATTGACTCATAATTATTTTTCTTTTGATGGCCTGTTCTTTCTGCAAACACGGGGAGTTTCGATGGGGGCCAAATTTTCCCCCTCCCTAGCGAATCTAACCATGTCGTATTTGGAAGAAAGGTATATATACACCACGGATAATCCTTTTGCAGCAGCATTGGATTGGTAGGCAGGTACATCGACGATTTGCTCAGTATTTGGAGAGGCGATGTGCCTGCCATACCCAATTTTATGCGCTACCTCAACGACAATCCCTACAATCTGAGATTTACTTATTCGCAGGATAGGTTTACGATTAATTTTCTCGATTTGACTCTCACGGGCATTCCCTGTTCGAATATACATACAACTACTTATCGAAAACCAGTCTCTGGGAATGCGATTCTGAGAGCTAACAGCCACCATCCCTTACATACTATTAAGTGTATTCCGGTAGGAAAGATGTTGCGTGCTAGGAGAAACTGCAGTGATGATATGAGCTTCGCATTGGAATGCCGGCTAATCGCTTCACGATTATTAGCAAGGGGTTATCCCACCTGGATAATCAAGAGAGCTGAAAAAATAGCACAGACAAAAAGTCGGTAAGACATTACTTTTTGGGGGAAATGATAGAGAAGGGAAGGAAGGAAACACAGCAGGAGCAAAAGATCGCATTAATCCACCTACTCTGGTTCTTACCTACAGTAATCAATTTCAGCAGGTCAAACGGGTAGTATCGGAATGCATATCGATTCTATATGACGACGACATTTTACATGGTTTACTAGAGGATGGCTACAGGGTGGCAGCCAGACGGTCTCCCACGCTGGCTTCATCCCTGTCTCCTTCATTATTCAAAACAGCTTCGAAAAGAACCCAGACCAATACATGGCTGAAATACACCGGGTTCACACGGTGTGGCAGTCATCCCTGCAAAACTTGTGGTTATGTTGTGCCCACCAAAATCTTCGAGGACTCAGAACATATCTCAACCTTCTCCATTAAATCCTATATAAATTGTAATACCACTGGGGTAATTTATGTTATCAGATGTACTCAGTGTGACCTCCTCTTTGTGGGAAGCACCATAAGAAGGTTGAAGAATAGAATCCGTGAACATTTGAATTATGTCACAAATTCTTCTTATGTTAATATTTCGAATGCTAAACACTTTGTTTCGATGCATAGCAGGAGCTTACAAACTTTTTCTTCCTTTGGAATCGAGCGAGTTTTTCCCTCTATTCGAGGGGGCGATTTCCAAAGGCAATTAATACAAAGGGAGGCCTTTTGGATTCTACGATTAAAAACAAGACATCCGAATGGTTTGAACTTAAGAAAGGAACTCATGTATCTCTATTAGGTTTGGGTCCATTCCTGGTGTACTTCTTCATATACAGTACAGACCAAAAGTTTGGACACACCTTCTCATTCAAAGAGTTTTCTTTATTTTCATGACTATGAAGGCATCAAAACTATGAATTAACAAATGTGGAATTATATACATAACAAACAAGTGTGAAACAACTGAAAATATGTCATATTCTAGGTTCTTCAAAGTAGCCACCTTTTGCTTGGATTACTGCTTTGCGCACTCTTGGCATTCTCTTGATGAGCTTCAAGAGGTAGTCCCCTGAAATGGTTTTCCAACAGTTTTGAAGGAGTTCCCAGAGATGCTTAGTACTTGTTGGCCCCTTTGCCTTCGCTCTGCGGCCCAGCTCACCCCAAACCATCTCGATTGGGCTCAGGTCCGGTGACTGTGGAGACCAGGTCATCTGGCGCAGCACCCCATCACTCTCCTTCATGGTCAAATAGCCCTTACTTTCAAAGTTTTCCCAATTTTTCAGCTGACTGACTAACCTTCATTTTTTAAAGTAATGATGGCCACTCGTTTTTCTTTACTTAGCTGCTTTTTTCTTGCCATAATACAAATTCTAACAGTCTATTCAGTAGGACAATTAGCTGTGTATCCACCTGACTTCCCCTCAACGCAACTGATGGTCCCAACCCCATTTATAAGGCAAGAAATTCCACTTATTAAACCTGACAGGGTACACCTGTGAAGTGAAAACCATTTCAGGGGACTACCTCTTGAAGCTCATCAAGAGAATGCCAAGAGTGTGCAAAGCAGTAATCAAAGCAAAAGGTGGCTACTTTGAAGAACCTAGAATATGACAGATTTTCAGTTGTTTCACACTTGTTTGTTATGTATATAATTCCACATGTGTTAATTTATAGTTTTGATGCCTTCAGTGTGAATCTACAATTTTCATAGTCATGAAAATAAAGAAAACTCTTTGAATGAGAAGGTGTGTCCAAACTTTTGGTCTGTACTGTATATATATATATATATATATATATATATATATTATTCTCATTGTGTTGTTTCATCCAGATCAGCAGTTATGAGGATACTTTCGCCATGCTTGATTTGCATTTCTCTGTTTTTCAGGAATTTGAATATTTTTTTTTTTATTTGTGTTTTCATTAATGTCCCGTCCATCACTTAATTTTTCGGAGACTGGTACATTTTGTTATTCCTGATTTATGAGTCTGAACAGTATATACTTCACGTGCACTCAATTGGTTTTAAAGATGTTAAACTTGCACTAATGTTAATTTCAGTTGTTCCTATTGGCTGTGTTTTGGGTGTGCTGCAATCAGCTCCTTCTAGCTCTCACCTGGAGGTGGGAGGAGAGGTAGCGGCTAGCCTATATAAACATGGCCAGTTGGATATCTGATCGGTCACTACTAAGAACATGTTTGTTCGAAACGCGTAGACTTTCATTTGGAACACTGAGGTGATGCTGTCACTGTATGGATTTGTACTATACTGAATAAAAGGAACCCACGATATTTTCTAACTTCGATGCTGGATCCATCGCTTTATTTCTACTATTGCACGGTCTTATGTACAAAGGTCTCCGTGCATCAAGGAAGTTGATACAAGGGAGAGAGACAACAGGTGAGCTGGACATTGTTTATAATAAATACGTTATCTCCATCTGGACCATTTTTATGATGAAACATCTTTCCCTACGGTTATATCCACTGTTTGATTCATCATTATAATATTCATTTCACTGCTAATTGTTTCCCTTTTTGGGCAGGTATGTTTTGATTCCTGCCATAAATGTTCCTTTTGTTATATGCATAGGGGTTTCTTTAATTAAGTTTTCCCCTTTATTTTAGGTGTGGAAGTGTAGTAGCCGTGGGGTGTATAACTTAATTCTACCCCAACAGCTCCACCTCCCCCTATTTCAGCCGAGTGCAGTACGGGCACAATATATTGAGGTAATCTAGGTAGCTGTACCTGGGTATATTCTTAAAACAGTCTCTCAGCTATCTATCAGCCTGGTGCCCGTTGGTCAGCTTTGGAGGCGTGGTGACGTCTTTACGTCACTGAAGCTGCGTTCTCCATGGGCTGCCCTGGCATTGTTCGGCCACTTGCGCCTGCGCACTGGTCTGGTACGCCGTATCTCCGATAGTCTGGTCACGTGGGTCGGCATCACACTGAGCGCATGCACACAAGCTACCTCTTCCCCTTCCTCTTGTTTAAACACAGCGCGCCTGTGTATGTTTGTCAGGCATGCATAAGTTATGGTGGCAAGGTGAACCTCCATGCCCAGGACCCTCGACGTTTGCAACACGCCACTCCGGAAGGATTGTGAGTACTAGCACTCACTCATCACCCAGTGGACAGTGTGAGCACTTATATTCTAACGGGTCTTCCGTTTTGTTTATTTGTCTTTCAGGTGTATCAATGCCTCACTCTATCATTTTTCTACCTCACATTGAGGGGCTTTGTCATAAGACCCCTTTTTTCTGTAATTGATAACAGGTAGATAAGTAGGAGCCATACAATACCAGGCCCCGTGTCCCCTGATGATTCATGGGGTCCCATGGTTATGAATAGCGGCCTTAGGATATGTTGGGCTGATGAAACGCGTTGGCCAACGCTAACATAGTGCGGGACGCGCAATCAAATTGCGGCTATTTACTATTATAATATTGTCATTACACGCTAACATATTGCGGTAGCTTTAGTTTAGTCTCTGGTCACCCTGTATTAGGGTTATATAGGGACTCCTTATCAGGGCAAGGTTCCGGACGGGGCCACCCCTTGCGGGGCACAGACCCCGTGTTAGGTCACCAGGGCCAAATAGGTCAAGCAGGGTTGTACTAGGGTAAGTTTCTCTTCTTAGGCTACTCTACTACTAGGTCTGACTGAAGTTTCGGATGTTTCCTTTACCCACTGGACATCTGGGAATGACTAGCCTGCTGCACGTTACCAACACATTACACGTTGTAAACAAGTGAGGCTTTTTTTCGAAAAACTGGTAAGACCATTCTGTTTTTAGTGTCTCCATAGTTCCGGTACCCTTTCCTTGGGATCAGGACATAGGGACTTTACGATTTGTCCTCCATATGCCTTTATGACTTAGCTCACAGGCCTAGGGTGGGACGACACCTGACTTGGTGTGTGGACAACTTGTTGTCACACCAATTTAGGTCCCACATATATTTTTTGGGTATATTCATGTTTGTAAGGGGTCTTTTATTCCCTGTTTAGGGAGAATTGTTACATTAAAAGCTAAGTTTTACTTGTTACTGCTCCCCTTCTTCTACAGATGTTGTAGATTGCCAAAAAAGTATTTTTTTGCTAACAGAATATGAAAGCGGTATATATTAAACTTGAATTTAACACTTGCAGATCTGGAAAATACTGTTTTTTATGAAAAAAAAGTGTTTTTCAAACCCCAGAAAATGATTAGTGTATTTCTACCTTAAATTGCACACTGACTAATCTAGATGTTTTAGTTTTCCCCCAAAAAATGGTGATTTGCAATGTCCCAAAAGCTCAGATGCAGTGCTGGTGCACTGCGCATGCATAAAATGGCCGCCGCCACCCACCTAACTAACAGAATTATAAAAGTTATATTTTTTTTTGGTCAATGGCCTCAGGGCAGGGTAAAACAATTGTGTCCTGCACGCATACAACTATTTCTAGGTAGATCGCTGAGTTAGATTCTCTCCTATTCTCTCCCTGAAATCACAAGTCCAGCAGCAACCTCTCCCTACACTTGTAACAGCAGAGTGACGTGCAGGGCTATGTGACTCAAGCTTATATAGAGCCTGGGTCACATGCTGCTCTGGCCAATCACAGCCATGCCATTAGTAGGCATGGCTGTGATAGCCTCTTGGGGCAAGTAGTATGACGCTTGTTGATTGGCTGCTGTGCAGCCTTTCAAAAAGCACCAAAAAAGCACCGAACACTGAACCCGAACCCGAACTTTTACTGAAATGTTCGGGTTCGGGTCCGGGGTCCAAAAATCCTAAAGTTTGGTACGAACCCGAACTTTACAGATTGGGTTCGCTCAACCCTAGTTCTGACTTAATATACTGACAATAAGTGTTATGCTTAATGGCTCCATGTAACAATGGCAATCTGTATAAACTGTGTACTTACGTCAGACTCCTGTCAGACAGCGATCAACTCAACTGCTCAGGCATGTGTGAAGAATCCAGATGAATTTATTCCAAGCTGAAATCTTGTAGTCATGCACCAAAACAGTAGGTGAAAAGATGATAATTTGGCAGAGTTGAGCAGCACATGAAAATACCAGTGCAGATAACATAAAATGGCTACAACTACTGGCAAGAAGGAGGGAGGGGGATGCAAGAATAGGGCAACATACAGCAGGGGAGGGCTGGCAGCCTTAGTCCTGGGGGGCAAATCCAGTCAAGTGGCCCATTTTTAGCTCTGCCCATTATTAAAAGCCCCTCCTACATATAATCGGCCACTCCCAACAAACACTGTACAGCTAAAATTCTATTGTTGAGGCCTGTCACATCATACGGAGAGGGGAGGGCCTGTCCTGGCTGCACTGCCTGCTTCACATTATACAATAAACAGCAGGCTACAGCCAGGAAGCTCCTCTGCATTTCTCCCTCCCCAGATCCTGCTCAAGCCTTGTGGTTCTCCTCACCATCTGCCACCTGCCCATGGCCTGTTGCCCCCTTTGGCCATTCTCACCCAGCTCTGAATCCTCCTTCTGCAAATGGCAGGTGGAGGAGCTGGAGCATCTCCTCTCCTACATAGCACCACATACCTCTTACATCCAGTGATGTCACCTTTCTTGTAGACGTTCTCTTTCTTTATCTTCTCCATTCAGACAAGACCGCCATGATGATTTTTCAGCCATCAGACATTAGTTTCCCACATTTCCATCATCTTCACATCTTCTGAACACCCTTTCCTGCCACCCCCAATACTATACTGCAGAAACAGTCCCCCTGGAAATACAACTACCACACAGATAGTGCCCCCTTCAACAATTATTGGCACACAGTGCTCTAAAAAATAACTGTGCCCAGACACAAATAGTATAAAGATAATTTCCCCCAAAGATAATTGTGCTAAGCTGATACTGTGGCAGGGTGCCCCCCAAAATCCCACCAATAGAAATAATTCTCTGCCAGAGCACACTTAGTAGTAATAATGCCACTATAGTGCCCATACTATTAACCATGTTCCTCATAGCCCCCCAGTAGTAGTAAAGCTTTGCATAATACCTCCTAGTAGTAATAATTCTCCCCCCCAGTAGCCTCTCAGCCCCCAGCAGCCTCTCCATCAGTCCCTAGTAGCTTCTCAGCCCCCAGCAGCCTCTCCATCAGCCCCCAGTGCCTCTCATCTGCCCCCAGAAGTGTCCATCAGCCTCATAAATATATATATATATATGTATATATATATATACATATATATATATATATATATATATATAAACGTATCCTTTCTGTAAAGAATAAATCAAGGCAACTGGCAATCATTTTTTGTAAAGAAAATATCAAGGCAATACCATGACCTAAAAAAATGAGAACCTTCACAAACACTTATCCTTTCTGCTCCTGGACGCCGCCGCTACTCTCCTCTAACGCGATCTGCATTCTCCTGCTGTCGGCTGTGTGAAGGCTGCGCACAGCGTGACATCACAGAGCGCCTTACGCCTGTGCGCAGCCCTGCACAGCTGACAGCCAGGGCTGGTGCAAGGATTTTTGCCAATACAAGCGAAGCTACATTTTGGCGCCACCACCACCAACAGAATTCGGTGGGGGTGATGTAACATGGAGGGAGTGACATGGAGGGGGGAGAAGTGTGACATGGATGGGGGAGAAATGTGACACGGAGAGGGGAGAAATGTGACACGGAGGGGGAGAAATGTGACATGGAGTGGGATGAGAAATGTGACACGGGGTGGGATGAGAAATGTGACACGGGGTGGGATGAGAAATGTGACACGGGGTGGGATGAGAAATGTGACACAGGGTGGGATGAGAAATGTGACATGGGGTGGGATGAGAAATGTGGGGGAGAAATGTGACACGGAGGGGGGAGAAATGTGACACGGAGGGGGGAGAAATGTGACATGGAGGGGGGAGAAATGTGAAACGGAGAGGGGAGAAATGTGACACGGAGGGGGGAGAAATGTGACACGGAGGGGGGAGAAATGTGACACAGAAGGGGGAGAAATGTGACACAGAAGGGGGAGAAATGTGACACAGAAGGGGATAAATGTGACACGGAGGGGGGAGAAATGTGACACAGAAGGGGAGAAATGTGACACAGAAGGGGGAGAAATGTGACACAGAAGGGGGAGAAATGTGACACAGAAGAGGGAGAAATGTGACATAGTGGGGGAGAAATGTGACATTTCTCCCCCTTCATGTCACATCACCCCCTCCTTTTTACCTCACCCCCGTTGTGTCACATATAACCCCCCCATATTACATCATCCCCATGTCACATTTCACCCCATGTCACATTTCTCCCCCTCCATATCACATTTCACCCCCCCATGTCACATTTCACCCCATGTCACATTTCACCCCCTCCATGTCACATGTCTCCCCCTCCATGTCACATTTCTCCCCCTCCATGTCACATTTCTCCCCCTCCATGTCACATTTCACCCCCATGTCACATTTCTCCCCCTCCATGTCACATTTTACCCTCCATGTCACATTTCTCCCCATGTCACATTTCTCCCCCATGTCACATTTCTCCCCCTCCATGTCACATTTCACCCCCTCCATGTCACATTTCAAGCCCCTCCATGTCACATTTCACCCCCTCCATGTCACATTTCGCCCCCTCTATCTCACATTTCACCCCATGTCACATTTCTCCCCTTTCATGTCACATTTCACCCCCTCCATGTCACATTTCTCCCCCTTCATGTCACATTTCACCCCATGTCACATTTCTCCCTCAATGTCACATTTCTCCCCCTTCATGTCACATTTCACCCCATGTGACATTTCACCCCATCCATGTGACATTTCTCCCCCTTCATGTCACATTTTACCCCCATGTCACATTTCTCCCCATATCACATTTCCCCCTCCATGTCACATTTCACCCCCCATGTCACATTTCACCCCCCATGTCACATTTCCCCCGCTTCATGTCACATTTCTCCCCCTTCATGTCTTATTTTACCCCCATGTCACATTTCTCCCCCTCAATGTCCCATTTCACCCCCTCCATGTCACATTTCAAGCCCCTCCATGTCACATTTTACCCCCATGTCACATTTTACCTTCTTCATGTCACATTTCACCCTATGTCACATTTCACCCCTTCCATGTAACATTTCCCCCCATGTCACATTTCTCCCCCATGTCACATTTCTCCCCCATGTCACATTTCTCCCCCTCCATGTCACATTTCACCCCCATGTCACATTTCTCTCCCCATGTCACACTTCTCCCCCTCCATGTCACACTTCTCCCCCTCCATGTCACATTTCACCCCCTCCATGTCACATTTCACCCCCTCCATGTCACATTTCACCCCCATGTCACATTTCTCCCCTCCCATGTCACATTTCTCCCCTCCCATGTCACATTTCTCCTCCCATGTCGCATTTCCCCCCATGTCACATTTCTCTCCTCCCCTTCTATTAATGTTGTGTAAAAAACATTATCCTCACCTGGCCCTGTCTGCAGCAGCTCCCCTTCTCCTCTGTGTGATCCTGGTATCTTCTCTCTGGGCTCCGGACAAGTTGTTGAGGACCTATCCCACTCAGCCAATCAGTGGCCACAGCTGTGTCATGTGTCAGGCCAGTGATTGGCTCAGCAGGAAATCACTGGCGTGACACATGACACAGCTGCAGCCACTGATTGGCTGAGTGAGAAAGGTCCTACTCCTTAACAACTTGTCGGGAGCCCAGAGAGAATATACCAGGAACAGAACGGCAGTGTGCAAGGCATTTCACTGCTTCCTGGTCCTCTGGTGCTCAGCGGGCGGCCGTTTTTAACATACTTTAGGGTGGCCTGGGGGGCAATTGCCTCTCTACCCCCGTCCCAGCCCGCCCCTGACATACAGGGAGACAATGGGGACAAACGTATGTAGCAATACAGTGCAATACAGAAATTACACTAATGATAATGATCCATGAAAACATGGAACATGACAGTTGGACCTAGGCCTACAAAATGAACTAAAAGCAGATAGGATCTAGCTATATTCTTGTAAGAGGACTGAAGACCTATGTAGACTGTCAGTGAAAACCTACTGTATTTAGTTGACAGTTGTCGTGTATATGCAATGTACTACTTCTTTTACTGCATGGATTGTGTGCTGAACTGTGTGAGGCCTGTAACAATGGCAAGTCCTGGTAAGTGGAATACTGTCCGACATACCTGCAGTAGAAAATTCCAAGATACTGTTTGCATATTGATGCAATTGACAAGCATTGTGCCTCTACCCAGAGTTGTCACCACCAAATATAGTGCTCCGTCCAGAGGTGTAACTAGTAAGTATTGTGCTTTGTAATGTATTGTTCTGTTATCATTATGCCCATGTCCTTTGTGAATGAGACACTGTAACTGCCACACTAGTTGCCCCAATACTGCCTGTGAGCGTTGTTGCGTCATCCTGTGACCACATGGTCCATTACAACCTGTAAGGGCTGACCTCCTTACACTCTGCTCTAATTAAAGGGTTTAAACAAGCAAGTAGACATACACATCTGTCTATCTGTATATCTATCTATTATCTATCTATCTTTACTACTCCTCAGAAAAAAGGCTATTGAGTCGTATATCACATCACTGAAATAATACGATTTTTAAATGTATATTAGCCAAAAAATTATATACTTCAATGAAAAATGTATTATGGTTTTGAATTAAGTCTTATTGGTTTTCGGGAAATGTTCATACAAGCCATCCTTGAATAAAATACATTTTGTGTGTCTTAATACCTCATTTCTCAGTGCTTCTATTTTCCTATACCCAAGTCGTAAGGTCTGTTTTCACAGGCTCTCTATTAATAAGAGACCATATGCTGGTGTCTAAAATACAATAAAGCAGAAGGTATGTAAAGGTAATCAATAACTGTTTTTTCGATAAGTATCTATTTCTTTTAACGTTTCTTTTAACATTGATTTCTTTCTACATATATACTCTGCGTGTGACCAATAATCTGACATAATAGGTCACCATTGTGTTAAGCTCTGGACATGTATACCATCTGTCTTATTGGAAAGACCTAAATCTAATAGATATGTGAAGAGCAACTGAGTCACTAAAAGACAATTGATGCTCCTTTGACCCTATTTAAACATTTAAGTACTCATCTTATAAGCTTTGACAAATCAATGTAAAGTGGTCAGAGGATTATATGATTTAGAAAGCGACAATTTACAGTGTCCCCTATGTGGTATGATAATCAAGAAGGTCACGGCCTATCAATGTAGAAGAATGGAAATCATTTACCTGATCATCATTAAAATGTAAGTTAATTGCTTAGTGCTGAGAGACTTTATTCATGAGGCTCAAGATGCGTAAAATATAATATATATAGAGAGAAAGGCAGAAAAAATTCACATTAGAGGCTCATTGACAGTCAGACGGCCCGCACAAATGGTACAGTATGTCTCTATGGGTCTAATTTAAAGAGCTTTCTGCAGAAGCAGCATTAGATGGTGCAGAGATGAAAAAGAGTCTGTATATGCGATCGCTTGTCTCAAAAATGTTGGAAATCTCTATGCTGGAAAACCTTGCTGGCTTACAAAGCTTAAATTAGCCCTAAAAGTTCCAATGTATCAAATGGTATTCAGAAAACTGATGCAGCAAGAGTCTAAACCAGCAAAAGGAACAGACAGATGTGCTCATGTGAATATATTTAGGATCATATTATCCAGCCTCTGCTCACGCAGGCATCTAGTTCTTCCATTTACATGCAGAGCCATATTTCGGAAAACCCAGAGCCAGCTTTCTTGAGTCAGACTCCTGAATTTTGATTTGTTTGCACAGTACTGAAAGTAGCTTTATTACCATTTGTATTACAACCCCCTTAATCTCACTGTACACTGCGCAGCTCCTTCACAAGGAAGAATATGGCAGAGCCGCAGGAAACCTGATGGATTTACATCCACTTCTGCTGCTTTTTAATTTTACTTTGAGCTTCAATATCTTTTGTTCTGTCAGATCTGGACATTGGAAAAAGAGGAAAAATACATGAAAAAAATGCCAGGGACCATAATTTATCTAAAAATAATTAGATAGATAGATAGATAGATAGATAGATATAGAGAAATAGATAGATAGATAGATATAGAGAAATAGATAGATAGATAGATAGATATAGAGAAATAGATAGATAGATAGATAGATAGATATAGAGAAATAGATAAATAGATCTATCTATAGATAGATAGATAGATAGATAGATAGATAGATATAGAGAAATAGATAGATAGATAGATAGATAGATAGATAGATATAGAGAAATAGATAGATAGATAGATAATAGATAGATAATAGATAGATAGATAGATGATAGATATATAGATGGATTAATAGATAGTTTCATAGATAGATAGATAGATATATTAGATAAAGAGATAGTTTAATAGATAAATGATAGATAGATAATAGATAGATAGATAGATAGAAAGATAGATAGATAGATAGATAATATATAGATAGATAGATAGATAGATATATATATTAGATAGAGAGATAGTTTAATAGATAGATAATAGATAGATAGATAGATAGATAGATAGATAGATAGATAATAGATAGATAGATAGATAGATAGCTCGGAAGCTGTCTTACATTTAGAAGCAGCACTGGATGCACCAAAGTTATGGAGAGACCAGAACCTTTTCATCATTTCGGTGAATCCACCACCAGATATAGGGGTTAAAAAACGCTGGTCTTAATAAATGACCCAATATATGTGCCGCTGTACAGACTTGATGACTATCATTTTAGGTGGACAAATGCATATAACTAAAGTGAGTTTTCAAAATTTGGACATTGGAGAGGACTTTATTTTAACTGACTATTAGAGACTTTAGACTGCTAGCCTTCCATGTTAGTAATTTATAAGATATAAGTAAAAGGCTTGTCTGGAATACAAAACAAGACACTTCTGTGATCACTGGTGGTTTTTAGTTCCTGCAGCAGTGATGGGCCGTATGTACATGTGACAGCTGCAACCAAGCGCTGACTTCAGAGGTGTTGCTTGCATGGCCGGTGCTATAATAAGGCAGACCAAGCGGCTGCCTTAGGGCGCAGAGATGGAGGGGCGGGAAAAATTTAACTTTTTTTTCCCTTTAAATACCCTGTATTTTTTGCCCCTGGGTCTTATGGGGCGAATTAGTATCGGAGGACCGGGAAGCGGTGAAGGTTCTGTACTCACCGCTTCCTGGTCCTCCGCTCAGCTGTCTGCTGTAAAGGGCTGCGCATCATGTGACCTCACTGTGCGCAGCCTTCACAGCTGAAAGCCGAGAACCAGGAAGAAGAGAGGTGAGGAGCGGCGGCTCGTGGAGCAGGAGAGGTAAGTTATTAAATTTTTTTTATTTGCGCTGATGGCTGACATGGGGTTGCATAATTGATGGCGGGCATGATGGCTGACTTGGGGGCATGATGGCTGACTTGGGGGGCATGATGGCTGACTTGGGGGGCATGATAGCTGACTTGGGGGGCATGATGCCTGACTTGGGGGCATGATGCCTGACATGGGGGTATGATGGCTGACATGGGGGGCTGATCTGAGGCATTGGGGGTCTGATCTGAGCTCTGATTAACCTTGGGGGTCTGATTGCTGGTCTGACCTGAGGTGCAATGGAAAATATATTTTCTTATTATCCTCCTCTAAAACCTAGGTGCGTCTTACAGGGCGAAAAATACAGTCCTCAAACCAGCTATTGTCTGAAGCAGAGAGAAGATACCAGGACCACACAGAGGAGAAGCCAGCTGCTGCAGACGGGATCAGGACCAGGTGAGCTGCGAGGGGGAGGGGGGGGGGGGGCCCCAAATTGTAGCTTCGCTTGTGTTGGAAAATATCCTTTCACCGGCCCTGGTTGCTTGCATGTAGGGCCAATGACAGCCCCTTTAACTTTTTCAAGACCTAGTTATTCAGATACCTAGATGTCCACAACCCACGGATGAAGCTTTAATGTGGTACTAAAACATAAGCTTTATATGGGGAAAATATAGAGAAAACAAAATCCTAATTACTTTCTTTATGTGATTTCATGTAATTAGTTCAACCAGACTTGTGACAAAATAATTTTCATTTTTGCACTCTCCTATGTGTGGATTTCATATAGCAATAAATAATATATATATCAGGCAGCACTCCTTAATATGCAGCTGTAGCTGTGTGGTGCCCACGGTAGTCCCTCGATGCAGGACGGATAAACAACACAGAAAATCCGCAGCACTCCAATAGATCTCAGTGCGTATTACTGGTACTTTCAATAGAAAGTACCGGTAATACGCACTGAGATCTATTGGAGTGCTGCGGATTTTCTGTGTTGTTATATATATATATATATATATATATATATATACACACTCACCTAAAGAATTATTAGGAACACCATACTAATACGGTGTTGGACCCCCTTTTGCCTTCAGAACTGACCTAATTCTACGTGGCATTGATTCAACAAGGTGCTGATAGCATTCTTTAGAAATGTTGGCCCATATTGATAGGATAGCATCTTGCAGTTGATGGAGATTTGAGGGATGCACATCCAGGGCACGAAGCTCCCATTCCACCACATCCCAAAGATGCTCTATTGGGTTGAGATCTGGTGACTGTGGGGGCCATTTTAGTACAGTGAACTCATTGTCATGTTCAAGAAACCATTTTTCCAGTCTTCAACAGTCCAATTTTGGTGAGCTCGTGCAAATTGTAGCCTCTTTTTCCTATTTGTAGTGGAGATGAGTGGTACCCGGTGGGGTCTTCTGCTGTTGTAGCCCATCCGCCTCAAGGTTGTGGGTGTTGTGGCTTCACAAATGCTTTGCTGCATACCTCGGTTGTAACGAGTGGTTATTTCAGTAAACGTTGCTCTTCTATCAGCTTGAATCAGTTGGCCCATTCTCCTCTGACCTCTAGCATCCACAAGGCATTTTCGCCCACAGGACTGCCGCATACTGTATGTTTTTCCCTTTTCACACCATTCTTTGTAAACCCTAGAAATGGTTGTGCATGAAAATCGCAGTAACTGAGCAGATTGTAAAATACTCAGACCGGCCCGTCTGGCACCAACAACCATGCCACGCTCAAAACTGCTTAAATCACCTTTCTTTCCCATTCTGACATTCAGTTTGGAGTTCAGGAGATTGTCTTGACCAGGACCACCCCCCTAAATGCATTGAAACAACTGCCATGTGATTGGTTGACTAGATAATTGCATTAATGAGAAATAGAACAGGTGTTCCTAATAATTCTTTAGGTGAGTGTGTATATATATATATACTAGACATTAAGCCCGTTATAATAACGGGTGCTAGAACAGTAGTGTATAAACATTAGTAGAAACAGTCTATATTAAATAGTAAGATAATTTAACCACATTGTATTTCTTATTTAATTTTCTTTTGTCAAAAATATTTTGGAAAGAAGTCAAAAGTAAATTAATAATAAAAATAAAAAGAAAACGTATATATCACGATACAGTAAGTATAGTTTGTAACAATCTGCAATATACAATACCTGAATCCGATATTCAGGAAAAAGGTATTTTTTAACCTCTTGAAATTTATTTTTCTATCTGAATTTGACAACAGTTTGCCTTGTTCAGGACCATCTACAACCTTTGGTTGAAGATTTACTTTTCCTTTTGAGCAACACTGTATAAATTTTTGATCAGATGGTCTTTCTCCTTCAAAATGTTTTGCTTGACAAAAATTGCATATCTGATTTAAATCTCCACATGTGTGGGGTATAATGTTACCCTCATTAATATTAACTATATCATTTATCATTGCCATTCTTTCTATTGTTGCCCGGGATTCGTTATTTTCCACTCGTTTACTTCGGGCCAGTATCTGTAATTGTGCTTGCCGCAAACATTGTAATTGTCGTTCTTCTGATGTAAGACTTGCTCTCCTAGCTTTTTCTCTTTCAGCATGTCTCTTACGTTTTTGTCTTTCTCTTATATCATTTATCCTCTCCTGTGTGGCTGTTGATAAATGTGTTGTGTCTGTTTGTAGATCTGTTATCCTGCCTCTTTTTATTGCTTGTTGCTCTCCTAGCTCTGTGTGCTTTCACATTTTTCTGACGCTCATTTTCCTTTTCTTCAATAGATCTATTTGCTCGTCTTTGTCTTTCTCTTAGAGATTGTTTTTTACTTTGATTTTCCTGTTCTTCTATGGATCTAATTGCTCTTCTGAATCTTTCTCTTTTAGCGTTTTTGTGACACTCATTTTCTTTTTCTTGAATTGATCTATTTGCTCGTTTTTTTCTTTGTTTTTCAGCCTTTCTTTTTTTGATTTTTACTTGCTGACTTGACTGTTTCTCCAGGAGAATTTGGTTATGTAGGGTTTCATTGTCTGTGTCTTTTGTCCTACTTGATGTGTCCTTTTTGTGGGTGGAATGTTGTTAGTAAAAAGTCCAAGTAATATAGGCTTGTACTTTTATAATTTTATAATATTTTCTCTTACTGTAATACTGACTTATATGTAGCTGTAATATGCGTCACTGGCACTAACTTTTGGCTGAGACTGCAGGCACTGTGACTGGTGGCTGATATGACTGCCACTGACTGGTAGTGCTGAGACCACTTGCACTGTGACTGGTGACTGATACAGTTGTCACTGACTGGTGGTGCTGAGACCACTGGCACTGTGACTGGCGGCTGATACTGCTGTCACTGACTGGAGGTGCTGAGACCACTGGCACTGTGACTGGTGGCTGATACGGCTGGCACTGACTGGTGGTGCTGAGAGCACTGGCACTGTGACTGGTGGCTGATACTGCTGCCCGGCAGCACCCGATCTCCTACAGGGGGCTGTGATCCGCACAATTAACCCCTCAGGTGCTGCACCTGAGGGGTTAGTTGTGCGGATCTCAGCCCCCTGTAAGAGATCGGGTGCTGCCATGCAGCAGGGGCCAGACCCCCCTCTCTCCCTAGTATTAAAAGAATTGGTGGCCAGTGCGCCCCCCCAGTATTAAAAGCATTGGTGGCAGTGCGGCCCCCCCTAATTACTTTCTTTATGTGATTTCATGTAATTAGTTCAACCAGACTTGTTACTAAATAATTTTCATTTTTGCACTCTCCTATGTGTGGATTTCATATAGCAATAAATAATATATATATATCAGGCAGCACTCCTTAATATGCAGCTGTAGCTGTGTGGTGCCCACGGTAGTCCCTCGATGCAGGACGGATAAACAACACAGAAAATCTGCAGCACTCCAATAGATCTCAGTGCGTATTACTGGTACTTTCAATAGAAAGTACCGGTAATACGCACTGAGATCTATTGGAGTGCTGCGGATTTTCTGTGTTGTTTTATATATATATATATATATATATATATACACTCACCTAAAGAATTATTAGGAACACCATACTAATACGGTGTTGGACCCCCTTTTGCCTTCAGAACTGCCTTAATTCTACGTGGCATTGATTCAACAAGGTGCTGATAGCATTCTTTAGAAATGTTGGCCCATATTGATAGGATAGCATCTTGCAGTTGATGGAGATTTGAGGGATGCACATCCAGGGCACGAAGCTCCCATTCCACCACATCCCAAAAATGCTCTATTGGGTTGAGATCTGGTGACTGTGGGGGCCATTTTAGTACAGTGAACTCATTGTCATGTTCAAGAAACCATTTTTCCAGTCTTCAACAGTCCAATTTTGGTGAGCTCGTGCAAATTGTAGCCTCTTTTTCCTATTTGTAGTGGAGATGAGTGGTACCCGGTGGGGTCTTCTGCTGTTGTAGCCCATCCGCCTCAAGGTTGTGGGTGTTGTGGCTTCACAAATGCTTTGCTGCATACCTCGGTTGTAACGAGTGGTTATTTCAGTAAACGTTGCTCTTCTATCAGCTTGAATCAGTCGGCCCATTCTACTCTGACCTCTAGCATCCACAAGGCATTTTCGCCCACAGGACTGCCGCATACTGTATGTTTTTCCCTTTTCACACCATTCTTTGTAAACCCTAGAAATGGTTGTGCGTGAAAATCGCAGTAACTGAGCAGATTGTGAAATACTCAGACCGGCCCGTCTGGCACCAACAACCATGCCATGCTCAAAATTGCTTAAATCACCTTTCTTTCCCATTCTGACATTCAGTTTGGAGTTCAGGAGATTGTCTTGACCAGGACCACCCCCCTAAATGAATTGAAACAACTGCCATGTGATTGGTTGACTAGATAATTGCATTAATGAGAAATAGAACAGGTGTTCCTAATAATTCTTTAGGTGAGTGTATATATATATACTAGACATTAAGCCCGTTATAATAACGGGTGCTAGAACAGTAGTGTATAAACATTAGTAGAAACAGTCTATATTAAATAGTAAGATAATTTAACCACATTGTATTTCTTATTTAATTTTCTTTTGTCAAAAATATTTTGGAAAGAAGTCAAAAGTAAATTAATAATAAAAATAAAAAGAAAACGTATATATCACGATACAGTAAGTATAGTTTGTAACAATCTGCAATATACAATACCTGAATCAGATATTCAGGAAAAAGGTATTTTTTAACCTCTTGAAATTTATTTTTCTATCTGAATTTGGCAACAGTTTGCCTTGTTCAGGACCATCTACAACCTTTGGTTGAAGATTTACTTTTCCTTTTGAGCAACACTGTGTAAATTTTTGATCAGATGGTCTTTCTCCTTCAAAATGTTTTGCTTGACAAAAATTGCATATCTGATTTAAATCTCCACATGTGTGGGGTATAATGTTACCCTCATTAATATTAACTATATCATTTATCATTGCCATTCTTTCTATTGTTGCCCGGGATTCATTATTTTCCACTCGTTTACTTCGGGCCAGTCTCTGTAATTGTGCTTGCCGCAAACATTGTAATTGTCGTTCTTCTGATGTAAGACTTGCTCTCCTAGCTTTTTCTCTTTCAGCATGTCTCTTACGTTTTTGTCTTTCTCTTATATCATTTATCCTCTCCTGTGTGGCTGTTGATAAATGTGTTGTGTCTGTTTGTAGATCTGTTATCCTGCCTCTTTTTATTGCTTGTTGCTCTCCTAGCTCTGTGTGCTTTCACATTTTTCTGACGCTCATTTTCCTTTTCTTCAATAGATCTATTTGCTCGTCTTTGTCTTTCTCTTAGAGATTGTTTTTTTACTCTGATTTTCCTGTTCTTCTATAGATCTAATTGCTCTTCTGAATCTTTCTCTTTTAGCGTTTTTGTGACACTCATTTTCTTTTTCTTGAATTGATCTATTTGCTCGTTTTTTTCTTTGTTTTTCAGCCTTTCTTTTTTTGATTTTTACTTGCTGACTTGACTGTTTCTACAGCAGAATTTGGTTATGTAGGGTTTCATTGTCTGTGTCTTTTGTCCTACTTGATGTGTCCTTTTTGTGGGTGGAATGTTGTTAGTAAAAAGTCCAAGTAATATAGGCTTGTACTTTTATAATTTTATAATATTTTCTCTTACTGTAATACTGACTTATATGTAGCTGTAATATGCGTCACTGGCACTAACTTTTGGCTGAGACTGCAGGCACTGTGACTGGTGGCTGATATGACTGCCACTGACTGGTAGTGCTGAGACCACTTGCACTGTGACTGGTGACTGATACAGCTGTCACTGACTGGTGGTGCTGAGACCACTGGCACTGTGACTGGCGGCTGATACTGCTGTCACTGACTTGAGGTGCTGAGACGACTGGCACTGTGACTGGTGGCTGATACGGCTGGCACTGACTGGTGGTGCTGAGAGCACTGGCACTGTGACTGGTGGCTGATACTGCTGCCCGGCAGCACCCGATCTCCTACAGGGGGCTGTGATCCGCACAATTAACCCCTCAGGTTCCGCACCTGAGCGGTTAATTGTGCGGATCTCAGCCCCCTGTAAGAGATCGGGTGCTGCCATGCAGCAGGGGCCAGACCCCCCTCTCTCCCCAATATTAAAAGAATTGGTGGCCAGTGCGCCCCCCCAGTATTAAAAGCATTGGTGGCAGTGCGGCCCCCCCTCCCTCCCCAGTTTTAAAAGCATTGGTGGCCAGTGCGGCCCCCCCCCTCCGTGGTATTAAAAGCATTGGTGGCCAGTGCGGCCCCTCCTCCCTCCCCAGTATTAAAAGCATTGGTGGCCAGTGCGGCCCCCCCTCCCTCCCTCTCCAGTATTAAAAGCATTGGTGGCCAGTGCGGCCCCCCCCTCCCTCCCTCTCCAGTATTAAAAGCATTGGTGGCAGTGCGGCCCCCCCTCCCTCCCCCCCAAGTATTAAAAGCATTGGTGGCCAGTGCGGCCCCCCCCTCCCTCCCTTCCCAGTATTAAAAGCATTGGTGGCCAGTGTGGCACCTGAGGGGTTAATTGTGCGGATCACAGCCCCCTGTAAGAGATCGGGTGCTGCCAGGCAGCAGGGGGCCGTTATGTCCACAGTTCTCAGTATATTCTAACTTGAAGCGTCCCCATCACTATGGGAACGCCTCTGTGTTAGAATATACTGTCGGATCTGAGTTTTCACGATCTAACTCAAATCCGATGGTATATTCTAACATAGAGGCGTTCCCATGGTGATGGGGACGCTTCAAGTTAAAATATACCATCGGATTGGAGAAAACTCTGATCCGAAGGAGTGTGTGCTGATTGGTTTGTGTGCCGCGCATGTGCACTTCACTAATCGGCACACACGCATGGACAACAGCCCTGAGCATGTACACAGGGCTTTTATTAGTATATATATATATATATATATATATATATATATGGATTGGGAGAGATCTTATTTATTTTTAATTAACAAGCTTTTTATTTGTATTTTATCTTTGTTATTATTATTATTATTACTACCACTTTTTTTTTCCTGAGACTGGCAACATCCTATCACATTAACAGTAATCTGCATGCAGGAAAGTGCTAGAAGGACACAGATCATGTCCTTTAGGCATGATCCTCTGCCCCATATGATAGCTGGACACCTGTGATGTCATCACGATGTACTGGGTTTTCATTGCAACAGCTGGAATGCAGGAAGGATGCTTAATGCATTTGGGTTCCAGTGCTAATCATAAACCTTCCTTTGTGCGCAGTGTTTGGTACTTTTTGTAACATAAAGCTGATCATGGCGGGTTCCTATCAGTTTCGGAGGATCAAGCTGACACAGTGTCAGCCCAGTCCTCTAATGGCAGATCACTATGCATTCAGTTCAGTTTTCCGTTTTCGCACCATCTGAAATAGTAGTGTCCCACATGGAATGATCATCAGCAAATATATGACATGGGTTACAATTCCTCCACCAATACGTCTTCAGCTGACTAGTTTGACATGTTGTTAACATCTGATAGGATGAATATGGTTGTTCCTCACTTTTATAGTAAAATGTATTCTAGACCAGAATACTGTACAAGAAAGGAAAATCAATATTTAAGTATACATTGAATTTTTGCGCTAGTTATGTAGTCATTTTTTTTCCTCTTGCATTTTTTTTCTCCTGTGGTATTCCCAATAGATTTTGACAGCTGTAATTTAAAATTCTCCAGCAAAATGAAGATGTTTTCAGAGACAGGGAGACATTTTGACAGATGAAAAATGGCTGGCAGAGAGTATTTGCTGAGAAACTAAATGACTTGTATCCAAACTGACAATTTATTAAAATAAAAATGCATTCTATATAGAGCTAGAGATAGATAGATAGATAGATAGATAGATAGATAGATAGATAGATAGATAGATAGATAGATAGATAGATAGATAGATAGATAGATAGATAATAGAAAAACATGTTAGCATAAGAAATAGACTTTTCCTGCATCCACACCGGAATAAGAACAAGCGCAGAATTCAAAGTTTTGTTACTTTCTGTAAAAGGCATTCTATCACTGTCTGCCTTTGGGACAAAGTGACAGCAGATTTCCATTTCTGAGACTGCTATTGGCAAGCCTCTGCAAACCATAGCTATTCATGTTGTTTGGAAGATGGATTGGGTTCCAACAGGCTGCCCTGAACAGCTGGGAGGTGTAACTCACTGTCCTCTAGGGAGATTCGCCCATCTTCCCTCTGCCTCTAATTAATTAATCATTACCCACAGATTACCAATTAGATAAAGGGATTTAAGTGATTTCTAACCACACTAGAAGTGCCGGAAATACAATAAGCAATTATTGTTTATTACACCTGGATAACAGATAAGCGCATGTATTCAGTGGAGTGCAGCTATTACTCATCCACTCACTTCAGGCTGTTTTTGCAGCAATTTTACACGAAAATAATCAGTCCTATCTGTACTAACAGCCTAAAACAAAAGTAGTAAATACTGACAGGCTATACCCATCTTATTTTACAGTAGAGATGAAGCTAAGGAGTTCATTTCCTACTAAATTAATTGAAAATGTTTAACTTCTTAAAAGGGAATGTGTCATCAGAAAATGACCTATTGTTTAAATTATGTTTTTTATGTTTAACATATTTTTTAAGAATTTTTGATGATGTTATTTTAAATTGCCCATGTCACTATCTGTATTTAAACAAAAAACATAAAATCTTGCAGTTTTCACACTGGCCACTAAGAATAATAATAGGCACCACTTCTTGGTCTGCGCAGCTTTACTGCAGTTATCTGCTTATCTGTCATTCTGATCTGCCTCTAATGATATCACCTTTGTGTATAGATGTCAGGATTCAATATTCACATTAGGGCTGCAATGATTAATCGACTTTATCGATAATATTCGATAACTGGATTCGTTATCAATTTATAGCAATCAATTTATAGCAATCAATTTATAGCGCTGATTTAAAGTTTAAGTAAAAGTTACTGCAGGGTAACGGTTAAGGAATACTCTCTATATTGCTGTGAGCGGCAGGGCCGGTGTATTGGGACTCGGGAGACACTGTTATGGGGGAGATCTGTGGATGACACATATAGCATAAGATGCTATATAGTGTCCTCCACAGATTCCCCTCCCCATAACAGTGCCATCCACAGATCCCCCTCCCATAGCAGTGCACAGATCCCCCCTTCACATAGCAGTGCCATCCACAGATCCCCTCCATAACAGCACCATCCACAGATCCCCTATAATAGTGTCATCCACAGATCCCCCATAAAAGTGTGTCATCCACAGATCCCCCATAAAAGTGTGTCATCCACAGATCCCCCATAAAAGTGTGTCATCCACAGATCCCCCATAACAGCTAGCCTCAGCCCTGACCATGTGGACATGTTGTCTTTTTTACATTGTTAGGCCTCATGCACACGACCGTTGTGTGCATCCGTGGCCGTTGTTCCGTTTTCCGTGATTTTCTGCGGACCCATTGACTTTCAATGGGTCCGTTGAAAACTCGGCAAATGCACCGTTGTTCATCCGCGGACGTGATCCGTGTGATGGGGGATTCGGAACGTGATTTTAACAAGGGGCGGGAGATGTGAGGCCGCACTGGCCACCAATGATGGGGGATTCGGAACGTGATTTTAACTGGGGGGGGGGGGAGAGGGGAGGCCGCACTGGCCACCAATGAATATAATATTGGGGAGGGAGGGGGTCTGCCCCCTCCTGCCTGGCAGCACCTGATCTCTTACAGGTGCGGCACCTGAGGGGTTAATTGTGCGGATCACAGCCCCCTGTAAAAGATCGGGTGCTGACAGGCAGCAGGGGGCAGTCATGTACACAGTTCGTAAGATATTCTAACTTGAAGTGTCCCCATCACTATGGGAACGCCTCTGTGTTAGAATATACTGTCGGATATGAGTTTCACGATCTAACTCAAATCCGATGGTATATTCTAACATAGAGGCGTTCCCATGGTGATGGGGACTCTTCAAGTTAAAATATACCATCGGATTGGAGAAAACTCTGATCCTATGGTATGTTAACTCCTGACTTTACATTTAAAGTCAATGGGGGACGGATCCGTTTGCAATTGCACCATATTGTGTCAAAGTCAAATGGATCCGTCCCCATTGACTTGCATTGTAATTCAGGACGGATCCGTTTGGCTCCGCACGGCCAGGCGGACACCAAAACGACTTTTTTTTCATGTCCGTGGATCCTCCAAAAATCGAGACCCACGGACGAAAAAACGGTCATGGATCACGGACCAACGGAACCGTGAAAAAATACTGTCGTGTGCATGAGGCCTTATCCAAAAATTTTTTAATTATGTAACTCCTAAATTTGTTTTAATATGGCCTTTGAACATTATTTTTCAAGTAAAATCATATAAACCCCTTTCTTGTCATTTTGGTGTTTTTTCCCGATTAATCGATCAATCGATGAAATTATTGACAACTAATCGATTATTCAAATAATCGTTAGCTGCAGCCCTAATTCACATTAGGGGATTGTCAAAGCTTATATATTCTTTCCTTGCACGGGTCACAGAGCATGTCAAGAAAACTTTCCCACAGAAGTCAATGAAGTCCCCTCTTGACTAGGGATGAGCAAACCCAAACTGCAAAGTTCGGGTTCGTACCGAACTTTGCGAGTTAGGGTAACCGGACCTGAACCCGGACTTTTTCATTAAAGTCCGGGTTCTGTTTCTGCGTTCGGGTGTTTTTTTAAATACTTTATTATTTTCCATTATAACATGGTTATATTGGAAAATAATGGCATTCTTAAGACGGAAAGAAAAGGGACACCTTTAGAGGCATTTCGTTTTGCATTCCTTCATAATAGGGGTCTATGGGCACCTAAAGGCCCGCAGAGTGAATATCGCACAAATTGTCCTGCATGCGAGCAAAAAAATAGAACGAGAATCCTGTAATGTAATAAGTATGAAACTTTCCAAGACGAACGACAAATCACTTGTTTCTCGTCCATCGTGATCTTTCTGCATGCTAAAAAATTATTGTTCCTTATTAATAGATCTGTTTGTATAACATGGAGTCGTGTACTCACAAATGATCTCATGCATGCTTTTTGACTAAGCATCTGCCCCCATTTTTACATGTAATAACAAGGAACAATTTAAAAGTGAACGAGTAACGGCTGCAAGTATGAACGATTATCTATGTGTATAATAAGCAAAAAGTGGCTCAGTGGTTAGCACTAGTGCCTTGCAACACTCGTGTCCTAAAGTAGGTTCAAATCCGACCAAAGACAACATCTACATGGAGTTTGTATGCTTGCGTGGGTTTCCTCTGGGTGCTCCGGTTTGCTCTCACACTCCAAAGGCATACTGATAGGGAACTTAGATTGTGAGCCCCATTGGGGACAGCTTGATGCTAATGTCTGTAAAGCACTGCAGAATATAGTAGCGCTATATAAGTGCATAAAATAATAATAATCTTTGATCATTTACTGTGATCTGTATGACATTTGCTGGTGTAATAGTACCTTAAGCCTCCAGCTTCAGCAAATCTTTTTGTAATCTTATGTTATCCTTCTCTGTGTGGATTAATTTACAAAGCTTAAAGGGAACCTGTCACCTCCAACAAACATCCCAAGCCGGCAGCAGTACCTGAGAGTAGCCAGCAGCGTGTTTGTAACAATCATTTTCTTCCTGCCGGCAGATGAAGCAAAAGCTGTAAAAACTTTCTTTAATCCCCTGCCTGGCGCGCTTCTCTAGTCAGGCTTGAAGTCATGGAGGCAGAGCTTCAATATACAGCGGCCTCCTTGCTTCAAGTCACGGTAACCACGCCCCCTTCCCTGCCCCTTCACTGTGACTGATAGCCGGCAGTTCGGCAAGGCCAGCCAAACTGTAGTGCATAAGCGCTGTCAATCACAGCGAAGGGGCAGGGAAGGGGGCGTGGTTACCGTCACTTGAAGCAAGGAGGCTGCTGTATATTGAAGCTCTGCCTCTGTATGGTCATTAACAAACATATTAAAATGAGATCCCAGTACTAACTTCTGTGGTACCCCATTGGCAACTTTGACCGGTTAATAAATACCCCGTTTCATCTTGGAATCTTCATTCTATTACCTACATTATATGTGACCTATTTCACTATAAATGCATTAGAAATGTGATTATGTAGTGTATGGTGTTTTATGTATGTCTCTTAAGAGCACAGCACAATGATAGTTGATCAGCCATAGCATTGCAACGTTCAATATGAGGAAACATAAGGTGTTGTTTGTGCATAACTAGAAATGGTTAACATGGCCATAGTTTATTGGACCATCTTTTTCTTCTTGTCAGATCATATGAGCATAACATTCTAGATGTTGTACCAACAAACAATATAAACTACTTTCAGAAAAGATTGTTGTCAAGATGTTTCTAGGACTAGTGATGGACGAACATCGGCTGGGACGTTTCGCGTTCGCGGCGTGCCCCATTGACTTTAATGGCAGGTGACCCTGAAAAACCTTCAAGTCATATTTGAAGCCACCAAATACTTACTAAAAGAGCACAAATAGTCCCACAGCATTGACAGTGACATACCAGAGGGGGATCACACAAAAAATATATATTTTAATCAGGGGCCATTTTTATGCGTCTTAAAGGAAAACTCTCAAAAATGTGCCCTGCTATTGCCTATTTTTTCATTTTATTTTAGGCCACAGGAGTACAGGCCCCAAAAATTAGGCATTCACCTGACAGAAAAGAACTTGTGATGTTGTGGCTGGAGGTACATTTGGTGGTCACTGGATAAAAATTTTACTGTAGGCCACTGGAGTACAGGCCCCAAAAATTAGGCATTCACCTGACAGAAAAGAACTTGTGATTATGTGGCTGGAGGTACATTAGGTGGTCACTAGCTAAAAATTTTACTGTAGGCCACTGAAGTACAGGCCCCACAAATTAGGCATTCACCTGACAAAAAATAAATTGTGATGATGTGGCTGGAGGTACATTAGGCAGTCACTGGATACAAATTTTACTGTAGGCCAATACAGGCCCCAAAAATTAGGCATTCACCTGACAGAAAAGAACTTGTGATGATGTGGCTGGAGGTACATTAGGTGGTCACTTGATAAAAAATTTACTGTAGGCCACTGAAAATAACCCTACCTCTGTATTTCTAGAAAAATAAGACAATACTCCTACAAGCCTTTGAAGATAATATCATCTCTAGGGATGAAATCAAATTCCTTACACCTAAATGTCCTCAGGTCCCCACTTTTTATGCATTGCCTAAGGTCCATAAGGGCTTTCCCCCTCTTAGAGGTCGACCTATAGTATCAGGTATTGACTCTATTACCCAAAATATTAGTACATACATTGATGAAATCCTCCGGCCGTTTGTTGTCTCCCTTCCATCATACTTTAGAGACACTACTGAACTGATGTTGAAAATTGACAATATTTCGATCGACGATAATGTGTATCTGGCCTCCATTGACGTGGAAGCTTTATATACAAGCATACCACATGATAGTGGTCTCTGTGTGATTGCACATTTCTTGAAGTCAAGGGGCAATCAGTTTCAGGCACACAATTCATTTGTTGTGGAAGCCCTACAATTTATACTAACACACAACTATTTTATGTTTGAATCCCGATACTACCACCAGCTCAGGGGCAAAGAGATGGGGAGCACCTGTGCCCCCAGTTATGCCAACCTGCTCCTGGGCTGTTGGGAGGATACGCTGGTATTCTCAGATGAGACTAGTGAATTCACATTGCATATTGTCTTTTGGGGTTGTTATATCGACTACATCCTGATTCTCTGGGATGGTAGCGTGGATCTCTTTAAAACCTTTGTCCGATGTCTAAATAGAAACTCCATTGGTCTTAATTTAACATTTGAAAATGAACCACAAAATATTGCCTTTATTGATATCCATATATCTAAAGCCAATGGGGAACTACATACCACCACATATCGTAAACCCACTTCTACAAATAGTCTTTTACGGTGGGACAGCTACCATCCCAGGAGTCTAAGGAACGGGATCCCCAAAAGACAATATCTGAGGACACGGAGGAACTGTTCTTCTATAGAATCATTTAGGGAGCAGTCTAAGGATATGCAGAACAGATTAATCCAACGGGGCTATCCCTCTGAGGTCCTAAAGGAGGCTTTTCAATTCTCCCTCCATAGGGATAGACAATCCTTACTGTCCCCATGTGAACAGTCCACCCCTGAGACAAACATTATGAGAATCATTGGCACATATGATGTCCAGAAACATAAAATTATGGGGATCTTGAGCAGATTTTGGGGTATTTTACTATCTGACTCGGATTTAAAGGAGTCTTTGCCCCCAAGACCAATGATAACATATAGAAGGGGTAGATCACTTAGGGATAGGTTAATTCATAGCCACTACAAATCACCACCTCAGAGCGGTAATTAGCTCAGTCGGAAAGTCTGTGGAACTTTTGGATGTGGAAATGACTGTATTTGTTGTCCACTCATCTTGAAGTCTAAAAACTTCTGCAGCGTCTCCACCGGAACAAGTTATGTTATGAGAGACTTTGCCAACTGCAAAACTGAGGGAGTTGTCTATCTATGTACCTGCCCCTGCCCACTTAATTATGTGGGTAAAACAAAAAAGGAACTGAGAAGATGGATGGGAGACCATATTGGAGATGTAAAACATCGGAGAGACAAACCAGTAGCTAGGCACGTCCTGGAATACCATTCTGGTGATGCTAGTGCCCTACGGTTTCAGGTTATTGAGGTGGTACGAAAATTCCCCAGAGGCGGGGATTGGGATAAAATGATACTTCGCAAAGAGGCCCAGTGGATTCACCGGTTAAAAACTGTGAATCCAATGGGTCTAAATGAACAGATGTCCTACTCCTGCTTCCTGTAGCCTATACGGTCTTAATAACAGTGTCTTGATTATATATAAAAAAGTATCAGGGCACCAAGTCAGTGTACAGACTAAAATACTGCTAGTATTCCATAGCCAAAAAAATGGCCAACTAAATGTACAATATTATATAGCGACACCTTGGATCACCTTATCTATGGTGTGATAAACCAGGAATTTCATTAATATAGTTTGTCCCTTTCCACATTCCCCAATGGGCACCATAAGTTAGCCTGCCAGTGATTGATTCCTTTGAATTTAGGAGCTGTTTAGTGGGAAGAATTATCATAGCACAAGAGTAGCGTCATGTAAATATGGCAGCACTCTGCGGCATCTGCACTGCTCTAAAGAGGCATATCCGTCTCTAGGTATCTCACTTCCGGTTTTTGGAACGCATCGTGCGTTCCACCGCATGTCGACGCTTCCCTGATGCGCTCCTATAGCGCTTGAGTGACGTGTTTCCGCGCAGACCGGCTTGTATTATAAAGCATATGCGATTAGAACTACCAGTTGCATCGATAGTCTTATGAATCCAAGTATGTATGACTTCAAACAGTGAATTACAATTATACTATAGATCATTGTGAATTTCTGTCTGATCACAAGACCGGCAGTGACGTCAGACGCGTGGCTTTTAAAAGGAAACATTCTCAATCACTGGTGCGGTCCTTTTCATCTTGGTGCCCTTATCACATGTGTCTGATTTGCAGCTACTTTGTATCAACAAAACGCTGTCCCCTGATGAACCATTTGGATATCTCCACTTGGGGAAACGCGTCGGGAAGACTTTTCATTGAGCAGGGATATCCAGGGCGTCTGAGGTTTTAGCCACCGAGAAGTGGGGTCGCCCCTTTCGGGGCGTGTGCTCTGCTTTTAGGCAGGGATAGCCGGCAGGGACTACTCAGGGAAAGAAGATCTTCCCATCCCCATGTTCTTGGCTGTAGACCCACAGACAACCTGGTGATGTGTAACCATGAGTCTCCTAAAATCATGAGATCAGCTGTATCCAAGTAACTGTGAGTCTTTATCAAACAACTGCTGGTTATTTTGTATATATTTATAGGGTTTATCAGAGATGCAGATGTGAGGCTGGTTACGCTTTCCCTTGCTGTGATTTTATTATTTCACTGTACTGATACTGTATCCTCAGTACAGACATCAGATATAGGTCATCATACCTACATATAAGATATAAGCTTGGGGTTGATTATTTTTATCCGCATATTAATAAAAGTAATATTTTAGTTTTTTTTTTGTTCAGTGATAGCTGTAGGCCACTGAAGTACAGGCCCCAAAAATTAGGCATTCAACTGACAAAAAAGAACTTGTGATGATGTGGCTGGAGGTACATTAGGCGGTCACTAGTGTTGAGCGCAAATATTTGAATAGCAAATTTTTATCGCGAATATCGCCACTTCGAAAATTGGCGAATATTTAGAATATAGTGCTATATATTCGTTATATCGAATATTCAGCATTTTTTAATATCTGAACACATGATTCCTCTCTGCTTCTTGCTTGTGGACCGATGAGAAGGAAGAAATATCAAGTTCACAACAATACTAAGTGCGCCAATCAGTAATCTGTAGTCAGACCTGCTAAAATGTGAAGTTGCGTGTAGTGCGAAAAAATATTCTAATCACTACCGATTAGCGCAATCTTGACTCTATCTGCATATAAAGCTATTGTAATGTTCTGCCGTGCCAAACATTTTCTCCAATCTCAGGAGAAACTCATGAAACTTCAAGCAGCTTGAAAAATGTAGCCAAAGTGACCCACGCCTGTATTTTGCTTTACGAATTCGCATTACGCAATTTTAACATTCCATAAAATAATCTTGAATTCTGGAATTTGCGAATATATGACGAATATTCTACAAAATATTTGTGAAATATTGCAAATTCAAATATAGCCCCTTCCGCTCATCACTAGCGGTCACTGGATACAAATTTTAATGTAGGCCAGTACAGGCCCCAACAATTAGGCATTTACCTGACAGAAAAGAACTTGTGATGATGTGGCTGGAGGTACATTATGTGGTCACTGGATACAATTTTACTGTAGGCCACTGGAGTACAGGACCCAAAAATTAGGCATTCACCTGACAGAAAAGAACTTATGATTATGTGGCTGAAGGTACATTAGGTGGTCACTGGCTAAAAATTTTACTGTAGGCCAGTACAGGCCCCAAAACTTTGGCATTAACCTGACAGAAAAGAACTTGTGATGATGTGGCTGGAGGTACATTAGGTGGTCACTGGATAAAATTTTTACTGTAGGCCACTGGAGTACAGGATCCAAAAATTAGGCATTCACCTGACAGAAAAGAACTTCTGATTTATGTGGCTGGAGGTACATTAAGCGGTCACTGAATACAAATTTTCCAATACAGGCCCCAAAAATTAGGCATTCATCTGACAGAAAAGAACTTGTGATGATGTGGCTGGAGGTACATTAGGCGGTCACTGGATACAAATTTTACTGTAGGCCAGTACAGGCCCCAAAAATTATGCATTCTACTGACAGAAAAGGCCTTTTATGCCGCTGAATATGCATAAGACAAGGACCATTCTTTGTTCTAGGTGGTGGCGGATATTTGTGGGCTGGCATCAGGAAATTCTATTAAACGTGGTCGTCACAGGTGTTGAATTCCTCTGAGATCCATGCCTCATTTATTTTTAGGCATGGATCTCTCGCCGAGGGGCAAGGACAGGACACTCGACGAGAGGCAAGCCAAGAGTTCCATGGCAAATTTTGCCAGCTCTGGCCACAGGTCAAGCATGGACACCCAGTAGTCGTGGGGTTCCTCATTCTTAGAGCGTCCACATTGACCGTTAACCCGATGTAGTTGGACTCCTGTCGGTCTAGGAGTTCCCTGAAGCTGGATCTGGAGAGCGGCTGTCGATTGGTTGGTTGCAAGTAATGAGGGGAATTCTCTGAAATGTGCCCTGTTGGAGCCTACAAAATTTTTATTTTAGGCCACAGGAGTACGGGCCTTAAAAATTAGGCATTCACCTGACATAAAATAAATTGTGATTATGTAGCTCGAGGTACAAATACACTTTTTTTGGGGGGGCAACTGGTACACCAGTAGAAATTATTTGTTCCAAAGTCATTTGTCACTATTGTCACTATCTGTAGCTGAGGTAACGCAGCAAAACCGCAAACAAATGCTGCACTACCTAAATGCACTATATAGAAAGTATATTTTTGGTATATAACTCCCCTGCATCAATCAGTTTTTTTGGGGGCAACTGGTATATCACACCAGTAGAAATGATTTGTTCCAATAGCGTTTGGCACTCTGTGTAGCTGCAGACTCGCAACAGAACCGCGCACAAATGCTGCACAGTACAAATGCACTATAATATACTTTATATGTTAGAAAGTATATTATACCCCTCAGTAAGTCACACCTTTCGATAGCACACCTATACCAGTCCTTAAAAGAACTTTTGTGGCTCTATTAGCTAGCGTTTGGTGTCCCTAACAGTCTGTTCCTGCTCCACATAGCAACCTCTCCCTACACTGGCAAAAGACTGAATGTAAAATGGCGGCTAGTTCAGGTTTATTTATAAGGTAGGGGGTATGTCCATGTGCTGAAACATCTCAATTGGCTGTCCTGTACCACCTGATAGAGGTGACATAAGTTAAAGTTCTTCACAATGTAAAAGAATATGGCGCCGGCGGACATCGCAATATGTTCGCCCGTTCGGCAAACCACGAACGAGCAAAGTTTGCTGCGAAACGACCGCCGGGCGAACCGCAAAGCCATCTCTAGCTGCAAGAATGATCTCATACCTGAAGTGACCAACCATCTTCAAACCGCCCTCTTCTTGCAGGCGGGGTAGGATTGGTACCTGCACCTGTTTTGCTGTGGGCGGAAATTCCTCTGCCAGCGCCCGCAACATCAGAATGCAGCATCTCTCTCAGCAAGGACTGGAAATGCTGCATTCTGCCAGCCCTCTGTGATGCTGGTAACATATCTGCCATTTTTTGTTTGTACCGGGGGTCTAAGTACGTTGCCACCCAGTACTGGTCGTTGCTCTTTATGCTTTTTATACAGGGGTCCCTCTTCAAACACTGGAGCATGAAGGCCCCCATTTGCACTAAATTGGAAGCGGTTGAGCGGCCTGGCTCCTGCTCATCGCCCAGGAGAATGTCGTCCTCGGTCTCCTCCCCCCAGCCACGGACAACACCAGGGATCCCAGAAAAGTTTAAAGCCTGATCTTCTTGCTCCTCCTCCTCCTCCTCCTCCTCTTCCCCTCAGGCACCATCCTCCTTTGACCTCTCTTCAGACTCCTGCTGACTTGTCTTAGATGGAGTAGCCTTCCTGGGAATTCATTAAGCATTGCGACTTCATCATCCTTCTGCTCCTGCTCCTCGACGGCTTGATCAATGACACAACGCAATGTACACTCCAGAAAGAAGGCATAAGGTACGATGTCACTGATGGTGCCCTGGCTGCAAATGACAAGTTTGGTGATCTCATCAAATGGCCGGAGAAGTCTGCATGCGTCGCGCATGAGCAGCCACTGGTGCGGTGAAAAGAAACCAAGCTCCCCAGAACCTGTCCTGCTGCAGAGTTTGTACAGGTAGTCTTTAACGGCACATTGCTGCTGGAGCAGCCTATCAAGCATATGCAAGGTTCATATGGAGTTCCAGCGCGTTGGGCTGTCACAAATCAGACATCTGACAGGCAAGTGGTGTCGCCGCTGAACGTCAGCAGGGTGAGCCATGGCCTTGTAAGATCTTCTAAAATAGCCAGAGATTTTCCTGGCCTATTGCAAGACGTCCTGGACCCCAGGGTATTTGCCAGCAAATCGCTGAATGACTAAGTTCAGGACGTGTTCCATGCACAGCACGTGTGTCATTTTTACCTGTTTCAGCGTGTGACCGCAGAGCTGAAAGGAGTGCAGGACCGGTGTGACTCTTGGCTTTCAGGCACAACAGCCGCAGCACAGCATGGCAACGTCTCGCCTGGCACGTAGAATAAGTTATGGGAAACTTGGGAGGCGCAGCAGAACAGGCGGTAGCAGTGGAAAAGGAGGAGTGAGCCAAGGAAGAGACGGAGGATGGAGTAAGAGAAGGAGAAGAAGAGGCAGGCCTGGGATAAATATTTCCTTGCAGGGACCTTCCATTGCGGTGTGCCAATGGTAGTAGTTGGTGGGCAAGCAGAACCGACAAGTCAGCGGTCAGCCATTGGGCAAGAGGGTTATCCGGCGTCATCAACTTTTTACACTCGAACATTTGGGCCATGGAACCTTCTGCCAAATGAACGCGACGATGGCACGGTGGAAGGTGGAGTGGAGGACAAATGGAAGGAGAAGGAGAAGAGGTAGGACGTGGAGCGCCGGGAGTGTGGCTTTGTGGGTTCTGACGGCATTGCTCCCACTGGGCTTAGTGATGGGAGGCCAGGTGCCTTTTTAAGGCAATCTTCCCTAGGGGAGTGTTGGGCTTACCGCGACTTTTGCATTGACAGCACAGGCTGCAGATGGCAACACTATTGTCATTAGCTGACACGTTAAAAAAAAAAAGCACATTGCGGAGCCATGTGCCGGCGTCCTGGGAGCACCAGAAGTGACAGTGCATGGTGGATGGCTTGCTGCAGATACATTTGCAGTCTGCTGTTTGCCTCCTGTGCCCTGTGAGCCGTTCCTGCTTCTTCTTCTTCTCTTCCCTCTCAGCTGCTCTGCCTCTCCCTCTGAACTCCACTCCTCTTCCTCTCTTGTGGGCACCCACGTGACTTCCATCGACACGTCATCATCGTCACCTTAACCACCACTGACATTAGAGATCTCGGAGTAAGCAGCAACAGCGGGGACCTCCCTCCTTGGGCTGATCTGGGTACTGTCGTCAGACCACAGGGTGGTGGCCTTTGCTACCTCCTCTTCCTCATCCGATGTCAAGAATGGTTGTGTATCGGTAAGGTCTGGGAATGGATGCAAAAATAATTCCTCTCTCTTGAGTGGAGGGGCTATGGTTATGGTAGTGGTGTCTTTGGGGGTGCCCAGAGCAGAGAGTGAGGAGGGTGCAGTTACAGTGGATGAGGAGGGTGCAGAAGCAGATTGGTTAGTGAGCCACTTAACCAACTCTGGTGCGCCCTTTGAAGTAATCGCACGTGCCTTCTCCAACTTCCAATTTAGGCTCTGGCCTGGTGCACCTGCCCAACCCCTGCTCCGGCCTGCCTCTTCCTCTGCCTGTCATTTTTAAAATTACCCTGTGCCTAAGTCCCTAGAGAAGAGCAGTATTTGTGGAAGCTGGTATATCGCAGCCCTCAATCAGTATTTTGTGGAAGGAGGTATATCAACCCCATTAATCAGTATTTTGTTGAAGCAGGTATATCTCAGCCCTCAATCAATATTTGATGGAAGCAGGTATATCAAACCCCTTAATCAGTATTTTTTGGAAGCAGGTATATCACACCCCTCAATTTTTTTATTTGCCTCAACAGTTATATCACACCATCCTGTTTATTTGGGGCTACAGGTATATTGTAGTGCTCAATCAGTATTTTGTGGAAGAAGGTATATCACACCCCTCAATCAGTTTTTTGGGGGCAACAGGTACAGTATATCACACCCGTTGCAAATAGTTGTTCCAATAACACTTGTCCCTCTATATAGATGCGGTATCACAGCAGAACCGCACACAACTGCTGCACAATACAAATGCACTATCATAAAATGTCAATGTTAGAAAGTATATTATAAGTACATCACATCACTCAGTATATCACACCTATCGATAGAACACCTATACCAGTCTTTAAAAGGACTTTTGTGGCCCTATTAGCTAGCATTTGGTGTCCCTAACAGTCTGTCCCTGCTCCACAAAGCAACCTCTCCCTACACTGGCAAAACACAGAATATAAAATGGCTGCCAGATCGAGTTCTTTGATAGAGTGGGGGTGTGTCCACGTGTTGAAACATCTCAATTGGCTGTCCTGTCCCACCTGATGGATGTCTCATGGGTCAACGTTCGGTGCAATACAAAAGAATATGGCGCTGGCGGACATCGCCATATGTTTTCAAAGTTCACTGCAAAACGACCAAGTCCATCTCTATCTAGGACATCACTAGATAAAACTGCATGGGGTTACTAGAATTTGTTTCTTTTTTATGGAGCAAAACATGCTTGTTCAATTCATTCCACATTTAGTTAAGGAATACATTGTTTGATACAGGATTTTCAAGCACTTTGGTTAGATAAGATAATAAAAGTAGAGCAGTGCCACCAGAGGATACTGCATTACAGACGTAGGAGAAAATAAGGTTGACATTGACACATTGTAGTAAAAGTGATGATTATTGTAAGTGACATAGAAAGGACACGTATAGTGATATCTGCCGGATCCTGGCTTATTGCCTGCTGTTAGGATGGTCTATGTTCTACTTTCTACCTTTACTAATTATCAAATTAGTTGTGGACATTCCGCTGTAGGGAAAATAATTAACGTCATATCAATGATGCTACTGATATGTTATAAGACCGTCAGAAAAAAAAGCTGGTTCCATTGGAGCTTCTGAAATAAAAGATATCTAATAAAAAGTATAAAAACAATCTTCAAATTGGATAAAAGCATTTTCAGAATGGGTTCCATTCCTTCCTCAGATACAATTCAAATGGAGAAGACTAAGGACTCTTTCACACGGGCGTTACGGATTGGGGCCTGATAGGATGCGGGTGCGTGGTGGGGAAATCGTGCAAGTGAGCACACAATTTCAGTCAGTTTTGACTGCGATTGCGTTGCGTGGTTCCGTTTTTTCCGCGCGAGTGCAATACTGAATGTGGTACCCAGACCCGAACTTCTTCAATGAAGTTTGGGTTTGGGTTAGTTGTAGTGTAGATTTTATTATTTTGCCTTATAACATGCTGATCAGCTGATCCAAATTTTAGGACCACATGCCTTTAAAAGGCCAAATCTGTGCAAAGATGTGGATTCATTGTCATTTTCTGTCAGGTAGTCACACGTTGTGATTGCAAAGGCAAAGAAACTCTCCCTTTTTGAACGTGGTCGGGTTGTTGAACTGCATAAGCAGGGTCTCTCACCGCGCGCCATCGCTGCTGAGGTGGGACGCAGTAAGACAGTCATTTGGAATTTCTTGAATGATCCTGAGGGTTATGGAAGACCCCAAAAAATTTAATCAGCACTGAGCAGGAGGATCCAATTGGCTGTCCGTCAAGACACTGGACGATCCTCGACCCAAATTAAGGCCCTGAGACTGAAGGGCTTCAAAAACAAAAAACGTCTTCAAAGACCTCGTCTCCTTGAACGCCACAGAACTGCTCATTTGGACTTTGCAAGAGAGCACCAAACATGGGACATTCAAAGGTGGAAGAAAGTTTTATTCTCTAATGAGAATTTTTTTTACCTTGATGGTCCTGATGGTATCTAACGTTACTGGCATGACAAGCAGATCCCACCTGAGATGTTTTCTACGCGCCACAGTGGAGGGGGCGCCATAATCGTCTGGGGGGCTTTTTCCTCCAGTGGAACAATGGAGCTTCAGGAAGTGCAGGGGCGTCAAACGGCCGCTGGCTATGTCCAGATGTTGCAGAGAGCATTCCTCATGACTGAGGGCCCTCGTCTGTGTGGTAACGACTGGGTTTTTTAACAGGACAACGCTACAGTACACAATGCCCGCAGGATTTTTTGAAGTGTTAAACAATAACGGCGGAGCTGTTCATGTTTGGAAGTTGGATTTCTGTTTTGGGCGGGTTTATTTTTTTTTGGAGGTGTGGTCCTAAACTTTTGATCAGCTGAAAAACAGCCTGTTTCAGTTTATTCGTTGTTTTCATTAAATTGAATGCTCAAAAAAAGTTTTGTCTCACTCCCATTTCTTCTTGTTGCAGATCTAACCATGCTAGATATGATTTTTCAAGTGGTCTTAAACTTTTGATCAGGACTGTACTAGTACCACACAGAGCCCCCCATATTAAATACCTCTTATTTGTGGCCTCAGTAGAACCCCGAATAGTGCCCCATAATAATGTGCCAGTAACAAGTGCCCCCCATAGATGCCCCCCAATCATGTGCCAGTTGTCACAGATGGTGTACAGGAAACAAGACAATGCAATATAATCAATTACTCACTGGATCCACAACTAAGGAACAAAAAGGGAGACCCCTGCATGAGACCTGCCACTCTCCCTGACTGCTCAGCCTATGCGAACACCCCAAAGGTGGATGGGCGCATATCCACGTACCTCGGCTATCTAATACCTGAAGACCCTACAATAGTGAGGGGACACGATCACCGGCTCCCTACACTAGACACGGAGGGAGTCAGGGTCTCCTGAAATCCAGCAGACAGAAAATCACAAATAAAGGAACAGCACTTATCTTGCAGAGGACTGGGAAATAGGAACAGCATGCACACACACTCCAGGAAGTTGTATAAGCCGCACACTACTGCCTAATGGGGAGGAACTTAAAGGGAAGCAATCAGTCCAACTGCATGACAGCTGAGATAGACTAACGAGATAAGGAACTGAAACCAAAACAAAGAAACTCAAGGAGGAGGATCTGGAAGGCTCCTGTCAGAGCTTGTCTCAGCTGTCTGGTTGTGACAGTACCCCTCCCTCTACGAGTGGACTCCGGACACTCAGAGCCCACCTTCTCAGGATGGGACCTATGGAAAGCCCTGATGAGACGAGTGGCCTTAATGTCCGTCACTGGGACCCACATCCTCTCCTCAGGACCATAACCCTCCCAATGAACGAGGTACTGGAGGGAACCGCGGACAAGACGAAAATCCACAATCCTAGAGACCTGAAATTCAAGATTTCCATCAACCATAATCGGAGGAGGAGGCAAAGGCGAGGGTACAATAGGTTGAACATAAGGTTTCAATAAGGACTTATGGAAAACATTATGGATCTGCCAAGTCTGAGGAAGATCAAGACGGTAGGCAACAGGATTGATGACAGACAGGATCTTATAAGGCCCAATAAACCTAGGACCCAACTTCCAGGAGGGAACCTTCAATTTGATATTTTTGGTAGACAACCACACCAGATCACCAACATTCAGGTCCGGACCAGGTACACGTCTCTTATCTGCCACACGCTTATATCTCTCACTCATGCTCTTTAGATTATCCTGAATCTTTTGCAAAATCGATGACAAAGACGAGGAGAATCTGTCCTCATCAGGTAAACCAGAAGACCCCTCTCCCGAGAAAGTCCCAAACTGCGGATGAAACCCATATGCACCAAAAAATGGTGACTTATCAGAGGACTCCTGACGACGGATATTTAAAGCAAACTCAGCAAGGGACAAAAAAGAACACCAATCCTCCTGATTCTCCGCCACAAAACAGCGCAGATATGTCACCAGATTCTGATTGACGCGCTCTGTCTGGCCATTCGACTGCGGGTGGAAAGCAGAAGAGAATGTCAACCGAACCCCCAAGCGAGAACAGAAAGCCTTCCATAATCTGGAAACAAACTGAGTGCCCCTATCAGAGACTATGTCTGAAGGAATCCCATGCAATTTGACAATGTGGTCAATAAATGCCTGCGCCAGCGTCTTAGCATTGGGCAAACCAGGAAAAGGGATGAAATGCACCATTTTGCTAAAACGGTCCACCACCACCAGAATCACAGTCTTCCCCGAGGAACGAGGCAAGTCCGTTATGAAGTCCATGGACAGATGTGTCCAAGGACGGGAAGGAATGGGTAAGGGAAGGAGAGGACCTGATGGCCGTGAATGAGGGACTTTAGCACGAGCGCAAGTCTCGCAAGCTGCCACAAAACCCTCAACCGACTTACGAAGCGCAGGCCACCAGAATCTCCGAGCGATGAGATCCAGTGTGGCTCTTGCCCCCGGGTGCCCAGCAAGGACCGTATCGTGGTGTTCCTTAAAAATTTTGTGTCTCAAAGCGAGAGGCACAAACAACCTCCCAGGAGGACAAAGATTAGGAGCTTCTGACTGGGCTGCCTGCACCTCTGCCTCCAATTCAGGAAAAAGAGCAGAGTCCACCATACCTTCAGCCAAAATGGGACCCGGGTCTTCAAAATTCCCACCTCCCGGAAAACAACGTGACAGGGCATCTGCCTTCACATTCTTAACCCCAGGGCAGAACGTGACAACAAAATTAAACCTTGAAAAGAACAAAGACCATCTGGCCTGTCTCGGGTTCAGACGCTTGGCTGACTCCAAGTAGGCCAGATTTTTATGGTCAGTAAACACGGTAATAGGGTGTCTGGCTCCCTCTAGCCAATGGCACCATTCCTCAAAAGCCAACTTGATGGCCAACAATTCCCTATCTCCCACATCATAATTTCTCTCTGCGGAGGAGAGTTTCTTTGAGAAAAAGGCACATGGTTGCCATTTGGCAGGAGAGGAACCCTGAGACAAGACCGCACCCACCCCTACCTCAGAATCATCAACCTCAACTATGAAGGGTAACGAAATATCAGGTTGTACCAGGATGGGAGCGGAAGCAAAACTCTTCTTGATATTAGAAAAGGCCTTACGCGCCTCTACCGACCAGGAATTAAAATCTACCCCCTTTCTGGTCATATCAGTGAGTGGTTTAACAACAGAGGAATAATTCAAAATAAATTTCCGGTAATAACTGGCAAAGCCCAAAAAACGCATCAGCGCCTTCTGATTCTCAGGAAGCTCCCACTCAAGCACAGCGCGGACCTTCTCGGGGTCCATGCGAAAGCCAGAAGCGGAGAGAAGAAACCCCAGAAATTGAATTTCTGGAACCGCAAACACACATTTTTCCAGTTTCGCGTATAATTTATTCTTCCGCAGGATGAGCAAGACCTGACGTAAGTGTTCCTTATGAGTCTTGAAATCAGGAGAAAAAATCTAAATGTCATCCAAATACACTAATACAAATTTTCCCATTAAATGATAAAAAATGCTGTTCACGAAATGCTGAAAAACGACTGGGGCATTCATCAAACCAAAAGGCATAACCAAATTCTCAAAATGGCCCTCAGGGGTATTGAAAGCCGTCTTCCATTTGTCTCCTTCTCTGACCCTGACCAAGTTGTATGCCCCTCTTAGGTCTAATTTGGAAAAGACTTTAGCCCCAACAACCTGGTTAAACAGATCCGGGATCAGAGGAAGCGGATAAGGGTCACGAATAGTGATACTGTTCAGCTCCCTGAAATCCAGACAAGGTCTTAAAGAACCATCTTTTTTCTTAACAAAGAAAAAACCAGCGGCAACAGGTGACTTCGAGGGTCGTATGTGTCCTTTTCTCAGACTCTCAGAGATATACAGTAGGTGAACCCGATTTTGTGTCAATCTCGCTGTATTTCTCGGCGAGATTGAGCACATACGAGCCCCATCGCGGGAGCCAGCGCCGAGCTGGCTTGCCGCGATGGAGAGCAAGCGCGTCATAGAAGCGACGGGAGATCCGACTTGGATTCCCGCCAATTCTACACGTGTGCGGCGTTTGTTATGAATCCTGAGGGGGAAGTCCCCGCCGGATTTTAAATAAAAATCCGGCCTGGGTCCCGCCCTCAGGAGCATACCGGGCCCTTAGGTCTGTTATGGGTTGTAAGGAGAGCCCCCCCTACGCCGAAAAAAACGGCGTAGGGGGTCCCCCTACAATCCATACCAGACCCGTATCCAAAGCACGCTACCCGGCCAGCCAGGAAGGGAGTGGGGACGAGCGAGCGCCCCCCCCCCCCCCCCCCCCCCCTCCTGAGCCGTACCAGGCTGCATGCCCTCAACATGGGGGGTTGGGTGCTCTGGGGCAGGGGGCGCACTGCGGCCCCCCCACCTCAGAGCACCCTGTCCCCATGTTGATGAGGACAGGGCCCCTTCCCGACAACCCTGGCCGTTGGTTGTCGGGGTATGTGGGCAGGAGGCTTATCGGAATCTGGGAGCCCCCTTTAATAAGGGGGCCCCCAGATACCGGCCCCCCACCCTAAGTGAATGAGTATGGGGTACATCGTACCCCTACCCATTCACCTGCAAGAAAAGTGGTAAAAACACAAATAAACCACACAGTGTATTAAAATATTTTATTTTTCTGCTCCGGAGGCCGCCCCCTGTCTTCTTTATTAGCTCTTTTACCAGGGGGGGGCTCTTCTTCTTCCGATATCCCGACGGGTCTTCTCCGCTATCCGGGGGGGTCTTCTCAACTCTCCGGGGTTCTCCTTCTGTCTTCTCCTTCTGTCTTGTTGTCTCCTTCTGTCTTCTGTCTCCGGGGGGGGCTCTTCTTCTTCCGATATCCCGACGGGTCTTCTCCGCTATCCGGGGGGGTCTTCTCAACTCTCCGGGGTTCTCCTTCTGTCTTCTCCTTCTGTCTTCTCCTTCTGTCTTGTTGTCTCGGCGCACCCCGATTCTTCGTCTTCTCTTCTTGTTTTCGCCTCTCTCTGTTGTTGACTCGGCGCACCCCGGTTCTTCGTCTCGCGAGACTCGGCGCACCCCGATTCTTCGTCTCGCGAGACGAAGAACCGGGGTGCGCCGAGTCAACAACAGAGAGAGGCGAAAACAAGAAGAGAAGACGAAGAATCGGGGTGCGCCGAGACAACAAGACAGAAGGAGAAGACAGAAGGAGAAGACAGAAGGAGAACCCCGGAGAGTTGAGAAGACCCCCCCGGATAGCGGAGAAGACCCGTCGGGATATCGGAAGAAGAAGAGCCCCCCCCGGAGACAGAAGACAGAAGGAGACAACAAGACAGAAGGAGAAGACAGAAGGAGAACCCCGGAGAGTTGAGAAGACCCCCCCGGATAGCGGAGAAGACCCGTCGGGATATCGGAAGAAGAAGAGCCCCCCCCTGGTAAAAGAGCTAATAAAGAAGACAGGGGGCGGCCTCCGGAGCAGAAAAATAAAATATTTTAATACACTGTGTGGTTTATTTGTGTTTTTACCACTTTTCTTGCAGGTGAATGGGTAGGGGTACGATGTACCCCATACTCATTCACTTAGGGTGGGGGGCCGGTATCTGGGGGCCCCCTTATTAAAGGGGGCTCCCAGATTCCGATAAGCCTCCTGCCCGCATACCCCGACAACCAACGGCCAGGGTTGTCGGGAAGGGGCCCTGTCCTCATCAACATGGGGACAGGGTGCTCTGAGGTGGGGGGGCCGCAGTGCGCCCCCTGCCCCAGAGCACCCAACCCCCCATGTTGAGGGCATGCAGCCTGGTACGGCTCAGGAGGGGGGTGGGCGCTCGCTCGTCCCCACTCCCTTCCTGGCTGGCCGGGTAGCGTGCTTTGGATACGGGTCTGGTATGGATTGTAGGGGGACCCCCTACGCCGTTTTTTTCGGCGTAGGGGGGGCTCTCCTTACAACCCATAACAGACCTAAGGGCCCGGTATGCTCCTGAGGGCGGGACCCAGGTCGGATTTTTATTTAAAATCCGGCGGGGACTTCCCCCTCAGGATTCATAACAAACGCCGCACACGTGTAGAATTGGCGGGAATCCAAGTCGGATCTCCTGTCGCTTCTATGACGCGCTTGCTGGGATGTGCTGTCGCTATCCCAGTGAGTGCGAGATCTCGGCACCACGTCGCCGAGTATCAGCGCGACGCTGTCGTGCTGAAAACACAATCTCACAAACACCTACTGTAAGCACGCATAGCGACCCTCTCAGGTTGGGAAAGATTGTATAAACGAGATTTAGGCAGCTTGGCGCCTGGGATGAGATTAATAGGGCAATCGTACTCCCTGTGCGGAGGCAAATCCTGAACTCCACTCTCAGAGAAGACATCCGAAAATTCAGAGAGGAAAGGTGGTACAGTCTTAGTAGAAACCTCAGAAACAGATGTCATGAGGCAATTCTCTCTGCAAAAGTCACTCCAACCATTTATTTGCTTCGCTTGCCAATCAATGGTGGGGTTATGTTTAGTGAGCCAGGGTAGCCCCAACACTAGAGGAGTAGGCAAACCGCTAAGGACGAAACATGACACATCCTCAACATGAGCATCACTCACAATTAAACGGATATTGTGAACTATGCCCTTTAATGATTTCTGAGAAAGTGGAGCGAAATCAATAGCAAAAACAGGAATATCCTTTCCCATAGTGCATACCTGGAAACCATGAGTTATTGCAAATTGATTATCAATGAGATTGACAGCTGCTCCACTATCCACAAAAATCTCACAAAAAATGTTCTCGCTCTCTAGCGCCACCCTAGCAGGCAGGACAAAACGGGAACTACAAGCAAACGGAAAACCTTCAATTTCCGCCTCAACCCTGCCAATAGTAACAGACTGAACATTTTTAAAAGATTTTTTCCTTTTTGTTTCTTTATTACTCCCAGAAGACTGCCTGAATCTCCTAGAGGGACAAACATTTGCCAAATGATTTATACCTCCACAACAAAAACAAACCCTCCCATGCGGGCTGAATCCTCTATTGTCAGAGGCAATCAACCTAGCTGCATGGGCTCCTGCTCAGAAGGGGCTGACAGCGACTGAGACCCCTGCGCACAAAATGAGACCGCTGCACTGTCCCCGGACTGAGTATGACAGGAAGGAGAGATCTCTCCTCTCTCTCTCAGACGCCTGTCAATACGAACGGCCTGAGACATAGCAGAATCCCTCTGAAAGACCATGGCAAAATTGACTTCGGAGTGCAGCATCATTTCAACCAGTATCAGCTGCCCATCTCCGAAATTCTGAGCAGTATATCTCTGCGGATTGTTTACCCTGGCATAACAGACGTAGTCTAGACTCAGCCAGAGCAATACGATCCGGATCATTAAATATCTGACCCAGGGCTAAAAAGAATTCATCAACTGAACGGAGGGGCCGTGCCCCCTCCGGCAGCGAAAAGGCCCAGGACTGAGCGTTACCCCTGAGCAGCGATATAATGATCCCCACCCTCCGTTCCTCATCACCAGAGGAATGGGGAAGAAGGCGAAAATGGAGTTTGCAAGCCTCTCTAAAACGCACAAAATACTCACTACCCCCGGAGAACGTATCCGGGAGCGAGATCTTAGGCTCAGAACAAACTCCATGAACGCAAGCTGAACCGGTCACTTGAAACTGAGAAAAAGTCTTACGGAGATCAGCTACCTCCAATGAAAGACCCTGGAAGCGTTCAGCAAAAAGTGAAACCGGATCCATGCTTGAGACGGTTTTGGCGGCTTATAATGTCACGGATGGTGTACAGGAAACAAGACAATGCAATATAATCAATGACTCACTGGAACCACAACTACGGAACAAAAAGGGAGACTCCTGCATGAGACCTGCCACTCTCCCTGACTGCTCAGCCTATGCGAACACCCCAAAGGTGGATGGGCGCATATCCACGTACCTCGGCTATCTAATACCTGAAGACCCTACAATAGTGAGGGGACACGACCACTGGCTCCCTACACTAGACACGGAGGGAGTCAGGGTCTCCTGAAATCCAGCAGACAGAAAATCACAAATAAAGGAACAGCACTTATCTTGCAGAGGACTGGGAAATAGGAACAGCATGCACACACACTCCAGGAAGTTGTATAAGCCGCACACTACTGCATAATGGGGAGGAACTTAAAGGGAAGCAATCAGTCCAACTGCATGACAGCTGAGATAGACTAACGAGATGAGGAACTGAAACCAAAACAAAGAAACTCAAGGAGGAGGATCTGGAAGGCTCCTGTCAGAGCTTCTCAGCTGTATGGTTGTGACACCAGTACTAAGTGCCTCTCCATGTCATCCCATGTGCCAGTAACAAGTGCCTATCTTACCCCATGTGCCAGTAACAAGTGCCTCTCTCCCCCCATATGCCAGTAACAAGTGCCTCTCCCCCCATGTGCCAATAACAAGTGCCTCTCCCCATGTGCCAGTAACAAGTGCCTATCCCCCCATGTGCCAGTAAAAGGTTCCTCCCCTCCATATGCCAGTAACAAGTGCCTCCCCCCATGTGCCAGTAACAAGTGCCTCCCCCCATATGCCAGTAACAAATGCCTATCCCCCATGTGGCAGTAACAAGTGCCTCTCCCCCCATGCCATGTGCCAGTAACAAGTGCCTCTCTTCCCCCCATGTGCCAGTAACAAGTGCCTCCCCCCATGTGCCACTAACAAGTGCCTCTCTCCCCAATATGCCAGTAACAAGTGCCTCCCCCATGTGCCAGTAACAAGTGCCTCTCTCCTTCCCCCCATGTGCCAGTAACAAGTGCCTCACTCCTTCCCCCATGTGCCAGTAACAAGTGCCTCTCTCCCCCCCCCGCATGTGCCAGTAACAAGTGCCTCTCTCCTTCCCCCCATGTGCCAGTAGCAAGTGCCTCTCTCCTTCCCCCCCATGTGCCAGTAACAAGTGCCTCTCCCTCCCCCCATGTGCCAGTAACAAGTGCCTCTCTCCTCCCCCCCCCTCATGTGCCAGTAACAGATAGTCCGGTATAAAAAAAGAAACACTTTTACTTACCTACGCTGCGATGCAGGCCTCTTCCAGCCTGTGTCCCGTGCTGTATGGCTCAGGCGGCGTGATGACATCATCGCGCCGACTGCACCGGCCTCTAACAGGCTGCGGGCCTTTTGCCGGCAGCCTATCAGAGGAACAGGGAAGGGAGACGACCTCTCCCTCCCCTGCCCCACAGCACAGCCATCTGTATCGCTGTCCTGAGGCTACAGGTAAAGACAAAAGAAAAGAATAACAGAAAGAGAAGAAATTGGGAAAAAGCAAGCTGCTCAGCAGAACCTTCCAACACTACTACGGCCAAAAGCCACATACGAAGCTACACAGTGTGAACCCTGTCCAACTTAAATAAATCTAACAAAATACTATAAAACAGATGTAATATCACTTTCCCCAGATACCACCATTCATCAAAACTGTATTGTTCTAAAATTATTAGCCTACCATTGCACCCTGTTGAAAATCAGTTTTGATTTTTAGTTGCTGTTGGTTATGTCCTATAGTGGAGCTTTGTATTACAGGACGCACATGCTCACAGAGCTTCTGTTCATTACCATCAATAACCATTTTTCTATGTGCAGTGCCAGTTTCACGTTAGTTGCACTATCAGTTATGGATGGATGGATTGATAGACAGATGATAGATTGATATATAAATAGATAGATAGACAGATAGACATAAGGAGGGATTTTGCTCCAACAAATGATGAGCAACCATAAGCTGCCTCCTAGAGCACCACCCTGCTACCCATAATGGGGAGGCCTATTTAACTAACTAGCACTGAAGCGTTCATTTATATGAGAAGCCCAGGGAGTGGTGAGAATGGTTCTCCTAGTCGTAGCACTGGTATTACTCACTGATCGCTGGTCTTCATCTCCAGGTGCCCACACTACACTAGGTCCTGTCATAGTGTCAGGACATACTGTGCGTAGGAGTGCACTATGACCTGATTCTGTGTGAAGTCAGCTTGTCACAGGGTTCTGAAGGTGCACTCGGTCCCCCATTGCCCGCAGAACTGTTGCTTAGCTTTTGGAATGAGGTTCTGTGTTTGACCTCATTCCCAGGGCGGCTTTACTAGCTGGGTGGCTCCCTGCTCCTAGTCTGCCTTGAGCGCCGAGCTGATCACTCAGTGCTCGACTGGTTGGTCTGTCGGTCATGTGACGCTGGCCACGTCACATGACCCTCACTCCCCACTATAAATACAGGCAGCTTGCTGGCTACAGGTTGCCTGTTAATTTCTAGGTTCCTGGCTATTTGTTGGACTGCTGAATACTTACCTGATCCTGTTCCCTGACCATCCTTTTGCCTGCTCCTCCTGTACTGTGCATCCGTCCTGGTATTGTGACCTCGACTCCCACCTGACTACTCTCTTAGGACTCCTCTTGTACTTCTCTGCTCTCCTGGTATTTATGACCCCGGCTTCTCCTGACAATTCTCTGCTTGCTCCATTTGTACTTTGCAGCTTTCCTGGTATTGACTCGGTCCGTTCACGTCCTGTTGTTTGTCTGTCTGTCATCCCTGCACTTATTCCAAGTTAGGGATTGCCGTCCAGTTGTCCCCTGTCATTAGGACTCGCGAGGCAAGTAGGCAGGGCCAGGGGTAAGGGTGGAGCGCAGTGGTCACTTCCCTCCCCCCTGTGTGTGTGTGTACGCGACCGTTACAGATTAACAGGCCCAATAACCACTGTATTATGAATCCTCTGGTGACCCTGACTGACCATGTCTCTAATCTGACGCAGAGGGTGCAGGAGTTAGGGGAAAAACTCAGTTCTTTTGAGTTAGGGCAAGGTTCTTCCACTCCTCAGGCCTCCAGTCCGCATTTTGAGCCCCAGATTAAGCTCCCAGAACCCTTTTCTGGAGACCGGAGGAAGTTTCTCTCTTTTAAGGAGAGTTGCAAACTTTACTTCCGTTTGCGCCCCGTGTCCTCTGGCCCCGAGAGTCAATGCGTGGGCATTATCATTTCCCGATTACAGGGTGATCCCCAGGACTGGGCGTTCTCTTTACCTGCTGGCACCAGTTGTTTATATTCTGTGGAGGGGTTCTTTCAGGCCTTGGGTACCCTCTATGATGAACCAGACAGGGCTCTAGTAGCCGAGACGGCTCTAAAGGCACTGGTTTAGGGCAATTTACCAGCGGAGGATTATTGCACCCAATTTAGAAGGTGGTGTGTCCCCTCAGGATGGAACGAACCAGCCCTGAAGAGTCAGTTCAGGTCAGGTCTGTCTGATAAATTAAAGGATCTTCTGGTCAGTTATCAACTTCCAGAGATCTTAGAGGAAAAGATGACCCTTGTTGTCTGACTCGACCGACGGGTTAGAGAGAGACGACAGGAACAACAGTTCTCTTCCCAGACGGTGGTCTAGCCAGAGGCCTATTCCAGAGACAATGCTGAGGTCTCCACCTAGGAACCCATGCAGGTTGGCATGACCCGAGGGAATCTTCGCCGCAGACGTGGAGAATGCTTTTACTGTGGAGATCCTGACCATTGGATCAACCAGTGTCCTAAGAAGGTCCTCTCTGTCAAGTCTCCTAAGACAAGGCAACCTAAAGACCAGGTACACCCTGAATTTTCTAAATGTAAGCCTTCGGTACCCATTACGATTTCTCTGGGAGTAGAGTTGATTCTGGCTCAGCGGCTAGCTTTATTGACTGAGTATGCTGTAAGATTGGGTATTCCTATGTTTGCCTTACCAACTCCTATCCATGTCATGGCTATTGATGCTACTCCTCTTATTGGTGGTACGGTGAGCTTATGTACCTCGGAGTTTTCTCTAACCGTGGGTGTGTGCCACTCAGAGAGATGTTCGCTTCTAGTCCTGGAGAACCTACCTGCTGAGGTGGTACTAGGGTTGCCTTGGCTCCGACTACATAACCCCACTATAGATTGGTCCAATGGGGAGTTGGTGAGATGGGGGCCTAAGTGTGACTCGTGCTTGTCCGTGGTACAGGCTGGGGTCTCAGTAAAGTCTGATACTTTACCCTCTGTTGTTAGAGAATATTCTGATGTATTCTCATCACCAACCCCGGAGGTTCTACCCCCCCATAGACCTTATGATTGTACCATAGAGCTAGTAGAGGGGGCCAAGTTTCCTAAAGGACAAATTTATAATCTTTCTATGCCCGAACGCAAGGCCATGGAAGATAATATTAAGGAGAGCCTTGGTAAAGGGCATATTAGACCTTCTGTCTCTCCTATGGGGGCGGGGTTTTTCTTCGTTAAGAAAAAAGATGGTGGTCTTAGGCCATATATCGATTACCGGAGATTAAATAAAATCACTGTCCAGAATAGATACTCCATCCCATTGATTTCGGATTTATTTAACCAGGTTCTGGGGGCAACCTGGTTTTCCAAAATTGACCTGAAAGGGGCATACAATCTAATCCGAATCAAGGAGGGAGACGAATAGAAGACGGCGTTCAATACTCCGGTAGGACACTTTGAATATCAAGTGATGCCTTTTGGACTCAGCAATGCCCCAGCTGTGTTCCAAAACTTCATGAATGACATTTTTAGGGAGTACTTAGGTAAATTTGTTATTGTCTATCTTGACGACATTTTGATATTCTCTCCTGACTTCGAATCCCATGTGTCTCATGTTAAACAAGTATTAGAGGTGTTGAGGGAGAATCAGCTATCCGCTAAACAAGAGAAATGTGTCTTTGGTGTACAGGAGATTCTGTTTCTAGGGCATGTTCTGACTCCTCACGCCTTCAAGATGGATCCTGGAAAGGTACTAGCAATTAAGGAATGGGTAAGACCTTCATCCTTAAAGGCCTTACAACGGTTCTTAGGTTTCGCCAATTACTATCGTAAATTTATTATGAATTTTTCCGTAATTGCTAAACCGTTGACCGACCTTACTAAGAAAGGGGCGGATTTGGAGAATTGGTCTACTGAGGCCATTTCTTCATTTGAAAAATTAAAAAAGGCATTCAGTAGCGCTCCCATTCTGATCCAGCCTGATCAGGAGAAACCTTTTATTGTGGAGGTGGATGTGTCCGAGGACGGCGTAGGAGCAGTCCTTTCACAAGGTCCTGCTAGCCACACTAATCTGAGACCATGTGCCTTCTTCTCCAGGAAATTCTCTCCCACAGAGAGAAACTACGACATAGGGAATAGGGAGCTGCTGGCCATTAAATGGGCATTTGAGGAGTGGAGGCATTTCCTGGAGGGGGCAAGACATTGTGTAACTGTTGTCACTGACCATAAAAACCTTATGTTTCTCGAGTCTGCTAAGAGGTTGAATCCCCGTCAAGCCAAATGGGCTCTGTTTTTTACTCGTTTTGGTTTTTCCATCACGTTCAGGCCGGGAAGTAAAAATGTGAAGGCGGACGCATTATCTCGGAGCTTCTAGGCTTTTCAACCTACTGAGGTACCACCTGAATCCATCCTACCAGCAAAAATCTTCTTAGCAGCTCTTACCCAGGATATCTCGGCTTGCATTAGGTCTGAACAACATCTGGCACCGGTATCCACCCCAACAGATAAGTTGTTTGTTCCCGTACAATTTTGTCTCCAGCTGTTGGGTGAGTGTCACGATTCTGCCTTTTGTGGACATCCAGGTGTTGAGGGCACTAAGGATCTGGTTTCTAGATCTTATTGGTGGCCCACTCTAACTAGGGATGTCAAGTCCTACGTGTCAGCCTGTGAGGTTTGTGCCAGGTCCAAGACACCTAGGACTCGCCCTGATGGTAACCTACGACCCCTACCCATTCCCAGTAGATCCTGGTCCCATATCTCGATGGACTTTATAACTGACCTACCGCTGGCGGAGGGTAAGACTGTGGTTTGGGTAGTGGTCGATAGGTTTAGCAAGATAGTTCATTTCATTCCCCTGTCTAAACTTCCGAATGCTAAAACCCTGGCGTCTATTTTTGTGAGAGAGATTGTTCGTTTACATGGCATCCCGGAAAATATTGTTTCTGACAGGGGTGTGCAGTTTGTGTCCAAATTCTGGAGGGCCTTCTGTCAAAGATGTAAAATTTCATTGTCTTTTTCTTCCGCCTACCATCCCGAGAGTAATGGGCAGACTGAACGCCTTAATCAGTCTGTGGAACAATTCTTGAGGTTGTATGTTGCTGATGACCAGCAATTATGGGTCAAATTCCTTCCGTTGGCTGAATTTGCTTTGAATAACCGTGTCAATTCTTCTGCTGGGGTCTCCCCTTTCTTTTATAACCATGGTTTTCATCCCCGTTTTCATTCTGGGTCGTCCGTCTCCTCCTCTAACCCTGAAGCGTATAAACTCTCCTCCGAACTGTGCACAGTTTGGGCCCGGGTTCAATCGAACCTAGAAAAGGCTCAATGTTCTCAAAAACTCAAGGCCGATAGGAGACGTTCAAGGGGGGTAAACTTTCAGGTTGGGGATAAAGTATGGTTGTCCTCCAAGAATCTATCTCTCAAGGTAACTTCTAAAAAATTTGCTCCTCGTTTTATTGGACCATATAAGATCACGGAAGTGATTAACCCAGTATCTTTTAGGTTGGAGCTGTCTGAGTCATTCCACATTCATAATGTGTTCCATAAATCTCTGCTTAAAAAATATTTTGAACCGGTAGTACCATCAAAAGCCTCGCCTCCGCCGGTTCTTGTTAATGATGCTGTCGAGTATGTGGTGTCTAAAATAGTGAATGTCAGGAAGGTGCGTAATTCCTTGCAGTACCTGATTCACTGGAAGGGGTATGGACCTGAAGAGAGATCTTGGGTACCTGCCAGGGAGGTTCATGCTCCTAGACTAGTAAATTTCATTTAGAACACCCTGAAAAGCCATCGCCTGAAGTCTTGGGTCCGGTGGCCCCTCGTAAAAGGGGGGGTACTGTCACGGGGTTCCGAAGGTACACTTGGTCACCCATTGCCCACAGAACTGTTGCTTAGCTTTTGGAATGAGGTTCTGTGTTTGACCTCATTCCCAGGGCGGCTTTACTAGCTGGGTGGCTCCCTGCTCCTAGTCTGCCTTGAGCGCCGAGCTGATCACTCAGTGCTCGACTGGTTGGTCTGTCGGTCATGTGACGCTGGCCACGTCACATGACCCTCACTCCCCACTATAAATACAGGCAGCCTGCTGGCTACAGGTTGCCTGTTAATTTCTAGGTTCCTGGCTATTTGTTGGACTGCTGAATACTTACCTGATCCTGTTCCCTGACCATCCTTTTGCCTGCTCCTCCTGTACTGCGCATCCGTCCTGGTATTGTGACCTCGGCTCCCACCTGACTACTCTCTTAGGACTCCTCTTGTACTTCTCTGCTCTCCTGGTATTTATGACCCCGGCTTCTCCTGACAATTCTCTGCTTGCTCCATTTGTACTTTGCAGCTTTCCTGGTATTGACTCGGTCCGTTCACGTCCTGTTGTTTGTCTGTCTGTCATCCCTGCACTTATTCCAAGTTAGGGATTGCCGTCCAGTTGTCCCCTGTCATTAGGACTCATGAGGCAAGTAGGCAGGGCCAGGGGTAAGGGTGGAGCGCAGTGGTCACTTCCCTCCCCCCTGTGTGTGTGTACGCGACCGTTACACAGCTCATATTATAGTGTGGGCGCCCAAACAAAGTGCTGCGCAAAGAGCAATGGCACCCAGAGAGGAGAGGAGAAGAGAGGTGAGTATTTTTATTGGTATGGTCTAAGGTCTGCATTTAGGGACCCACAAGGAGTGAGGTGAGGGTTGTAGGGGTTTGATCTTGGGTTTGTATAAATTAGGGATCTGCTTAAACTTGGGGTCTGGGGTCTGTAAAAATTTGGGGTCTAATCTGGGGTCTGTATAAATTTGTGGGCTGATCTGGGTTCTATATAAATTTGGGGCCTGATCTGGGGTCTGCCTAAATTTGGCGGCTTATACGGGAGTCTGCATAAATTTGATGACTGGTGTCTGTATAAATTTGGGGGCTAATCTGTCATCTGTATAAATTTGGTCGCTGATCTGGCGTTGGTATAAATAATGTGGCTGATTTGCATAATCTGTAACAGTTCCCCATCTACCATATTTCGTATAGTAATGCTGATGTCTTCTTATGTGGCAGAGAGGGCTGCATACCCCTAACCCAAGACATCTGCCCATGATGGTCTGCAGCAAATGGAGACGAAAAGGAAAGTGAACTCAAATCCATGGAGAAATCACTTGTACATTACTAGATCTGTCCTTGACAGAGATGGCCTTGCAATTCGCCCACGGTGAACTTTGCTCGTTCACTGAACGAGCAAATATATGGCGATGTCTGTCAACATGTATTTCTAACAGCAAAGGTGAATAAAATAAGAAAATGAGATACAAACTTCATTCTTTGTCCAGCACCTTTACTGGAATGTGTAGCATAAAATATTTAAAAAATGCACCTCCTAAATAAACCGCATCAAAAAACGCATTAAAACGCATGTGATATTTTATGATATTTTATGATATTTTATAACAATATATAATGTTTACAATGTATATCTATGACATTCCATCGATTATGAGAAAATTGGATATTAACAATCATTCAAGTTACCCATCCCATACTCCACTCCACATTTTATAGCAAGTCCTAAATCTAGGTATATAAAAGCAGGAAGGATTTTAGTCCCATTCATGGCCACTGAGGAAGAGGTAGCACACCTCAAAACGCATCTGGCGGTATTGGATGGGACCCTCTATTTGGATTACTACAAGTTCAGCTATTTATTCATCCAGTAAAATCGAGGACTTTGGAAATCAAACATAATTTAAATCAACACCGTGTTGGAACGAACCATTGCGATTTTATCCTCATCTCACTTCAAGGTCGGGGACTCGTTACTGGGAGACAATCGAAATAATCAAAATATTCCATCATAAATAATCGGAATCTCACGAATATACACAATAAAATCGCAAGGATTAAAAGCAAAACGTGACATGCCGAGTGAACACGTGAGCACTCTTAAGTCACATGAGACGCCGACATTGTAGCGAGGTGAGCTACACAAAAACTTCCACACAGAGCAACATAGAAACGACGCAGACACACCAGGATGGGTGAGTGGCTGTGTAACGGGTGGGACGCCCCCGATTCCAGCCGAAACTAAACAAGCCTTCTGTAAGTAGAGACATTATTTATAAAATATACCCTCCAAGTGTTATATATATAGAAGTCGGCAGGGAATAGAGACATTACATACCTATATCCCTTAAACGTGAATTCTGCAACAATTTGTCGACAGCAAAGATGGTTTCACCCTTTTGAACTTATAAGTGCAAGTCAACAACAGTATTTATGACTAAAGACATCAAGACACTCAATATTATCACCAATATTAGATTTCCAGAAAGACCCTAACAAGTACGGACATTTGATATTCATTATCTGGAACATTGCAACCTTTTTCCTCAACCTTTTATCTTCTTCCTTTTTCATTTTTTCCCAACAAATATGCACTTTAATAGATGGATACGTCTTTAAATAACTATACCAACCCTCAATGACTATGCGAAGACATACATCCTGCACCGGAATTTTATGAACATTTCTTTGCACCACATTTTTTGCACTTTTGCACAATTATCCACATATTAAGAGACACAGTTTCTTTTACCAATTAACAATTTTATATGAATTTTTTATGCATTTATCCGTCTATCAGTGAATTGTTGCTACCAATATCAACTGCATTTTTGAAGTATTTATAGTTTTATATCGCCAATATAGATATCTATCTACAACTTTTAAATATTTAAATATAATAAATATTGCTTTATACTTTACCATTGGTCTCATATGGTGAGTGCTTGTATTGCTTTTTACTGTTGTCTGTCAATGCCATATTCTTTTACATTGTGAAGAACTTTGACCCATGACACATCCATCAGGTGGTACAGGACAGCCAATTGAGACATTTCAGCACATGGACATACCCCCTACCTTATAAATAAACCCGATCTGTCATCCATTTTACATTCAGTCTTTTGCCAGTGTAGGGAGAGGTTGCTGTGTGGAGCAGGGACAGACTGTTAGGGACACCAAACGCTAGCTAATAGGGCCACAAAAGTCCTTTTACGGACTCGTATAGGTGTGCTATCGATAGGTGTGACTTACAGAGGGGTGTGATATATTTATAATATACTTTCTAACATATAAAGTATATTATAGTGCATTTGTATTGTGCAGCAGTTGTGTGCATTTCTGCTACGATACTGCAGCTATACAGAAGGGTAAACGCTCTTGGAACAAATAATTTCAACTGGTGTGATATACCAGTTGCCCCCCAAAAAAATTGATTGAGGCAGGGGTGTGATATACCAATAATATACTTTTTATATAGTGCATTAGAGTAGTGCAGCATTCATTTGCAGTTCTGCTGCTTTTACCGCAGCTACACAGAGTGACAAACACTATTGGAACAAATAATTTCAACAGGTGTGATATACCAGCTGCCCCCCAAAAAATATTGATTGAGGCAAGGGTGTGATAACACAATAATATACTTTCTATATAGTGCATTTGGGTAGTGCAGAATTTATTTGTGGTTCTTTTGCGTTACCGCAGCAACACAGAGTGACAAACACTATTGGAACAAATAATTTCAACTAGTGTGATATACCAATCACATACTTTGGGTAGTGCAGCATTTGTTTTCGGTTCTGCTGCATTACCGCAGCTACACAGAGTGACAAACGCTATTGGAACAAATAATTTCAACTGGTGTGATATACCAGTTGCCCCCCAAAAAAACTGATTGAAGCAGGGGTGTTATAGACCAATAATATATTTTCTATATAGTGCATTTGGGTAGTGCAGCATTTGTTTGTGGTTCTTTTGCGTTACCGCAGCTACACAGAGTGACAAACACTATTGGAACAAATAATGTCAACTAGTGTGATATACCAATCACATACTTTGGGTAGTGCAGCATTTGTTTTCGGTTCTGCTGCATTACCGCAGCTACACAGAGTGACAAACGCTATTGGAACAAATAATTTCAACTGGTGTGATATACCAGTTGCCCCCCCAAAAAACTGATTGAAGCAGGGGTGTTATATACCAATAATATATTTTCTATATAGTGCATTTGGGTAGTGCAGCATTTGTTTGTGGTTCTTTTGCGTTACCGCAGCTACACAGAGTGACAAACTCTATTGGAACAAATAATTTCAACTGGTGTGATATACCAGTTGCCCCCCAAAAAAACTGATTGAGGCAGGGGTGTGATATACCTTCTTCCACAAATACTGCTCTTCTATAGGGACTTTTGTCACAGAACCCGTCAAAACCCACAAAGCCACACTCCCGGCACTCCACGTCCTGCCTCTTCTCCTTCTCCTCTCTCCTCCCATTTGTCCTCCACTCCACATTCCGTCGTCACATTCATCTGACAAAAGGCAGGCTTCCGTGGCCTAAATGTTCGAGCGTAAAAAGATGATGACGCCGGATAACCCTCTTGCCCAAAGGCTGACTGTTGGCTTGTCGGAACTGCTAGCCCGCCAACTACTGCCAAATAAACTGGTGGACACAGAGGCCTTTAGAAAATTTGTGGCCATTGGCACACCGTAATGGAAGGTCCCTGAAAGGAAATATTTCTCCCAGAAGGGCATCCCAGAGCTATATGGCTACGTTCAGCGGCAAGTGAATATACTGTATCTCTGGCACACAGAGTCGGTGCCAAGATACATCTGACCACAGACACATGGTCTAGCAAACAATGGCAGGGAAGGTACATAACTTTTACTGCCCACTGGGTGAACCTTCTGACGGCTGTCAAGCATGCAACCCGTGGCACCCATGTGGATTTGGTGTTACCGCCACGGATTGTATGCAGGCCTGCCTCTTCTTCTCCTCCTCCTACTCCATCCTCCCTTTTTTCCTCGGCTGACTCCTCTTTTTCCACTGCTACCGCCTCTTCCTCTGCACCCCCTAAGCTCCCCAGAACCTATTAGACGTGCTAAGTAAAATGTTGCCATGCTGTGCTGCAGCTGTTGTGCCTGGAAGCCAAGATCCACATGGATCCTGAACTCCTTTTAGCTTTGCAGTCCAGTGCCGATCAGTGTCTAACCCTGCTCAATTTGACAGTTGGAAAACTGGTGAGCGACAACGGTGCCAATCTGCTGAGCGTGCTGAAACAGGGCAAAATGACACATGTGCCATGCATGGCACACGTCCCGAACTTAGTCGTGCAGTGATTCGTTGCCAAATACCCCGGGGTCCAGGACGTCTTGCAGCAGGCCAGGAAAATCTCTTCCCATTTTAGAATATCTTACACGGCCATGGCTCGCCTTGCTGACTTTCAGCGGCGACACCACCTGCCCATCAGATGTCTGATTTGTGACTGGCCCGATGTGCTAGAACTCCACCTTGTATATGCTTGATAGGCTGCTCCAGCAGAAACTTACAGTTAACGACTACCTGTACGAACAGGACTGGTTCTGGGGAGCTTGTTTTTTTTTCACCGCGCCAGTGGCTTCTCATGCGCGACGCATGCAGACTTCTGCAGCCATTTGATGAGATCACCAAACTGGTCAGTCGCAGCAAGGGTGCCATCAGTGACATCGTACCTTATGCCTTTTTTCTGGAGCATGCATTGCGTTGTGTCATTGATCAAGCCGTCGAGTTGCAGGAGCAGAAAGATGAGGAAGTCGCAATGCTGAATTATTATTATTATTATTATTATTTATTATTTATTATTAATAATGCTGAATGAATTCCCAGGGGGGCTACTCCATCTGAGACAAGTCAACAGGAGTTTGAAGAGGAATCAGAGGAGGATGGTGTCGGGGCGGAGGAGGAGCAAGAAGAGCAGGCTTTAAACTTTTCTAGGATCTCTGGTGTTGTCCGTGGCTGGGGGGAGGAGACCGAGAACAACATTATCCTGGACGATGAGCAGGAGCCAGGCTGCTCCACCGCTTCCAATTTAGAGCAAATGGGGGCCTTCATGCTCCAGTGTTTGAAGAGGGACCCCCGTATAAAAAGAATAAAGGGCAAGGACCAGTACTGGGTGGCAACGTACTTAGACCCCCGGTACAAACACAAAATGGCGGACATGTTACCACCATCATAGAGGGCTGTCAGAATGCAGCACTTCCAGGCCTTGCTTCGAGAAATGCTGCATTCTGCTTTTCGGGTGCTGGCAGAGGAATTTCCACTCACAGGGACTCAGTTGCGGGTACCTATCCAACACTGCATGTAAGAAGAGGGCGGTTTGAAGATGTGTTGGTCACTTCGGATATGAGATCATTCTTGCAGCCAACCCATCGACAGCCGCCCACCAGATCCAGCCTCAGGGAACGCCTAGAACGACAGGTGTCCGGCTACATCGGGTTAACGGCCGATGTGAACGCTATGAGAAGTGAGGAACCCTTGGACTACTGGGTGTGCAGGCTTGGCCTGTGGCCAGAGCTGGCACAATTTGACATGTAACTCTTGGATTGCCCCTCTTCGAGTGTTCTGTCCGAAAGAACGTTCAATGCAGCAGGGGGGATCGTGACCGATAAGCGCATTCGCCTAGCTCACGACAGTGTGGACTACTTCACATTTCTAAAAATGAATGAGGCATGGATCTCGGAGGAATTCAACACCTGTGACGACGACGTTTAATTGAATTTCCATATGCCAGCCCACACATATCCTACAACACCAAGAACAAAGAATGGTCCCTGTCTTATTTAAATAATGAGGCATCAAAGGCCTTTTCTGTCCGTTGAATGCCTAATGTTTTGGGCCTCGGATGAATTCAACACCTATGACGACCACGTGTTTTAACTATTATCATTAGGGTTTTTTTTCAAGAGGGGGGATTTTGTTAGCCATGTTTTTTTATCAAATTTTTTATTTTATGCACAGTGAATGCATAATTTTTGGGGCCTGTAATCCATTGTTCTGCTATAAAATTGATATTCAATGACCGTGTAATCTTCTCCAGCCACATACTTTCTTGTTCTTAACTGTCCGGTGAATTAATAATTTTTGGGGCCTGTAGTCCATTGGCCTGCTATAAAATTGATATCCAATGACAGTTCAATCTACCTCCAGCCACATACTTACTTGTTCTTTTCTGTCCACTAAATGCATAATTTTTGGGGCCTGTAGTCCATTGGCCTGCTGTAAAATTGATATCCAATGACTGTGCAATCTACCTCCAGCCACGTACTTACTTGTTCTTTTCTGTTTGCTTAATATATAATTTCTGGGGCCTGTAGTCTACTGGCCTGCTGTAAAATTGATATCCAATGACCGTGCAATCTGACTCCAGCCACATACTTACTTGTTCTTTTATATACGCTGAATGCATAATTTTTGGGGCCTGTAGTCCACTGGCCTGCTTTAAAATTTATATCCAATGACCGCGTAATCTACCTCCAGCCACATACTTATTTGTTCTTTTCTGTACAGTGAATGAATAATTGTTGGGCCCTCGGAGGAATTCAACACCAGTGATGACCACGTGTTATCAAATTTCAACTATTATCATTAGGGTTTTTTTCAGGAGGGGGGATTTCGTTAGCCATGCTTTAAATTAAATTTAATATTTTTTGTTCTTTTAAACATATATATTTGACCTGTATTTGCACTGGCCTGCAGTAAAATTGATATCCATAGACTGTGTAATATACCTCCGGTCACATAATCACTTGATCTTTTCTGTCCGGTGAATGCCTAATGTTTGGGGCCTGTAGTCCAGCGGCCTACAGTAAAATTTTTATCCATTGACCGCATAATGTACCTCGAGCCACATAATCAGAATTTCTTTTATGTAAGATGAATGCCAAATTTTTAAGGCCCATACTCCCGTGGCCTAAAATAAAAAAATTCTAGACTCCAACAGGGCACATTTCAGAGAATTTCCCTTTAAAATGCAAAAAAATGTCCCCTGATTAAGATACATATTTTTTGTTGGAATTTGTGTCATTGATCCCCCTCTAGTATGTCACTGTCCATGTTGTGGAACTATTTGTGCATTTCTACTATTTGTGTATTTGGTGGCTGCAAATATGAGCTGAAGGTTTTTCAGGTTCGCCTAACATTAAAGTCAATGGGGACCGCCGCAAACTTGCGGTTCGCTAACATTTGATCACTTTCGCGCGATCGTGTTCGAGAACCATCCCAGGCGATGTTCGTCCATCACTAGTCCTTGACTGCTTCTTTAATATCTTTATTAGAAAGTAATATCACCTTTGCCTGCTCTGCCAAGGGCACTAAAATACTTTGTCCCAGGCCTGAGACAAAACACTTGCCATCCTCTTAATCCATCCTGCCTATTCCCTTGTTCCACTTCCCCTTTGCCTTAATCACATAATAGCTGCCACAGTCCCAAATGTCTGTTACAGTCTGCATACTGTGCATTGTATAGCATTAGACCATGGCAGCATTTTTTATAAAGGCAATAGGGGAGCAGAATAGAGAAACAGGGAGAGGTTCAGGTATTTTGAAAATACATTAGTCAAATTTGGAGTTTGAACTGGAAGGACAATTTCAGTACAGATGAAGCAGCATGACGTAGGACGTGCTGCACCCCGCCCCCGTACCTCCGCTCCTCTGCTCCCAGCTCCGCCGCACCTCTCTGAGCGTCTGGGTAACGCTGTATGCTGGACGCTGCTGGACGCCTGGATGCCGGACGTAGGATGAAGATGAGGATGAGCTGCACAGTGCTCCGTCCCCCTAGGCAGGTGCTTGACTGCCTTGATCGTTTTGGCTGTCCGATGCAGCCGGTTGGGTGCCTAGGTGACCTCCTGCTGTTGGCTATATGTTTGTTATATGCAGATCTGCCCCCCGTATGGCCGTATGGCCGTATGGTAGTTGATGACTGGGGGAAGTTTGGTCCGTGGATGTGAGTCCCTTTCGTCTACTGTCTCTTCTCATCTCCTTGCCTTCTAAACTCTCTACTACAATAAGCACTAAGCTTCTTCAGGAGGTGGTAATTCCGCTGGACTCTGAGGGGCCTGACTTGAGTCTGTGGAGGCCCGGCTAATGGTGTGGGCATATAGCTGGATCTGGTGGTGCCCCACCATGCTCTTGGGTGGCGTTAACCGGCAGTAACTGTCCTTGATTTGAGCACAGACATAGGGCCAACTTTTTTTTTTTTTTGGGGGGGGGGCCCTGAGTTTGTTGGTAGGCTGTGCTGAAGGGCTGAAGGGCGCACTTGGTGAGAGTAGGAGTGCCCCCCAGCCCGGCCACAGCCAAAATATCGACATTTTTTTTTACCCCCGGTATTGTTTCAGCTGTACAACTAACACACTAACATACTAATTTGTCCTCCGCATCACCCCAGACGGGGAGAAGACTGGATCCCTGTGAGAGAGGGAGAGAGGGAGAAACCTGCATGCACTTTCTCTCCTGCTTGTGTTACTCTGAACAGCATTGAACTTTATTGAACATATTGTCTGAATTTTTCAGGCCCGTTTGACAGTTTTTATACTCTCCCTGCGTTGAAAACCGGAGAAAAGGGCTGAAGATTGGTGAGAGCTGCAGAGGTTCTCCCCCGTTGTGATGTTGATGTATGACCTCTACTTTTTCAGCTATCTAATCTTGAACATACTACATTCACTAACAAAGATTAACTTGGACCGACTGCTCTGTCTATATCTCTGCTATAATAATATTTAACCCCTAACCCAGTCCATCTCTCATTATCTCTGTAATATGTAGTATGTGTTCTTTTTATTATGCCTGGAAATTATGTTTAGAGCTATGCGTTGGTCGATTCACTTTGTATGAGCTGAACTCCCCCCCTTTTTTTCAGGTTTTGTGGCGCGATCTTTATTGGTGTAGTTTAGGTATAATGGCCCCTAAGTTTTGGAAATCGGGGGGGGGGGGGGGTAAGCCCCTTGAGAGGAGGCCCTGGGAGTAGCCCTCAGGCACGCTTAGATAAATTTTTTAGGTCCCCAACCCCCAAAACTAGGGGTGGATCCCAAAAGGCCGCTGCCCACCTTGAAGCGGCAGGATATAAACCTGCCTCTGCCATGTTGGCTTCTACGGAAACTGGGGAAGCTGATAGGGAAGGTCTGCTTGGTGTTAACAATAAGTTAGCTGAAATTTTTGGGGCAGTGAATATGACTAATAGCACCGTATACCAATTAACAACTACAATGGCAGCATTGCAGGGGGATATTACCATAATTAGGGATGAAATCACAAAATTAAGAGCAAAAGTGAAAGACTTGGAGTTGGAGACGGGAGCTGTGAAAAAGGAGTTGGGTTTAACAAAAAAACGTCTTCAGGATGTGGAGCAGGAATCTCGGGTTGAAAAATAAATTGATAGATTTGGAGGATAGATCTCGGAGGAACAATATAATATTGCTAGGGTTTCCTGAGGGGGTGGAACAAGAGAACCCAGTGGACTTTGTGCAAAAGTGGCTGGTGCAAACATTGGGAGCTTATTATGATCTCTCTACATTTTGTGTGGAGCGAGCTCATAGAGTCCCCCCGAGGAAGCCCCCCCCCCCCCAGGCGCACCCCCTCGTGCCTTAATAGCTAGACTGGTTTGTTCCAAGAATCGGGATTGGGTACTCAGACGTAAAAGAGAACTCCATAAAGTTGGTTTTGATGGGAATGATATTCAAATATACCCTGATTTTGGCCGTGATTTCGGTCTTTCTTTGACGTTAAAAAAAGATTAATCTCCGCACATCTAAAGTACGCAATGCTCTATCCGGCTAAACTCAGGGTGGTCTATAATGACTCTGTGCAATTTTTTCCCACACCTACGGAGGCTGCACGATGGCTTCATTTGGCCGGTCTGTAGCCTCCGTAGGGATTTTTCATCTTTTGAGTATGTTTACATTTATATATGCTGGTTATATGGTGGTGTGAGTGGGGTTTGATCGGGAGTGGGGTTGGCGAAGTGGAAGAGGCTGACGGGGATTATATTCTCTGTGAGTCAAATGGTGGGTTGGGGTAATGGTATGGGTGGGGGGTGTCTATTAGTGATTGGGAGGGGATGGGGGGGTTGGCTGCTGTCGCTGGGCCTAGGGGGCCCCGCTTCCCCTTCCTGTCCGCCTGCGGTGCGTTTTGGTTTCGGATAGTTTAGAATGACGCGTAGGGTTTTGTGCTGGAATGTGCGAGGGTTGGGGGATAGAGTTAAAAGGACAGTGGTGTTTGATCTTATGGCTCGGCACCTCCCGGCAATTGTGGCCTTATTGGAGACGCATGCAACGGCTGATAAGCTCCCCCAATTAAAAGAGGCGTTGGGTGAAATTGGAATACCACTCATACCTCTCATCATACTCGAGGGGTGTGAGTGTGTATATTCATCATGGGGTTGATTTTCAGCCGCTGGATGTTAAGGTGGATAGGGAGGGCCGATTTGTTTTCCTCTATGGCCAGTGGAGTGGACAGGAGATTATGTTAGCCTTTGTCTATGTCACCTCCACTAATCTATCTTTGCTGTCTATGTTTATTTGTAGTAAACCCTCGTGCCCGTTCCTGTTGGTAGGGGACTTTAATTTAGTATTGGATCCGAGACTGGACAGGTTATCTTTCTCCCCTGAGCAGAGGCACTCTCGGTCTCTCCTGTGTAGCATTACCCAGGAACTGGCATGGGTTGATATTTGGCGCCATTTGTATGGAGAAAAAAGAGTTTATTCATGCTTTAGCAGGACGTATAGTTCAATGTCAAGAATTGACTTAGCATTTGCAAACGGGGCTATGTCCGATCAAGTGGTGAAGATGAAATATGAATTGCATGGAATTTCTGACCATTCCCCGGTATTGCTTCTGCTCAGGGGAGTGGGGGTGAACATAGGCCCCAATAGAACCTTCAGATTGAATCCCTATTGGTTGGGAGTCATTGGTGAGAGGGATTTAATCAATGCGGAGATTCTTGAATTTTTGCATCGAAACGAGGGCTCCACCCATATTCATTTTGTATGGGACGCTTTAAAGGCCTATATCAGAGGCCTTTATTGTGTTAAAATAAAAAGACAACGAGCGGAGTTTCATAAGCAGGAAAACGCTTTGAGGGAGACAGTTAGGAAGTTGCAGGGGACTTTTACGAAATACGGTACGGATTCACTACGTATAGAATTGAAGGAAGCCAACCAACAATATAAGACTTTTATGGTAAATAAGGCCCAACATAAACTCTTCTTTCAAGGACAGACGTTTTAGTGAGAAGGGGAAAACAGGGAAACTGTTAGGCTGGGTTCACACGGGCGTTGCGGGAAAATGTGCGGGTGCGTTACGGGAACACCCGTGATTTTTCCGCGCGAGTGCAAAACATTGTAATGCGTTTTGCACTCGCGTGAGAAAAATCGTGCATGTTTGGTACCCAAACCCGAACTTCTTCACAGAAGTTCGGGCTTGGGTTAGGTGTTCTGTAGATTGTATTATTTCCCCTTTTAACATAGTTATAAGGGAAAATAATAGCATTCTGAACACAGAGTGCTTAGTAAAATAGCGCTGGAGGGGTTAAAAAAAATAAAAATAATTTAACTCACCTTAGTCCACTTGATCGCGATGCCCGGCATCTCTTTCTGTCTCCTTTACTGAACAGGACCTGTGGTGAGCATTCATTACAGGTCAAGGACCTGTGGTGACGTCACTCCGGTCATCACATGATCCATCACCATGGTAAAAGATCATGTGATGGATCATGTGATGACCGGAGTGACGTCACCACAGGTCCTTGACCTATAATGAATGCTCACCACAGGTCCTGTTCAGTAAAGGAGACAGAAGGAGATACCGGGCATCGCGATCAAGTGGACTAAAGTGAGTTAAATTATTTTTTATTTATTTTTAACCCCTCCAGCGCTATTTTACTAAGCATTCTGTATTCAGAATGCTATTATTTTCCCTTATAACCATGATCTGTGCCTTCCCCATCTGGATAGAGGATGCCTTCTTTTATAGACTAGAAGCTTTAATAAACAACCTAATTTGGGGGAGGAAGAGGGTTCGTATAAAGCAGAGGTACTTGTGGCTGGCCGAGTCAGGGGGGGGGGGATTGGCACTTCCTTTCTTTCAAGGGTATTTCTTTTCTGTGCAGCTACAAAGATGCTGTGACTTTAGAGAGAATGCACTTGGGCAATATTTAACTAGGGTAACTGGTAGGTCACATGATAATATTTATTCGCACTTAGAAACAGCACAGTTTAGAGGTTTGGACACTAGTTGTTTGATCCCGAGGGCTCTCCAGAGGGTCTGGGATACATTGAAAACGACTCTGCAGGTCACATGTGCTTCATTTTACCCCCTTGTGGGAGAATCAGAACTTACAAGAATTTTTGAAAATAACTGATTACACTTATTGGAGTCGTAGGGGTATCACTAGAGTGGCACATTTGTTTGTTGCACACCGTTTTAAGGTATTAGGGGACTTCAATTTCGCAAATATTTCGTTTTTAGACCAGTTTATGTATGCACGCTTAAAACATGCATACGAAGCTACACTTAATAAAACATATATGATCACCAAACAACACTTACTTTTTGATTATTGTTTTTCTCACTTAGGGAAAAAGATAAAAATGGCACAGATTTATGCGAAATTGCAAGTTTCACTGTCCACGGTGACTTCCTTTAAAAATATGCTTAAATGGGAACGGGAGTTGGGAATCTCCCCTCTCCCCTGGCCAGATTTTTAAAAATACGAAAAAGGTAATTTCAGTTATAGATTGATCCAGTTTAAAATTTTGCATAGGTTGTATTATACACCACAAATGCAGGCTAAGTTTGCTAATGACAGAGGTCGTGAATTTTTCTGTCGAAAGTGTGGCAACCCTAACGTCGGATATATCCATCTTTTATGGGAATGTTGCGTGATAAAGCGGTTTTGGGAGCAGGTATTTACAGCACTCCAGGGGGATTTCCCCCAATCTTGTGTACCGGATATGATCTCGGTGATTTTGGGCGCCTATATACCAGAAAAGCCAAACTCTTCTGTATACCATTTGATCTGGTTGAAGGGCTGCTTGATAGCAAAGGTTTTGATAGTTAAGAGATGGGGATCCCCATATCCCCCGTATTTGAGGAGTGGAGAAGGATTATGTCCCAAATAAAGCTGTATGAGGAGATTGAGAAGCAGAGAAGGAAAGGTACGTGATACCCCTTTATCTGTGCCAGCGAGGTGGACTGATTACTGCGCTCTGCTGGGTGGTGTACGTAGGCGGGTACAGGGGGGAGTATCGGGTCCGGTCTTTCAGCGACAGCAGCCAAGGGAAGGGGGGGGGAATATTCAGGATTAAAGATATTAGGCTTGACTTTACAGAGCCGGATTTATTCTTATGGTTGAGATGATGTTAAAATTATAGTAATATCCTCTTTATGTGTATAAACATACTTTGTGTGTACTTTTTTTTTCTTTTTTCCTTTTTTTTCTCTTTGCTTTACTTTTATTTTTATTTTTTTCCGGCTTTGTTTAAATACTATGTTATTATTATTGAAGAAAAAAAAATATTTATTGGATAAAAAAAAATAATTCAGTACAGATGTACACAGAAACATATGGTGCAGATTCCAAGCAGGCAAAACACAAATTAACATGCAAGGAACCGAACCTCAAAAATATTAGTAAGTTGCAGAAATTTTTGCAGCAAATAATTTCTCTGTTTGCATAATCCTGGAAAATCTAGCAAATCTACATATTTGCATCTATTCAAACAATTTCATGGATGGGGATTAACTTTTGAAAGGTAAGACTGGGGACCTGAGAGGTCTAATTTCTAGTGTAGAATGTTGATTTGTGATGTGTTTTATGTACTTTCCTCTTCAGAGAATGGAAACCACAAGATGAACAGAACAGTTCTAATTGACAGTGAAGACCTCACCAGAGTACATGTGCAATGCAGTGCATCACACAAAGGAATCTGATCCTTATAATTTTCTTTTCATAAGGCTGGACACAGAGGGGATTTCCGTAAACCAGTTCTAATCTAGTTCTGTGCTGAAGAGACATGACTAATAATATGAGGTACAGGCCTCTAATAAATGAGACGCTTCTGGCCCTGCACGTGCCTACTGTGAGCTGGTATAGATTTGAGCTATAACTTAAATAAATGATAGTTTAAATACAAAAATGACTTATAGTAAATTTGCTGGGGCATGAGAGGCCATACTGCCAACTTCTAAGGCTTACCAATGTGTTGCATAAAACCCCCAAAAGTGGTGAATGTTTGGTGTAAATGGTGCTTTCAAAAGAATTAGTGGTGCAAAGTGGTGATACGTTCACCACTTGCTGCATTTTTATGAGAATTTCAACAACCTTTTTTTTAAAACAATTTAGCCAGATGAAACTTTAACCCTTTTTAGATGCAGGCATTTTTAGGTTTTCCCCCCTCACCTTTAAAAGGCCATTACTTTTTATGTCATATAATTTTGAGAACATTTAGCTTTTTTAATGTGTTTTATTTTTACTCCATTGACCAAGCATGACAATTAACATGATATTTTAATAGTTCAGACATTGTTGGATGTGGCAATACCAAGTATGTATATTGTTTTTATTTTTTGTATGAGAAATGCAAAAAGGTGTGTATGGCATATTCATTAAGCAGTTGTATACAGCTGGCTCACGCCCTGAGCTCGTTCCATATGCGGTGAATGCTAGCTGTATAATACTGGTCATTTATCCCCTAAAATGCCACTGTCAATAGCAACTGCAGCATCTGTGGGGTTAGACAAAGGGAATAGCTCCCTTGCCCTCTAACTGGAGCATCCACAGCAAAATTGCAGGGCTCCTATCAGTTGTTATGACAGCCTAGGGCCTTGTGAATGCTCCCAGACCTGTCATAGTGAGCTTCCTGCAAAGCCAAACCCAAGCCACGGCTTGACATGCAGCCGGTAAAATTTCCATAGACTTCCCTAGTATTCTACTGCAGTCTATGACATAAGCTATCAGAAGATTGCATGTACAAGTGTCACGACTATGCTGTGGTCGTGACTCTTAGACCCCGCATGCTGTTGCCGCGGTCTGGTCTTGTGTTCAATCACAGGTGAGGGCTGAAGTATATGGCCTCACGTGTGGTTGCCGCTGGCAACATGATGTTAGTCACAGTATAGCGGCCTGAGCTAGTGCTAGGCAGCTTGCTGTGAAGTGCATGCGGTTGCACCTGGCAACCTGTCTTTTTAGGTGTGCCTTTTGTTTATATATGTGCACTTTTCCTGTTATGTGTGCACAGGGTTTATGTGTGTCTGCACTTCCCCTTTAAGTAGCTTCACTACCATGTTTGCTGATGGAAGGGTTAACTCCTTTCCTAGTGTGTGTGTGGGTGTGGCTGATTGGCCTATTTAGTTCCTGCTGGAAGCCAGAAGTCTGAGGGGTACTCCAGGCATGTTGCTGGAGTCATCCTCCTGGTAGCCTTATGCCATCTCTCCAGTGAGGGCCACCCTTGCGGTCATAAAGAATGTTGTGGTGATGCTATGCTTTATGTTTGTGTTATTCTTACTGCAGCTATGGATCTGGGTTCCTGTGTGTTTAGGTGTGTGTTCTGTGTCCATTTATGTTTGGTGTAGACATCAGCTTGTGAGCACGGGATCCAGTCAGTGTGTCTGTGGCAGGTAGGTGTGGGAGTAGTTTCACTCACCTGCCATATCTATATGCTGTATCTGTTCCCCATTCCTTGCAGCTCGGCCTGTGAGACTCCTGTTCCTCCGTATGTAGGAGGAACAGGTCGTCTTACCCTGCTCCTAGTTTAGGGCCACCCTGAGGGCTAATAGGGACCCCAGGTTCCGGAGTATGAGCCCTCCTACCATTAGGGTCGGCTCATACAGCTAGGAGTCAGGGTCAGAGTTAGGGACGCTGTAGGAGGTGACCTGCTCCCTAATTCTGTTGTTCTGGCCTAGCAGCTTCACTTTCCTTTAACATCGCACGGCTGAGGGTTTTCCCCATCCTCAGCCGTGACAACAAGATCCTAAAGGGGACTAAAATGTACAGTGAGAAAAACTTTAAAAGTTTTTTAAAAATAGAAAAACACAAAGATATAAAAAATCACCTCCCTTCCTAATTTTACATATAAAATAAATAAGAAATACAAAATAAACATTATTAGTATTGTGACTTCCAAAAATGTCCAAGCCAATAAAATATAACACACATAAGAATAGCCACTATGCTTCTCTTGGTCAAAAAAGGATTAAAAAAAAGGATAAAAAGAGATCAAAAAGTCATATGTACCCCAAAATGGTACCAATAAAAACAACAGCTCACCGGCAAAAAATTAGCCCCAAACAACTCTGAAGATGGAAATATTAAAAAGTTATGACAGAATATGATGATGCAAAAAAATGTATATATTTTTAAAGTGTAATTGCCATTCTATGTTTATTTTTGGTAATGTGTAGGGGCAGTGATACTGACAATTTTTGCAATATACTTTAATTACTGGAATTTTGCATTTCTATTAGAAAAATAGATCTAAAGTGGCCCATTTTCAGCCATAGCAACACCTCCTGTCTTCTGTTTATATAACTGTGCAGACCTGCTCAACATTGACTGTGTTATGTAAACAGAAGACAGAGGAGCATTTCTAAGGCTCAAAATCGGCCACTTTAGAACTATTTTTCTAATAGAAATGTACAATTTCTGTAATTAAAGTATATTACAAAATTGGTCAGCATCACTGCCCCTATACATTGCACAAATAAAAATAGAATGGCAGTTACACTTTAAAGGTTTTATTAATAGTAGTAAAACATAATAGAAACGATATAAATTTGGCAACACCGTAATAGCACTGACCTGCACAAAACAAAGCAAAAACCATGGCACAATTGATTTTTTTGTTCAGTTACACCCCACAAAGATTGTTTTCCTGCTTTCCAATCTAATTTATATTAAATTAAATGGTACAATTAAAAATATATAGCTTGTCCTGCAAAAAAAAGCCCTTTTATGGCCATGTGAATGGAAAATTTCTGTCATTTTTATATTTTGAAAACATTATTTAGCTGATTTTTATATTTTCTTAGTTCTCTTACCTTAAACCAGCAATTAATTAGTTGCTTGTCCTATTCACAGCAATACTTCTGCATTACTGACTACTGATCAGTGGACAGAGGTAGCCCCTTTCCTCTGTCTAGTCACTTATGCCATGGTTGCTTTTTTGCATCTGAGCTGTTAAACAGCTGAGATCAGAGTTATTTCTGCTATTCAGGGTATGCCCAGGCATACAGCTACACCCAGGTATGTAAAGTGGTTGAATTCTATAGCAAATGATGAGTCCACATTTACCAATCTTAATGATGGCGTAAGCTTAAACAGGCTGTCTAGACCTGCACCAGAATTATCACAGGGGCTTGGGCTGGATGATAAATTTGGTGCAGGGATACGTTTTACTGACTCTCTACCAACTATTGGTTGACTTACTTTGAGACAGATTTATCCACCAGTATTGTGGTGCAATTTTGACTCAAAATGGTGCATCTTAGGCCTCCCCTTGATGAGCATGAAAGGTGTAGAAACCCTAGATACACCTAATTGTGACAATTTTCACTTTTTAGACATTTTTGGTGTAAACACATTCGTAAATTTGGTCCACTGCTATTCATATAACAAATGTCTGGCGTAAAATACTCTTTAATGCATGTTCTACCCAGCAGGGTTAGAGAATCATTACAGATCATGTCTGCCCCAGTCTTGGTATTTCTGAAGTGTTTAGTGTGGCTGTAGCACCATCTAGCGGTGTTAAGTTGTATTACACTTTGTTTTTCCTGTTACAAAGACTACTGCATTGTGGGTGGTGCACTGCATTGTGGGAGTGCAAAGTATTCTGGGAAAGAGAAGTCTCTTGTCTCCAGAAGACAGTTTAGAGCTTTTCTATGCATGTCTCCTTCTCAAACTCCAACATCCTTGTAAAAGTATATCTTGTGAGAGATCTACCTCTGTTTCAGGGATATTGTGTGTTGAAGAGCTGGTCAGATAGTTGTAATTGTTACTCAGGGAGTTGCTATTACTGTTAGCTACCATGCAATCTTATGTATAGGCAGCCATTTGTCACGGATGGTGTACAGGAAACAAGACAATACCATATAAACAATGTCTCTCTGGATCCACAACTAAGGAACAAAGGGAGCCCCCTGCAATAGACCTGCCGCTCTCCCTCACTGCTCAGCCTATGCGAACACCCCAAAGGTGGATGGCCGCATATCCACGTTCCTCGGCTATCTATTACCTGAAGACCCTACAATAGTGAAGGGACACGACCACCGGCTCCCTACACTGACACGGAGGGAGTCAGGGTCACATGGATCCAGAAAAGACAAAATCATAAATACATAAACAGCACTTATCTTGCAGACAACTGACAACTGACGACTGAGGACTGAGGACTGAGGACTGGGAACTGGGAACTGGGAACAGCATGCACACACACTCCAGGAAGTTGTATCAGCCGCACACTACTGCATTATGGGGAGGAACTTAAAGGGTAGCAATTAGTCCAACTGCATGACAGCTGAGATAGACTAACGAGATGAGAAACTAAACCAAAACAAAGAAATTCAAGGAGGAGGATCTGAGAAGCTCCTGTGAGCGCTTCTCAGCTGTCTGGCTGTGACAGTATCCCTCCCTCTAGGAGTGGACTCCGGACACTCAGAGCCCACCTTCTCAGGATGGGACCTATGGAAAGCCCTGATAAGACGAGTGGCCTTAATGTCCGTCACTGGGACCCACATCCTCTCCTCAGGACCATAACCCTCCCAATGAACGAGGTACTGGAGGGAACCGCGGACAAGACGAGAATCCACAATCCTAGAGACCTGAAATTCAAGATTTCCATCAACCATAATCGGAGGAGGAGGCAAAGGCGAGGGTACAATAGGTTGAACATAAGGTTTCAATAAGGACTTATGAAAAACATTATGGATCTTCCAAGTCTGAGGAAGATCAAGACGGTAGGTAACAGGATTGATGACAGACAGGATCTTGTAAGGCCCAATAAACCTAGGACCCAACTTCCAGGAGGGAACCTTCAATTTGATATTCTTGGTAGACAACCACACCAGATCACCAACATTCAGGTCCGGACCAGGCACACGTCTCTTATCCGCCACACGCTAATATCTCTCACTCATGCTCTTTAGATTATCCTGAATCTTTTGCCAAATAGATGACAAAGACGAGGAGAATCTGTCCTCATCAGGCAAACCAGAAGAGCCCTCTCCCGAGAAAGTCCCAAACTGCGGATGGAACCCATATGCACCAAAAAATGGCGACTTATTAGAGGACTCCTGACGACGGTTATTTAAAGCAAACTCAGCAAGGGACAAAAAAGAACACCAATCCTCCTGATTCTCCGCCACAAAACAGCGCAGATATGTCTCCAGATTCTGATTGACGCGCTCTGTCTGGCCATTCGACTGCGGATGGAAAGCAGAAGAGAATGACAACCGAACCCCCAAGCGAGAACAGAAAGCTTCCAGAATCTGGAAACAAACTGCGTGCCCCTATCAGAGACTATGTCTGATGGAATCCCATGCAATTTGACAATGTGGTCAATAAATGCCTGCGCCAGCGTCTTAGCATTGGGCAAACCAGGAAAAGGGATAAAATGCACCATTTTGCTAAAACGGTCCACCACCACCAGAATCACAGACTTCCCCGAGGAACGAGGCAAGTCCGTTATGAAGTCCATGGACAGATGTGTCCAAGGACGGGAAGGAATGGGCAAAGGAAGGAGAGGACCAGATGGCCGTGAATGAGGGACCTTGGCACGAGCGCAAGTCTCGCAAGCTGCCACAAAACCCTCAACCGACTTACGAAGCGCAGGCCACCAGAATCTCCGAGCGATGAGATCCAGTGTGGCTCTTGCCCCCGGGTGCCCAGCAAGGACCGTGTCGTGGTGTTCTTTAAAAATCTTGTGTCTCAAAGCGAGAGGCACAAACAACCTCCCAGGAGGACAAAGATCAGGAGCTTCTGACTGGGCTGCCTGCACCTCTGCCTCCAATTCAGGAAAAAGAGCAGAGACCACCACACCTTCAGCCAAAATGGGACCCGGGTCTTCAAAATTCCCACCTCCCGGAAAACAACGTGACAGGGCATCTGCCTTCACATTCTTAACCCCAGGGCGGAACGTAACAACAAAATTAAACCTTGAAAAGAACAAAGACCATCTGGCCTGTCTCGGGTTCAGACGCTTGGCTGACTCCAAGTAGGCCAGATTTTTATGTTCAGTAAACACGGTAATAGGGTGTCTGGCTCCCTCTAGCCAATGGCGCCATTCCTCAAAAGCCAACTTGATGGCCAACAATTCCCTATCTCCCACATCATAATTTCTCTCTGCGGAGGAGAGTTTCTTTGAGAAAAAGGCACACGGTTGCCATTTGGCAGGAGAGGAACCCTGAGACAAGACCGCACCTACCCCTACCTCAGAAGCATCAACCTCAACTATGAAGGGTAACGAAATATCAGGTTGTACTAGGATGGGAGCGGAAGCAAAACTCTCCTTGATATTAGAAAAGGCCTTACGCGCCTCTACCGACCAGGTAGAAAAATCTACCCCCTTTCTGGTCATATAAGTGAGTGGTTTAACAACAGAGGAATAATTCAAAATAAATTTCCTGTAATAATTGGCAAAGCCCAAAAAACGCATCAGCGCCTTCTGATTCTCAGGAAGCTCCCACTCAAGCACAGCGCGGACCTTCTCGGGGTCCATGCGAAAACCAGAAGCGGAGACAAGAAACCCCAGAAATTGGATTTCTGGAACCGCAAACACACATTTTTCCAGTTTTGCGTATAATTTATTCTCCCGCAGGATGAGCAAGACCTGACGTAAGTGTTCCTTATGAGTCTTGAAATCAGGAGAAAAAATCAAAATGTCATCCAAATACACTAATACAAATTTTCCCATTAAATGATAAAAAATGCTGTTGACGAAATGCTGAAAAACGGCTGGGGCATTCATCAAACCAAAAGGCATAACCAAATTCTCAAAATGGCCCTCAGGGGTATTGAAAGCCGTCTTCCATTCGTCTCCTTCTCTGACCCTAACCAGGTTGTATGCCCCTCTTAGGTCTAATTTGGAAAACACTTTAGCCCCAACAACCTGGTTAAACAGGTCCGGGATCAGAGGAAGCGGATAAGGATCACGAATAGTGATACTGTTCAGCTCCCTGAAATCCAGACAAGTTCTTAAAGAACCATCTTTTTTCTTAACAAAGAAAAAACCAGCGGCAACAGGTGACTTCGAGGGTCGTATGTGTCCTCTTCTCAGACTCTCAGAGATATAAGCCCGCATAGCAACCCTCTCAGGTTGGGAGAGATTGTATAAACGAGATTTAGGCAGCTTGGCGCCTGGGATGAGATTAATAGGGCAATCATACTCCCTGTGCGGAGGTAAACCCTGAACTCCACTCTCAGAGAAGACATCCAAAAATTCAGAGAGGAAAGGTGGTACAGTCTTAGTAGAAACCTCAGAAACAGATGTTATGAGGCAATTCTCTCTGCAAAAGTTACTCCAACCATTTATTTGCCTCGCTTGTCAATCAATGGTGGGGTTATGTTTAGTGAGCCAGGGTAGCCCCAACACTAGAGGAGTAGGCAAACCGCTAAGGACGAAACATGACACATCCTCAACATGAGCATCACTGACAATTAAACGGATATTGTGAACTATGCCCTTTAATGATTTCTGAGAAAGTGGAGCGGAATCAATAGCAAAAACAGGAATATCCTTTCCCAAAGTGCATACCTGGAAACCATGAGTTATTGCAAATTGATTATCAATGAGGTTGACAGCTGCTCCACTATCCACAAAAATCTCACAAAAAATGCTCTTGCTCTCTAGCGCCACCCTAGCAGGCAGGACAAAACGGGAACTACAAGCAAACGGAAAACCTTAAATTTCCGCCTCAACTCTGCCAATAGTAACAGACGGAACATTTTTAAAAGATTTTTTCCTTTTTGTCTCTTTATTACTCCCAGAAAACTGCCTGAATCTCCTAGAGGGACAAACATTTGCCAGATGATTTATACCTCCACAACAAAAACAAACCCTCCCCTGCGGGCTGAATCTTCTATTGTCAGAGGCAATCAACCCCAGCTGCATGGACTCCTGCTCAGAAGGGGCTGACAGCGACTGAGACCCCTGTGCACAGAATGAGACCGCTGCACTGTCCCGGGACTGAGTATGACAGGAAGGAGAGATCTCTCCTCTCTCTCTAAGACGCCTGTCAATACGAACAGCCTGAGACATAGCAGAATCCAAGGAGGTAGGTCTTTCATGAAAGGCAAATGCATCTTTCAATCCCTCTGAAAGACCATAGCAAAATTGACTTCGGAGTGCAGCATCATTCCAACCCGTATCTGCTGCCCATCTCCGAAATTCTGAACAGTATATCTCTGCGGATTGTTTACCCTGGCATAACAGACGTAGTCTAGACTCAGCCAGAGCAATACGATCCGGATTATCATATATCTGACCCAGGGCTAAAAAGAATTCATCCACTGTACGAAGGGGCCGTGCCCCCTCCGGCAGCGAAAAGGCCCAGGACTGAGCGTTACCCCTGAGCAGCGATATAATGATCCCCACCCTCCGTTCTTCATCACCAGAAGAATGGGGAAGAAGGCGAAAATGGAGTTTGCAAGCCTCTCTAAAACGCACAAAATTCTCACTACCCCCGGAGAACGTATCCGGGAGCGAGATCTTAGGCTCAGCACAAACTCCATGAACGCAAGCTGAACCGGTCACTTGAAACTGAGAAAAAGTCTTACGGAGATCAGCTACCTCCAAAGAAAGACCCTGAAAGCGTTCAGCCAAAAGTGAAACCGGATCCATGCTTGAGACGGTTTTGGCGGCTGATAATGTCCCGGATGGTGTACAGGAAACAAGACAATACCATATAAACAATGTCTCTCTGGATCCACAACTAAGGAACAAAGGGAGACCTCTGCAATAGACCTGCCGCTCTCCCTCACTGCTCAGCCTATGCGAACACCCCAAAGGTGGATGGCCGCATATCCACGTTCCTCGGCTATCTATTACCTGAAGACCCTACAATAGTGAAGGGACACGACCACCGGCTCCCTACACTGACACGGAGGGAGTCAGGGTCACCTGGATCCAGAAAAGACAAAATCATAAATACATAAACAGCACTTATCTTGCAGACAACTGACAACTGACGACTGAGGACTGGGAACTGGGAACTGGGAACAGCATGCACACACACTCCAGGAAGTTGTATCAGCCGCACTCTACTGCATTATGGGGAGGAACTTAAAGGGTAGCAATTAGTCCAACTGCATGACAGCTGAGATAGACTAACGAGATGAGAAACTAAACCAAAACAAAGAAATTCAAGGAGGAGGATCTGAGAAGCTCCTGTGAGCGCTTCTCAGCTGTCTGGCTGTGACACCATTTTACCATATGCTTCAGTGTTAATGTAATGTTATAGTACATGACATGATATGCTTAATACTTATAGATGTTATTTGTATTCTTGTAGTTTTACCAAACAATCCTGTTTTACCAATCCATCAATCCATTGTATATAATCAATCAATCAATCACATATGTATGACCTGTTGACCAATAAACAAGTTAGACTACAAAGAACAGTCCTCTTAGGCCTCATGCACACGACCGTTGTGTGCATCCGTGGCCGTTGTGACGTTTTCAGGTTTTTTTTTTCGCGGACCCATTGACTTTCAATGGGTCTGTGGAAAAATCGAAAAATGCACCGTTTTGCAGCCGCATCCGTGATCCGTGTTTCCTGTCCGTCAAAAAAATATGACCTGTCCTATTTTTTTGACGGACAACGGTTCACGGACCCATTCGAGTCAATGGGTCCGTGAAAGAACACGGATGCACACAAGATTGGCATCCGCGTCCGTGATCCGTGGCCGTAGGTTACTTTCATAAGGACGGATCCGAAGATCCGTGTGCATAAAAGCTTTTGCACTTTGTGAAAACTCATATCCGACAGTATATTCTAACACAGAGGCGTTCCCATAGTGATGGGGACGCTTTTAGTTAGAATATACTACGAACTGTGTACATGACTGCCCCCTGCTGCCTGGCAGCACCTGATCTCTTACAGGGGGCTGTGATCTGCACAATTAACCCCTCAGGTGCTGCACATGTATAAGACCCCCCTCCCTCCCCAGTTGGAATATCATTTTTTGGCCAGTGCGCGCCCCCCCCTATTGTAATATCATTGGTGGCCAGTGTGCGGCCTCCCCCGCCCCCCCCCTCTATTGTAATATCATTGGTGGCCAGTGTGCGGCCTCCCCCGGCCACCCCCCCCCTCTATTGTAATATCATTGGTGGCCAATGTGCGCCCCCCCCCCGACCCCCCTCTATTGTGTTAATATCATTGGTGGCCAGTGTGCGGCCTCCCCTCTCCCCTCCCCCCCCTATCATTGGTGGCAGCGGAGAGTTCCGATCGGAGTCCCAGTTTAATCGCTTTGGGGCTCCGATCGGTAACCATGGCAACCAGGACGCTACTGCAGGCCTGGTTGCCATAGTTACTTAGCAATATTACAATATTAGAAGCATCATACTTACCTGCTGCGCTGTCTGTGACCGGCCGGGAGCTCCTCCTACTGGTAAGTGACAGATCATTAAGCAATGCGCCGCACAGACCTGTCACTTACCAGTAGGAGGAGCTCCCGGCCGGTCACAGACAGCGCAGCAGGTAAGTATGATGCTTCTAATATTGTTAAGTAACCATGGCAACCAGGCCTGCAGTAGCATCCTGGTTGCCATGGTTACCGATCGGAACTCTCCGCTGCCACCAATGATCGGGCAGGGGGGGGGGGGAGAGGGGAGGCCGCACACTGGCCACCAATGATATTACAATAGAGGGGGGGAGGGGGGCCGACGGAGGCCGCACACTGGCCACCAATGATATTACAATAGAGGGGGGGGCGGGGGGGGCGCACACTGGCCACCAATTATATTCAAACTGGGGAGGGAGGGGGGTCTGCCCCCTGCTGCCTGGCAGCCCCTGATCTCTTACAGGGGGCTATGATACGCACAATTAACCCCTTCAGGTGTGGCACCTGAAGGGTTAATTGTGCTGATCACAGCCCCCTGTAAAAGATCGGGTGCTGCCAGGCAGCAGGGGGCAGTCATGTACACAGTTCGTAGTATATTCTAACTAGAAGCGTCCCCATCACTATGGGAACACCTCTGTGTTAGAATATACTGTCGGATCTGAGTTTCACGATGTAACTCAAATCCGATGGTATATTCTAACAGAGGGGTTCCCATGGGGATGCTTCAAGTTAAAATATACCATCGGATTGGAGAAAACTCTGATCCTATGGTATATTAACTCCTGACTTTAAAGAAAAAGGGGGTCAGTCAGCACATCCCAAAGCGCAGGGGCACGTTGCTATGGCTGAGAACAAGACTGTTAAACAAAACAAGCAATGCAACAGCTCACTGCAAACCAAATAAAGTACAAAATTGCATCATAATAGCAAATGCTGAACTAATAAGTTAGAGATACTTGGCAAATCATTTTGTACAAAATTATTTGAGCCCGTCTGCCGAACGTCAAGGCAATCTCTAGTTAGACGGGTTCCTAACACCAAATATACCTGTTATGTGCCATAGCGGCTATCATAAAATTCAGAAAGTGCAGGTTCCACTTAAATGCTGGATCCACCTGAATTTCTGTCATTTTCAGTGCCAAAATGGCCTCCATTATATCCAGGGAAAGCAGTTACCAGCATGCACGCCGGGCCCACTCCACACCACCCCTGGCGCCACATGGTCACCAAGGACTGCAATGAGAGTCCACACACTATCTCTCTCCTGGTGCCAGATGGCTTCAGTGAGTGGGGGGGAGCGGGCCAAGCTAAATACTAACACTAATTAAAATAAACCTGTGGGACAGACGAGCTGGTCAGGAGTGCACGACTGGGGAGGCAGCCACACCTCCAGTACAAACTGCAAAGAAAAAGGGGGTCAGTCAGCACATCCCAAAGCGCAGGGGTACGTTACTATGGCTGAGAACAAGACTGTTAAACAAAACAAGCAATGCAACAGCTCTCTGCAAACCAAATAAAGTACAAAATTGCATTATAATAGCAAATGCTGAACTAATAAGTTAGAGATACTTAGCAAATCGTTTTGTACAAAATTATTTGAGCCCGTCTGCCGAACGTCAAGGCAATCTCTAGTTAGACGGGTTCCTAACACTAAATATACCTGTTATGTGCCATAGCGGCTATCATAAAATTCAGAAAGTGCAGGTTCCACTTACATAACTCCTGACTTTACATTGAAAGTCAATGGGGGATGGATCCGTTTGAAATTGCACCATATTGTGTCAACGTCAAACGGATCCGTCCCCATTGACTTGCATTGTAATTCAGGACGGATCCGTTTGGCTCCGCACTGCCAGGCGGACACCAAAACGAACGAACGAACGAACGAACAACGGACGAAAAAACGGTCACGGATCATGGAAAAACGGAACCCGTTTTTGCGGACCACAAAAAAAAAACGGTTGTGTGCATGAGGCCTTATTTGGAAGACAGGAATGGTTTATGCTGAATGTCAGACTGCACGCTGTGTGAACGTGTATGAAGACAATGCATTTGTGTCATTAACAATTTCAAAAAATTTTTTTACAATGAAATGTCTTGGTAATTTAAGTGTGTGTTGCATAGGCTCCAGTAAGATGTGTTCACCTTTGTATTTTAGATGGTGCTATTATTGTGGTTAGAAGGTAATGAAAGACATAGTCAGATGTCAGGTTTGCATTGGATACTTGACCATTGTGGTTTATTTCCACAATAATTCAACAATATTTCCACTATAGTATTATCTTAGAAAATCTGCAATATATCATTAAAATTCCTTGATGTAGAGTTGAATTTCAAAGGGGATTTACATGCTAGCTTAGTAATAGTATACAATGTGAAATATAATGAATGCTGAAATACAAAATATCAGCTCTGAAATCCAAAACACAGGCATGTGTTTCACATCAAAGTAAACTGGTTAAATCTCAGATTATGTATGATTTAGCTTATAGGACAAAAGAAAACGGGTGATTTAAAATTTACTTCCATCTTATTGTGTGGCTGGCAGAAGGTGTCTGTGTAGCATACTGGGCCATGTCCTTCTGTGTTATTTGAGAGGAAATGTACTGTAGTTACCTTTCTTTGTATGTAAGAAAAAAACATCTAGGGTAGGCACTGACTGAATTTTGCCCAGTTCACACAAATAATAGGACCTGTTCTGGAATTTTTCATTGTGTTTTGATGGCCATTGTTCATTCTTTACTGTAAAAAATGGAAATCTGATGAACACATTATCAGTTAATGGTTTTCATTACACAAAGGAGCCATCATAACTGTTTTGACACTGGTAATAATTGAAGTCTTTACAGTACTGTGAACAGCGGGTAATAGTAAATCTATCTATTTTTTATACAGTATGTACTGAAAAATGTATGTCTATGTCAGGGGGATTTTAAATGGTTTACATTACTTTCAATTTTATTTTTCCCATGCTATCTTTGAATTCGCCCATATACAAATCATACATGGTAGTGACCTAAAGTAGAGGTGTGGTGCGGACACAAAAAGTTGCAGAGAGTGATAGAGAGCCTAGCTACTGTGGGGTTCTCAGCAATATACATGTGTTTTCTATGAGGGGGGACTCTATCATTATGGAGAGCACATATTAGTATGGGTAGTATGTATGTGAAGAATTGTAGACCAAGAAATGCCCCTCTGGATTTCTGGGAATGATATTCAATTTTTTTTTTATTAAAATATGCTAAATTTCATATATTTTCCCAGAAACCCAGGCTACCACCTAGACACACTCTCTCTATCTCTCTCTATGTCTCTACAATGTGGGAATTCACTCTGGTAGTTATGCTTAGCAGGTGCAGCACAGAGGCAAAGTACAAGTTCTAGGTTCAAAACATCAGTGTTTATTTACACGTGAAAGCAAAACAAAAGCGTAAGTTGCTTGGTGATCATTCACACACATGAAAAGTTTATATAAAAAACAGTCACCTTTTCTCCTGGGTGTTACTTTACACCCTGTTGGAAGTTCTGCTTTGTCAAGTCAACAGGCAGGCGTTAGGCAGACTGTTCACCCTCACAGGGGTCTGAGCCCTCCGGCTCAAGCACCGAATCCCAACACAGCCCTCAGATCAAAGCACACAGACTCCTGAGCTTCACTGTCAGATGAAGGTAATTCTCCCCACCTGGCAGTGCTGGCTGGTTTTTTATGTCTGGCAAAACCCGGCCTGGAACATGGGGAGTAGTAACCCACCCAACACTTTGACTACTCCCAGTAAGAGCCGTCCCGGTTCAGCTATTACAACCATACTAAGTATCAAGGTGTCAAACAACAACTACTGCTGACACATTAAAAAACGTTTCTTACTCCACTGAGGCCAGGAACCTAGGTGACACGCACCTATCATCCACGATGATTCCTTGTACCTTCTTACTATATATATATATATATATATATATATATATATATATATTGTCAGACAGTGACAGGTCTCACTCAGGTTAGAGGCAAGGAAGGGGTGGATAGTGTGGTCCACACCCCTGTTCCACCACAGGTGAGAGAAGCTGGAGGTAATCAGCCTGGCATAAGGCACCTCCCAGAGTGTCAGAAAGGGGGTAGTGTGTTACCTGTGGACAGAGGCCTGGAGGCTCTGTCTGTGTGGTCTCAGCTGGGCAAGGCTGAGGGACCACAAGGCTGGGAGATAGCCTGGAGTTGGGGGACGCAGCGACGCCTGGGAGGGTCGCAGGGCCATAGTCAGGCAGACTACTGAGCCCCAATCCCCCACACCAATACTGAACTGGAGACAGTGGGCGTACTGTGCTCTGTACAGCCAGGAGGCTGTGGGACATTGGCTGACAAAGCCGCATGTGTTCACAGGGTGTGAACTGTGACTTTAGGTGAGTCAGGATATTATATGTTTAGTTAGAGCCCAGCCGGGCAGGTGTTTATTTTGTACCATTTATGTTTGGATTGCTGAGGAGCCAAATAAAGTGATGTTTGGACCAGAAACTTGGTGTCTGGCGACGATATTTGTGTGAATCACCCCCGGAGAAGAGCTAACCCCCCACAATATATATAATGAGAATTGGGCAGCATTGCAATCTCTGGCGTATGGATGGAGTGCCAGTGGCTGAGGAGACGATCCAGCTCCAAATGAGTAGATTAAAGGAATTCCACGGCACATCCGAGAGGTAAAATAAATGTAGTGACTTTATTCACCAGGCATGCATCGTTTCGATCCGCTTCCCAGGAAGCGGATCGAAACGTTGCATGCCTGGTGAATAAAGTCACCACATTTATTTTACCTCTCGGAAGTGCCGTGGAATTCCTTTAATGATTAATCTATATATATATATATATATATATATATATATTACAAAACAAGGGCAGCACAGCAGAAAAGCAGTGGGGTGCCAGCGGCTGTGGGGGTGATCCACCCACCTTACTTGCAAAAATTGATAAACTCCACGGCACATCCAGAAGTAGAAAAAGTAACAAAAATGTTTATTCACCTGACATACAGCAACGTTTCAATCCTCTCAGTGGTATCTTTCTCAAGCAAATGGTGATATATATATATATATATATATAATCACCATTTGCTTGAGAAAGATACCACTGAGAGGATCGAAACGTTGCTGTATGTCAGGTGAATAAACATTTTTGTTACTTTTTCTACTTCTGGATGTGCCGTGGAGTTTATCAATTTTTGCAAGTAAGGTGGGTGGATCACCCCCACAGCCGCTGGCACCCCACTGCTTTTCTGCTGTGCTGCCCTTGTTTTGTAATATATATATATATATATATATATATATATATATATATATATAAAAAATAACAAAAAGGGCAGCACTCCAGGAAGTAAAAAATGAAAAAATACTTTATTTACCCATATGGGACAAGCGACGTTTCGGCTCAGTATGTGAGCCTTTCTCAAGCAGTGAGTACAGACAAAATGCTGGATATATATACCAGTGGGGTGAATACAATCAATATGCAATACAGGTGTGATCAATTCATAATAAATACATTAATTAGATAAAAAATACAATACATGTGTCACATTTACAGTACATCTCATGGTGAACCTCAGTGCATAATCATACAATAAATAATCAATTGTAAAAATGAATATATTATCCTGTGAAGTACACAAATGTATACAAAAATTCATAATTGTCAATCATCTAGTGAAGGGTGTCAGCTGTATGTGCTGATAAAGTGCTTAATGCTTACTGCGTAGGTCAAGCAGACGGAGGGTGAAGGAGGATGTATAGCATAGACGGCATATATATAGCATGTATAGCATAATCCATGCGGTTCGGCGTGCCTATAGCGCAACTGCGCATGTCTCAATGACGTATATTGCGTACTTCCGGGTTACGATATGCCTGTAGTACCGCAACTGCGTGTTGATCTTCTGATGTATCTTACGTCATCTTGGTTCAGGGCAACTTGCCTTTATTGCCAGATACTTCTGATATTAACAGCCGATGTGTAACAAAGCAAGGTAATGGCACATATTAGTGCTCTATGGCCTATAGTGGTGGCTGGGTGAGTTCAGATCCGGGACGCAACAATATCAAAGCTGCAGCCCACATCCGTGACCCAAGATCAGTTGCGCACCAACACGTTAGCAGCACTCCAGTATAGTGAAAAAAGAAAACTGTTTATTCACCCAGTAGTGAAGCGACTTTTCGGCTCCAACATGAAGCCTTTCTCAAGCAATATAACCATGCAAAACTGAACATACTTATAGTGTGAGGAAGTGACATCAAACATAATTAGCATTAACCCATACCTATACAAGTGACATACAAAATATATAATGTACACGTATGCATATATAAATCTTGTGAACACAGTGCATAATCGCAAATAAAGCCGTGATACAATTGTATATCGTAATTCATTGTACAAATAGATACAAAATTCATACGTATAAAGTGCACATGTGCAATCAGCCAGGTAACAACTGGTTAAAATAGGGGGCTGTTACCACACATCTATCAATGGGAGTAGCCATGTCACATGATCGTGGGCATGGATAGAAGCACATAACAAAGCAACTCACATATTCCCGATATGACTCCATTGCCAAAGTCAACGTCTGATAGGCGCATCATCCGACAGACAAACACATTTACAGCCAGGTGCGCATGCGCCAGATATCTGGACGCGCTTGCGTCATCTGGAAATAGAGCAAGCGCATGGCTAGACAATCACGTCATGTCAGTGTCATAACAAAGCCTCGCGATAAGTTAGTACCTGCAAACGCCCAGTGCTCCTGCACAAACCGCCATCTTGGAAAAGGTAAAGTCAGTTCAGACGCGTATGGAACCGCGTCATGACCCGTACCAAACGTTGACCAATAGGATGTACATGCATACAACAAACAAATCATTACTATTCAGATCTACTGTGTCAAAACGCAAATGCCGTCAGGCACCAACAGTTGACACATATACAGGGGACATCACATGGGCAAAGCTGACACAACAGCTTTCCCATATGTTATCCACCCCATTGACCTTGTAACACAATGAGGGATATCAACCCATTCATACTCAGGAGACTGAAGATATATAGCACCATAGGCAATTTAAGGTTGACACTGAAGTAGACATACAGTTGCAAGAAAAAGTATGTGAACCCTTTGGAATGATATGGATTTCTGCACATATTGGTCATAAAATGTGATCTGATCTTCATCTAAGTCACAACAATAGACAATCACAGTCTGCTTAAACTAATAACACACAAAGAATGAAATGTTACCATGTTTTTATTGAACACAGCATGTAAACATTCACAGTGCAGGTGGAAAAAGTATGTGAACCCTTGGATTTAATAACTGGTTGAACCTACTTTGGCAGCAATAACTTCAACCAAACGTTTCCTGTAGTTGCAGATCAGACGTGCACAAAAGTCAGGAGTAATTCTTGACCATTCCTCTTTACAGAACTGTTTCAGTTCAGCAATATACTTGGGATGTCTGGTGTGAATCGCTTTCTTGAGGTCATGCCACAGCATCTCAATCGGGTTGAGGTCAGGACTCTGACTGGGCCACTCCAGAAGGCGTATTTTCTTCAGTTTAAGCCATTCTGTTGTTGATTTACTTCTATGCTTTGGGTCGTTGTCCTGTTTCAACACCCATCTTCTGTTGAGCTTCAGCTGGTGGACAGATGGCCTTAATCTCTCCTGCAAAATGTCTTGATAAACTTGGGAATTCATTTTTCCTTCTATGATAGCAATCCGTCCAGGCCCTGACGCAGCAAAGCAGCCCCAAACCATGATGCCCCCACCACACTTCACAATTGGGATGAGGTTTTGATGTTGGTGTGCTGTGCCTCTTTTTCTTCACACATAGTGTTGTGTGTTTCTTCCAAACAACTCAACTTTGGTTTCATCTGTCCACAGAATATATTGCCAGTACTGCTGTGGAACATCCAGGTGCTCTTCTGCAAACTGTAAACGTGTCGTAATGTTTTTTTTTGGACAGCAGTGGCTTCCTCTGTGGTATCCTCCCATGAAATCCATTCTTGTTTAGTGTTTTACGTATCGTAGATTCGCTAACAGGGATGTTAGCATATGCCAGAGACTTTTGTAAGTCTTTCGCTGACACTCTAGGATTCTTCTTCACCTCATTGTGCAGTCTGCGCTGTGCTCTTGCAGTCATCTTTACAGGACAGCCACTCCTAGGGAGAGTAGCAGCAGTGCTGAACTTTCTCCATTTATAGACAATTTGTCTTACCGTGGACTGATGAACAACAAGGCTTTTTGAGATACTTTTATAACCCTTTTTCAGCTTTATGCAAGTCAACAATTTTTAATCGTAGGTCTTCTGAGAGCTCTTTTGTGCGAGGCATCATTCACATCAGGCAATGCTTCTTGTGAAATGCCAACCCAGAACTGGTGTGTGTTTTTTTTTATAGGGCAGGGCAGCTGTAACCCTCACCTCCATTCTCATCTCATTGATTGGACTGCAGTTGGCTGACACCTCACTCCAATTAGCTTTTGGAGATGTCATTAGTCTAAGGGTTCACATACTTTTTCCACCTGCACTGTGAATGTTTACATGGTGTGTTCAATAAAAACATGGTAACATTTCATTATTTGTGTGTTATTTGTTTAAGCAGACTGTGATTGTCTATTGTTCTGACCTAGATGAAGATCAAATCACATTTTATGACCAATTTGTGCAGAAATCCATATCATTCCAAAGGGTTCACATACTTTTTCTTGCAACTGTATAATGGAGTTCGGGGATTGTAGTTGAGATGATTGCACAAGTCCATGCTCATCCATCACGCGACCTTTGGCTACCCACCATGATATACCTGTGTGAAAAAAGAGAGAAAAAAAATTACTAATTAATATCTGTACCTTTCTGTAAATAACAAAAAAAAAATTACATTACTACCTATCACAGGGCAGAACATAGAGTAGACCAAAAGTGGATCAGGGCAAGCTATCGACCAAATACCTGTCCTAAATTGAAATCAACATTGAGGCCATGTGGTTTCATGGAATTTAGGGTATAAATTTAATGAATTTCTTTTTTCTTGCCACCCCTCCTAGGCATTGTTACATAATCTACAATAGTGTTGAGCACGAATATTCGAATATCAATTTTTTTTTGCGAATATCGGCACTTCGCTAATTCGCGAATATTTCGAATATAGTGCTATAAATTCGCTAGTTCGTACCTGTCCTTTGGCTTCCTGGCTGCTCCAGTCAGTGCCCGTTGCCGCTTCTGCCGACTTCTGTGCTCATGGAGCGTCCCCATCACCATGGGAACGTCTCCATACTAGAATGTACTGTCGGATTTGAGAATTACGTTGAAATCGCAATGTGATTAATATAACTTGAATTAATCGCATTGCGATTTCAACTTAGACCTGGTTTACTATGGTTGGCTTGGTAGAATTAGCGACTATGACGAATGTATTCGTCATATTCCTCAAAACGAAGATAACAAAGTATTCTCCATCTTCGTTTTAGCTACCTATTCATCAACTTCGCTAATTCTAGCAATCGAATAGGAAAGTTGACTATAGAGACAGCTGTGTTTAATTCGCTATGCAATTATATTACTTTGTTTTATAAATAGAATAATTATAATAATTATCAAGTATTATAATTATTCTATTTATTTTAAAAAAAAGCTAAGTAAAATAATCGCATAGTGAATTAAACACAGCTGTCTCTATAGTCAACCTTCCTATTTGATTGCTAGAATTATCGAAGTTGACGAATAGGTAGCTAAAACGAAGATGGAGAATACTTCATTATCTTCGTTTTGAGGAATATGACGAATACATTTGTCATCTTCGCTAATTCTACCAAGCCAACCATAGTAAACCAGGTCTAAGTTGAAATCGCAATGCGATTAATTCAAGTTATATTAATCGCATTGCGATTACAACTTAGCACTGCTATATTACATATTAGGCTAGAATTAACGAATATGGAATATAGCAGTGCTAAGTTGAAATTGCAATGCGATGACTTCAAGTTATATTAATCGCATTGCGATTTCAACTTAGCACTGCTATATTCCAAATTCGTTAACTTTGTTAATTCTAGCAAGCTGACCCATTAGAAACCCAGCTCTAAGTTGAAATCGCCAATGCGATTAATATAACTTGAAGTCATCGCATTGCGATTTTAACTTAGACCTGGTTTACTATGGTTGGCTTGGTAGAATTAGCGAAGATGACGAATGTATTCGTCATATTCCTCAAAACGAAGATAACAAAGTATTCTCCATCTTCGTTTTTGCTCCATATTCGTCAACTTCGACAGCTGTGTTTAATTCGCTATGCGATTATATTACTTTGCTTTTTTTTTAAATAAATTGAATAATTATAATACTTGATAATTATTATAATTATTCTATTTATAAAATAATAATAATAATAATAATAATAATAATAATATAATTGCATAGCGAATTAAACACAGCTAGAATTAGCGAAGTTGACGAATAGGTAGCTAAAACGAAAATGGAGAATACTTCGCTATCTTCGTTTTGAGGAATATGACGAATACATTCGTCATATTTGTCATCTTCGCTAATTCTAGATATCAAACCAATAGGAAAGTATCCTTAAGTTACAATCGCAATACGCGATTATTTAAATCGCATATTAATCGCGATAACTAGAATAATGACGAATATTCGATTTAGACGAATATGAAACAAATATTCTTTTGAATATTTGCGGATTTCGTCAAAATCGAATATGGCACCTGCCGCTCATCACTACAATCCAACACTTGAGATCTCTTTCCTTGTGCTTGAAATCCGTAAAGTGCTTAGAGACTGGAAGATCCAATCTTTTTTGTCGAATGCTTAGATGGTGGTTGTTCAATCTAGACTTAAAGTCTGTAGATGTTTCCCCAACGTATAAAATGTTACAAGGACAAGATAGTACATATTCCACATGATCAGAAATACATGTTAGATGAAAACTGATGGGGAAATCAACACCCGTAGATGGATGAATGAAAGAGGAGGCTTTACACATGTATCTACAATTGACACATCCAAGACATGGAAAACATCCAAGTCCAGGACGTATCCCTTAAACTCTTAGACTTTCTGTAGGAAAACAAATTCAGGAACTCTCTTAATGGAACCAGCAAGGACGGGCCAGTGTCGTCTAATAATATGACTGATACTAGTGCTTGCCTCAGTGTACGCAGACACAAATGGGATCCTAGACACCATACTTTTAGTCGATGGGTTGGACAGGATTCTCTGCCTGTCCATCCCCATTACTGTATTACGGTGTTTTTCCAATAATTTGTGTGGATAACCACGTTTTTTAAACTTATGTAACTTGTCATCTAACGTGTGTCTCGATTCAAGATCGTCGGAGACAATTCTCTTGATTCGCAACATCTCCGAGTACGGAAGAGAACGTATAATTTTTTTTTAGGATGACAGCTGCTGTATAGAAGGGTTGTATTTTTATCAGTTGGTTTGACATAGAATTGTGTGCAAAAAGTGCCATTCGAAAACAGTACCTTAGTATCTAAAAATTGCATTTCACTGGTAGAATGTACCAATGTAAATTGTAAAGATGTATTCACACTATTGAGGAACCTGTGGAACTCGAACAGTTGTTCCTGATTGCCTGTCCAGATGAGGAAGACGTCATCTATGTATCTCCACCACCTCAGTACATGCCTGAAGTGGCTAGATAGATAGATGATGTCCTCCTCAAACACACGCATGTAGATATTAGCGAAAGTGGGGGCCATGTTGGACCCCATGGCCACACCCCGCTTTTGAATATAAAAGGTATCTTGAAACAAGAAGTAGTTGTACTCCAACAAAATAGAAAGCAATCTAAGAACAAAGTCTATAGCCATGTCTGACAATGTAGAGGCAGACAACATTCTTCTAACAGCCTCAATCCCTCTATGGTGTTCAATAGAAGTGTACAGAGATACACATCAGATACTACATCAAAGGAGGCCAGGATCACCTCTTGTGAGTCAGGGATGTGTATCTGGTTCAGCCCAACAATAAAATCATTAGTGTCACGAATGAGCGGAGGGGATATGGTGGTGTTGGTGGTGGTGGTGGTGTCTTTGGGGGTGCACACAGCAGAGAGTGAAGAGGGTGCAGATAGAGAGGATGAGGAGGGTGCAGAAGCGAAAGTTTAAGTGAGCCACTCAACCAAGTCTGGTGCGCCCTTTGACGTAATCACACGCACCTTCTGCAACTTTCCAGTTAGGCTCTGGCCTTGTGCACCTGCCCGAACCCTACCTACCCTGCGGAATGGCCTGCCTCTTCCTCTGTCTGTCATTTTCAAAATGACCCTGTAACAAAAGTCCCTATAGAAGAGCAGTATTTGTGGAAGAAGGTATATCACACCCCTGCCTCAATCACTTTTGGTGGGGGGGCAACTGGTATATCCCACCAGTAGAAATTATTTGTTCAAATAGCGTTTGTCACTCTGTGTAGATGCGGTAATGCAGCAAAACCGCAGACAAATGCTGCACTACCTAAATGCACTATATAGAAAGTATATAACTGGTATATAACACCCCTGCTTCAATCAATTTTTTTGGGGGGCAACTGGTAAATCACACCAGTAGAAATTATTGGTTCCAATGGCGTTTGTCCCTCTGTGTAGATGCGGTAACGCAGCAAAACCGCAAACAAATGCTGCACTACCTAAATGTACTATAAGAAAGTATATTATTGGTATATAACACCCCTGCTTCAATCAGTTTTTTTGGGGGGCAACTGGTAAATCACACCAGTTTTTAAATTTCATTGTCAAAGGGGTGACCAACTTAAATACTATGCGGATCTGCAGCACGGATATGTGAAGTCTCCAGCACAAACAAGATTACACTCCTTTTTTGCTGAAAGCATAATCAAGGTCCCCAGGTTTATTTAGGGCTCAACATAAGGGCCTATTAAGAAAAGTAGATCCTTCCACCCTTAAAAGAGCTAGCAGTTTCTTACAGCTAATGAGTTCTCAGTAACTAGAATATTTTTTGAAAAACATAAAGGGGTGCTCTATGATGAGCCATTGGGGAACAAGAGGAATATATATGTTTCCTGCACAGGAGCAAAATTTGAGGAAGTGGAGGAAAAGAAGAGAAGCATGACACCTTTAACTCTCAATTGAGCTATGAACTATTTGAGTCATTTGTTGTTAACGTATTTGGGATTCTTTCCTTATTTCTCACATTCTCTAATTCTGTCTGGTTCATATTTCAGTCCTACACTTGGCTGCTTGACTCTTCTATTTGGAACCCAACTACATGTTATTGAGTAAAATTTCAGAAAATAGGCACTAGAATATATAAACTCTTTGGGATGTTCCATTGTTAGGGTGTGTTCCAATTTGTGTTGAACGCTCCATTTAGGGGCCTCTGTTGTAGATCCTTCTTAAAAATCAAGACAAAAAAGCATAGTATAACTGATGTATAGACATGCACTCTGCACCTAGTATGTGGTGGTATTTTGCAGGATAAAATGGTGGAAAAGCGATGGACCCCGTTATAATGAGGAGATCGGTTGGGCGTAGTTACTGCCCATCATCTTTATTTATATAGTGTCACTATATTCCACAGCGCTTTACAATTCAGAAGGTTCATGTACAAATCAAAAGACATCACAAAATGACAGGATAATAAACAATTAAAACACGCAAGAGCATACAATTTAAGAGGGAATGGTGTGACAAACAAAGGTAAAGTTGCTTGTTTCACAATGCAGAACAGCAGAAACATTATGATATTGCTTGGGCATGACCAGACACAAGGACCATAAGGGATTTATTATTGGAAATAAAATGTATCATCTGTCGTATAATAATTTATTTTAGAGTATAAATTGTCAAATGCCCAGCCAATGCAGCTTTTTAAAATATGCCAATGAAATTTCAGTGTTTTTTTCATTAATATTAGAATTAATGCTACAAAATACTACAGTTTGGATGCTTTGCCTTTGAATTGTTGCAGTTCAAGAACAGTCTGTGAGTTTACATTGTGATTTTAATTATTTTTAGATAATTGAGACATATGTAGAATGATAAAGACCAACATCACAACATTTTCATCAAGTAGACTAGAGCAGACCAGAGCTTCCCTTCAAAGACATTTCCAGCTTACTAACTTGCTAAAGAAAGTAAAAACAACTAATATATTTTTCCCACTCAACTTTTTGTAGAATATGCATGACTTTTAGCCTTTAAATGTATGCTAGCTTCATTTCATTACATTCTGAGTCAGCCTGACTTGACGTGCCAAGCACTGACTCACTGCATGCTCCTATTTTTCACCACAGCAGCTCTAGAGACATCTGATTTACATTTTATGATCTATTCATTTGTCTTTGACCATAGATATTCTGCCTTTTGCACCATAGTAACAGTATATGTTAATTGCATTATGCCGAAAATATTCAGGTTAACGTCTCAGGCATAATAAATATACAAAAAATGTAAGAAACATGGTTCATGGCGAGCATATTAGGTTACTAGAATAAAGGATACATAAAAAATAAAAATGAGGTGACCAGACAGTGTCCACATATTTTTACAATGAAGCCATACAGTAATGCCTTTTTCAGGCGTTGCAGGCAATCATTGTGAAAATACGGTAATCACATTACATGATATGCATCAGTATACAAATGTGCTAATGTTTTCCTCAGTTTCATAAATTAGTATGTGTCATGAAAATCACCTCAGGCACACAGCAAGCAATCCGACAGGCATCAAGGGGGCACTCTTGCATCCATTGCACCTGTGACCGTGGATGTGGCTGTAAGACGGAACTCTGATTCCACACACTCTCCCCGCACTAGACTACCAAGGAGTTTAACAATCCCCTTGTACACATCACACATCCACAAAACACTCTGCCACCACCGATGCCCAGGTACAAATGCACAACATTCACAGGAATACACTGCATTCTAGCATATATCTAGCATACCGTCCTTCAGGGGTAACACAACAAAGCAGTGAAGGCACGATTAGAGCAACAAGGAATGACTTCAATAAACAAAAAATTACAGTGCTGAGAGTTACAAAAAGATGACATAAGGACATACATATAAACAAACAGCATATCAAATAAGAGGGATAAAATAATTAATCTCCGACAAATTGAATTGGTTAAGGATCCATTTCAGGAACAGCTGAAATCTGATCAGTCATAAATTAGATGCATTGAAATTAACCAAGTGGAATTCGATCTGAATTTCAGGAAAAATTTGATTTGCACTGAATCCGAATTTCCTCACGCTTTGTGGTAATGAATCGCATTTTTTTTATAAAATGGCTGCTGCATGTGTTAGGACATGAAGCAAGGAACTCTGGGAAGGCCGGATCACCTATAATGCCATGCATGCAGCCAATCAGCAGCCAGCCAGCCCTGTGATGTCACAGCCCTATAAATAGCCTCAGCCATCTTGGATTCAGCCATTTTCCAGTGTACTTAGTGCAGGGAGAGATGTCAGCAGGCGTCAGCAGTAGTATAAAATACTTTAAAACTTTTTTTTTGCTGTATAGAAGATAGGAAGAAATCATTCCACAGTATTGAAGCAGAACAGGGTTCAGTAGGGGAGTTTACAGCCTGGGTAATAGGAACAATCCTTTTACACCTTGCTGCACTGGGGATCCAAAATGCCATTATACAGCTCTGTAATTCCAGAATATCATTCTTGTTATTGGGGTGCAAGTGCTGTTTGATACAGCCATTAACCTCTTCAGGACACATGACGTACCGACACGGCATGTTGTCCCGGTACTTAAGGACACATGACGTACCGGTACGTCATGTGTATTTCCGATCACCCCAGCCCGGTGGGCGGTGATCGGAACAAAGTGCCTGCTCAAATCATTGAGAAGGCACCTTGGCTCAATGTCAATTCAGACCTGCGGTTTGCAGCTTTTTATGTTGCGGCGGCGGAGGGCGGCAGTGCCATCGGGTCCCCGTGGGGCTGTAGGGGGGACCCGATGGCATGGAAGGCAGCGCAATGCCTAAGGAAGGCATTGCGCTGCCTTTTGGTGACGAGCCTGTGAGATCCAGCCCCCTGGATCTCACAGGCAGGAAGCTGTATGGGTAATACACACAGTATTACTCATACAGCCAATGCATTTCAATACAGAAGTATTGGAATGCAGAGCAAAAAAAAAAAAAAAGGGGGTCAGTCAGCACATCCCAAAGCGCAGGGGCACGTTGCTATGGCTGAAAACAAGACTGTTAAACAAAACATGCAATGCAACAGCTCACTGCAAACCAAATAAAGTACAAAATTGCATCATAATTGCAAATGCTGAACTAATAAGTTAGATATACTTGGCAAATCGTTTTGTACAAAATTATCTGAGCCCGTCTGCCGCACGTCAAGGAAATCTCTAGTTAGACGGGTTCCTAACACTAAATATACCTGTTATCTGCCATAGCGGCTATCATATAATTTAGAAAGTGCAGGTTCCACTTACATGCTGGATCCGTCATTTTCGGTGCCAAAATGGCCTCCATTATATCCAGGGAAAGAAGTTACCAGCATGCACGCCGGGCCCACTCCACACCACCCCTGATGCCACATGGTCACCAAGGACTGCAATGAGAGTCCACACACTATCTCTCTCCTGGTGCCAGATGGCTTCAGTGAGTGAGGGGGAGCGGGCCCGTCTAACTAGAGATTGCCTTGACGTGCGGCAGACGGGCTCAAATAATTTTGTACAAAACGATTTGCCAAGTATCTCTAACTTATTAGTTCAGCATTTGCAATTATGATGCAATTTTGTACTTTATTTGGTTTGCAGTGAGCTGTTGCATTGCTTGTTTTGTTTAACAGTCTTGTTTTCAGCCATAGCAACGTGCCCCTGTGCTGACTGACCTCCTTTTTTTTTCTCTGCAGTTCGTGCTGGAGGTGTGGCTGCCTCCCCAGTCGTGCACTCCTGACCAGCTCGTCTGTCCCACAGGTTAATTTTAATTAGTGTTAGTATATAGCTTGGCCCGCTCCCCCTCACTCACTGAAGACATCTGGCATCAGGAGAGAGATAGTGTGTGGACTCTCATTGCAGTCCTTGGTGACCATGTGGCGCCAGGGGTGGTGTGGAGTGGGCCCGGTGTGCATGTTGGTAACTGCTTTCCCTGGATATAATGGAGGCCATTTTGGCACCGAAAATGACAGAAATTCAGGCGGATCCAGCATGTAAGTGGAACCTGCACTTTCTGAATTATATGATAGCCGATATGGCACATAACAGGTATATTTAGTGTTAGGAACCCGTCTAACTAGAGATTGCCTTGACGTACGGCAGACGGGCTCAAATAATTTTGTACAAAACGATTTGCCAAGTATCTGTAACTTATTAGTTCAGCATTTGCAATTATGATGCAATTTTGTACTTTATTTGGTTTGCAGTGAGCTGTTGCATTGCTTGTTTTGTTTAACAGAAGTATTGGAATGCATTGTAAAGAATTAGACCCCCAAAAGTTGAAGTCCCAGTAGGACAAAAAATAAAGTGAAAAAAAGTTGAAAAAATAAAGTTTTCCCCCCAAAAAATTAAAAGTTTAAATTGAAAATAAACAAAAACGTCATTTTCCCCAAATAAAGTAAAAAAAAATTGGTAAAATATAGGTGAAAAAAAGTTGACATATTAGGTATCGCCGCGTCTGTATCAACCGGCTCTATAAACATATCACATGACCTAACCCCTCAGATGAACACCGTAAAAAAATAAAAAATTAAAACTGTGCTAAATAAACCATATTTTTGTCACCTTACATCACAAAAAGTACAACAGAAAGGGATCAAAAAGGCGTATGCCCACCAAAATAGTACCAATCTAACCGTCACCTCATCCTGCAAAAAATGAGCTTATACCTGAGACAATCGCCCAAAAAATAAAAAAAAACTACACTACAACATTATTTTTTTGTTTCAAAAAAGCTGTTATTGTGTTAAACTTACATAAATAAAAAAAGTATACATATTAGGTATCGCCGCGTCCGTATTGACCAGCTCTATAAAAATATCACATGACCTAACCCCTCAGATGAACACCGTAAAAAATAAAAAATAAAAACTGTGCTAAAAAACATTTTTTGTTACCTTACATCACAAAAAGTGTAATAGTGTAAGTCAAAGGCGCCCCAAAATAGTGCCAATCAAACCATCATCACATTCCGCAAAAATCATACCCTACCCAAGATAATCGCCCAAAAACTGAAAAAAACTATGGCTCTCAGACTATGGAAACACTAAAACATGATTTTTATAGTTTAAAAAATGAAATCATTGTGTAAAACTTATATAAATAAAAAAAAAGTATACATATTAGGTATCGCCGCGTCCGTATCGACCTGCTCTATAAAAATATCACATGGCCTAATCCCTCAGGTGAATACCGTAAAAAATAAAAATAAAAACGGTGTAAAAAAAAGCAATTTTTTGTCACCTTACATCACAAAAAGTGTAATAGCAACCGATCAAAAAGTCACACGCACCCTAAAATAGTGCCAATTAAACCGTCATCTCATCCCGCAAAAATCATACCCTACCCAAGATAATCGCCCAAAAACTGAAAAAACTATGGCTCTCAGACTATGGAAAAACTAAAACATGATATTTTTTTTTCTAAAATGAAATAATTGTGTCAAACTTAGGTATCACCGCGTCCGTGACAACTTGATCTATAAAAATACCACATGATCTAACCTGTCAGCTGAATGTTGTTAATAACAAAAAATAAAAACGGTGCCAAAACAGCTGTTACCTTGCCTCACAAAAAGTGTAATATAGAGCAACCAAAAATCATATGTACCCTAAACTAGTACCAACAAAACTTCCACCCTATCCCGTAGTTTCTAAAATGGGGTCACTTTTTTGCAGTTTCTATTCTAGGGGTGCATCAGGGGGGCTTCAAATGGGTCATGGTGTCAAAAAAACAGTCCAGCAAAATCTGCCTTCCAAAAACCGTATGGCATTCATTCCTTTCCTTCTACGCCCTGCCGTGTGCCTGTACAGCAGTTTACAACCACATATAGGCTGTTTCTGTAAACTACAGAATCAGGGCCATAAATATTGAGTTTTGTTTGGCTGTTAACCCTTGCTTTGTAACTGAAAAAAAGAAAAATTTTAATGGAAAATCTGGTAAAAAATTCTGAAATTTCATCTCTATTTGCCAATAACTCTTGTGGAACACCTAAAGGGTTAACGACGTTTGTAAAACCAGTTTTGAATACCTTGAGGTGTGTAGTTTCTTAGATGGGGTCACTTTTATGGAGTTTCTACTCTAAGGGTGCAACAGGGGGGCTTCAAATGGGACATGGTGTCCAAAAAAACCGGTCTAGCAAAATCTGCCTTCTAACAACCGTATGGCATTCCTTTCCTTCTGCGCCCTGCCGTGTGCCCGTACAGCAGTTTACGACCACATATGGGGTGTTTCTGTAAACTACAGAATCAGGGCCATAAATAATGAGTTTTGTTTGGCTGTTAACCCTTGCTTTGTAACTGGAAAAAAAAATATTAAAATGGAAAATCTGCCAAAAAAGTGACATTTTGAAATTGTATCTCTATTTTCCATTAATTCTTGTGGAACACCTAAAGGGTTAACAACGTTTTGTAAAAATCAGTTTTGAATACCTTGAGGGGTGTAGTTTATAGAATGGGGTCATTCTTGGGTGGTTTCTATCATGTAAGCTTCACAAAGTGACTTCAGACCTGGACTGGTCCTTAAAAAGTTGTTTTTTGAAAATTTCTGAGAAATTTCAAGATTTACTTCTAAACTTCTAAGCCTTGTAACGTCCCCCAAAAATAAAATGGCATTCCCAAAATGATCCTAACATGAAGAATACATATGGGAAATGTAAAGTAATAACTATTTTTGTAGGTATTAATATGTATTATAGAAGTAGAGAAATTGAAACTTGGAAATTTGCAAATTTTTCCACATTTTTGGAAAATTTTGTATTTTTTTATAAATAAAAAATAATTTTTTGGATTCCATTTTACCAGTGTCATGAAGTACAATATGTGAGGAAAAAACTATCTCAGAATGGCCTGGATAAGTTAAAGCGTTTTAAAGTTATCACCACATAAAGTGACACTGGTCAGATTTGCAAAAAATGGCCTGGTCCTGAAGGTGAAAATGAGCCCGGTCCTTAAGGGGTTAATATGCGCAAGGCGAGCAGTAAGGTACGGTGAAGTGGCCGTGCTGCTGTTGGTGCACGCAGAGGCCGTGGCCCTGGGCACAGTGAAACTGCGCCTGCTGCCAGAGCACAAGAAACACACTCATCCACGATACCTAGCTTCATGTCCCAGTTTGCAGGGTGGAGCAGGACACCACTCTTGAAGTCACACCAATGCGTCCAGGTGGTCGGTTGGATTGCAGCAGATAATGCTTCAAGTTGGTTAAGCACCACCCTGTCTTCCACAAAGTCCAGTCTCAGTAGCCAACAGTCTGTTCAACAGAATCCTCACGCTGATACTCCTCCTCCCACCATGGAGAGTCTTGGCAAACAAGTGATCCCACACTCTGATATTTCGAGGAGCTCTTTTCATCAACATTTCTTGATTTGGGCCTCTCGACAAGCCCTGATTCCCAAACTCTTGAGCATCCACAGTCACAAGAAGATGACGGTGGGGAATGACAATTAGTATTTCACGAGGTGGATGATGATGATGAGACACAGTTGCCAATAAGTCATCCGCAATTAGTGTCTCAAGAGTTTGATGATGAGGACAGTTGTCAATAACTGAAGTTGTTGTTAGGTCAACAAGTCAGGAGGATAACCAGAGTGAGAAAGTGGAAGAGGAGGTGGTGGACAATTAAGTCACTGACCCAACCTGGGAAAGTTGCAAGCCGAGCGAGGACAGCAGTACAGAGGGGGAGGGATCCGCAGCACCGCAAAAGGCTGGAAGAGGCACTGGGGTGGAAAAAGTGAGAAGGCAGGCCACACCAAACAGGCCCGCAACTGTTCCCCGGAGCACACCCTTGCGGAAATCTCCCTTGCCAAGGGGTAGGTGTTCCACAGTCTGGTGCTTTTTTGAGGAAAGTGCAGACGACAAAAGAATTGTAATTTGCAACCTGTGCCATACAAAAATGAGCAGGGGCGTGAACACTAGCAACCTTACCACCCCCAGCATGATCCGCCACATGGCATCAAAACACCCTTATAGGTGGGCAGAATTCCTGGGTCCACAATCTGTGTCTGCGGGTCACACCACTGCCTCGTCCCTAATGTTTTGAATGGTCAGATCAGCAGGCCCTTGCTCGATTAATTTTTGAGGGTCACCAGCAGGCCATCAATCATAATTTTTTAAGGGTGTGTATGATGCCCTCCTTTATGTGTAATATAGGGTGTATTTGAGTGCTGGTTCCTTGAAATTTTTGGCAGCCCTTTCACTTAGTGCATAGGCTTTATGAGTGTAGGAGTCCCACTACCTGAACAATTGTACCACAATGTGAATGAGGCCCTCCTTTATGTGATATACAGATTGTGTCGGAGTGCCTCTTCCTTGTAATTTTTGGCAGCACTTGCACTTTATATACAAGAAGTAAATATATAGGAAAGAATGTTTCCTAACAATTTTTCCTCAGAAATCGATTTTATCTTCTGTTTTGTGCGTATTATTGTCAGTCTGTAAAAGTGGAGTACTACTCGGACAACATACAGTGGGATTCGAAAGTTTGGGCAACCTTGTTAATCGTCATGATTTTCTTGTATAAATCGTTGGTTGTTACGATAAAAAATGTCAGTTAAATATATCATATAGGAGACACACACAGTGATATTTGAGAAGTGAAATGAAGTTTATTGGATTTACAGAAAGTGTGCTATAATTGTTTAAACAAAATTAGGCAGGTGCATAAATTTGGACACTGTTGTCATTTTATTGATTCCAAAACCTTTAGAACTAATTATTGGAACTCAAATTGGCTTGGTAAGCTCAGTGACCCCTGACCTACATACACAGGTGAATCCAATTATGAGAGAGTATTTAAGGGGGTCAATTGTAAGTTTCCGTCCTCTTTTAATTTTCTCTGAAGAGTAGCAACATGGGGGTCTCAAAACAACTCTCAAATGACCTGAAGACAAAGATTGTTCACCATCATGGTTTAGGGGAAGGATACAGAAAGCTGTCTCAGAGATTTCAGCTGTTTGTTTCCACAGTTATGAACATATTGAGGAAATGGAAGACCACAGGCTCAGTTCAAGTTAAGGCTCGAAGTGGCAGACCAAGAAAAATCTTGGATAGACAGAAGCGACGAATGGTGAGAATAGTCAGTCAACCCACAGACCAGCACCAAAGACCTACAACATCATCTTGCTGCAGATGGAGTCACTGGGCATCGTTCAACCATTCGGCGCACTTTACACAAGGAGATGCTGTATGAGAGAGTGATGCAAAGAAAGCCTTTTCTCCGCCCACAGCACAAAAAGTGCCGCTTGAGGTGGGCTAAAGCACATTTGGACAAGCCAGCTTCATTTTGGAATAAGGTGCTGTGGACTGATGAAACTAAAATTGAGTTATTTGGCCATAACAAGGGGCGTTATGCATGGAGGAAAAAGAACACAGCATTCCAAGAAAAACACCTGCTACCTACAGTAAAATATGGTGGTGGTTCCATCATGCTGTGGGGCTGTGTGGCCAGTGCAGGGACTGGGAATCTTGTCAAAGTTGAGGGATGCATAGATTCCACTCAGTATCAGCAGATTCTGGAGACCAATGTTCAGGAATCAGTGACAAAGCTGATGCTTGCCCGGGGCTAGATCTTTCAACAAGACAACGACCCTAAACACTGCTCAAAATCCATTAAGGCATTTATGTAGAGGAACAAGTACAACGTTCTGGAATTGCCATCTCAGTCCCCAGACCTGAATATAATTGAAAATCTGTGGTGTGACTTAAAGAGAGCTGCCCATGCTCGGAAGCCATCAAACCTGAATGAACTAAAGATGTTTTGTAAAGAGGATTGGTCCAAAATACCTTCAACCAGAATCCAGACTCTCATTGGAACCTACAGGAAGCGTTTAGAGGCTGTAATTTCTGCAAAATGAGGATCTACTAAATATTGATTAGATTTTTTTTTGTGGTGCCCAAATTTATGCACCTGCCTAATTTTGTTTAAACAATTATAGCACACTTTCTGTAAATCCAATAAACTTCATTTCACTTCTCAAATATCACTGTGTGTGTCTCCTATATGATATATTTAACTGACATTTTATATCGTAACAACCAACGATTTATACAGCAAAATCATGACGATTAACAAGGTTGCCCAAACTTTCGCATCCCACTGTAGTTCCCAGCAGCGACCTGGGAGTCCAAGATGCATCCAGACGTTCTACGCATGCTGTTCCCAACCATTTTAGAGGTGTTTCCATGAATTTCTGACCTTTTCCTGTGAACCAGGCACCCTCCCCTCTTCAGAGCAGGGGGTGCCTGGTTTATTACATTGTGCCGAGCACCCGAGATGTGTTCTACTTGAGCACCCGAGCACTTTGGTGCTCGACCAACACTAATCATAGTAAATCTGGAGCAGTGTCTTTTTTGCGTATAGCATAAAATACAATAGGAAACACGTTAAGGAGCGTACAAGGAGGAGACGGTGCATGTGACCTGATTGCTGAGTGTCATAGGGCAGTGTTCCTCAACTTCAGTCCTCAGGGTTCACCTACCGGTCATGTTTGTAGGATTTCCTTAGTATTGAGTAGGTGATATAATTAGTGTCAATGCCTCAGGACTTACCACAGGTTTCATTCTGTGGCATGTACTCAAATCATGACTGGTAGGTGGGCCCTGAGGACAGTAGTTGGGGAACACTTGGGCAAGGTATTTAGGTGTAATGCAAGGGTAGCAAACTAAATCTTTCCACCCCATGAATTAAAACTTATCTAGAACCTTCATAAACGTGAGCATTGTGCTGCTCTAGGCATAGATTATAAGTTTAGCATACACCATATCTAATATATACACCTCCTTTAGCTTTATAACATTCAATACAAAGTGAAAAAATAACTTTTTGGAGTTTTCACTGCCATCTACATGATGCAACGTGACACTGTATAAATAATGAAATCTGATTTGATGCATTTCATTTTTGTAATCTTCCCAACACTTTAAAGAGTTGATGGGGAGATGATTTCACAGTGATTGATCAATCATCTATCTATTCTATGTCTCTGAGATTCAAGCGGGCGCATTGGGAAGAAATCAAAACTGCATCTACAACCATGTAGCTTGCTTACTGTACAAAATATGGGAAACATTTTCTGCTGGGTGAGAACAGAGGTTCTATGGTTTGTCTAATACTCCTGTATCACATGACATGGAACATAACCTAAATGATGCCAGATTTTGTAACCTATATATAGTAAAAGGGGGCTGGTGGAAGAGTATCATATGCCAGCAAAATGATACTACATTCCTGTTTTTTGGGAGTCTGTAAACATGGGGACACATACAGTAGTTCTGCAGATGAGCTGTAGACATACACATATGGTAGGATATATAATGTAGCTGACAACATTGTGTAGGGTCTGTGACAAAACTAACCTCGCCACGGGATTTTGGAGAGGCCTGTTTGCCAGCCTCTGGCCTCAGGATTATGGCTCATATACTAACTTTGAAGGAGAAGATAGACCGGCCGCACAGCCTAAATCTGTGGAACAGTTTTGGGCAGGAAAGCCATGCTTGCGATCGGCCAAATGTGTCTTCAATGAAATTCGGGAACCCCTGCTCAGATCTGGATGATTTTTTGATATGTTGTTCGCCCAGATCAAAGCTATCCATGGATGTATAAATGGGGATATGCGGGGTTTTGAGGTTTTCTGCCTGTGAGTGATTAAGTTAGCACATTGTGTTTGGTAATTGTATCACAGACAGAGCCTATTGTGTATTGTTAATTGTGTTTGGTAATTGTATCACAGGCAATGCCCATTTTATTTTGTTGATTGCGTCACAGACAGGGGGGTTGTGTACAATTTCTGGGAAGGTTTTAATACTGTAAATGCATGTGATTGGCTAATGTATAAACTGTCGCAGTCTTCCACAAGGTCCCCAGGGGGAGTGTCCCTTGCTGGAAGACCTGTATAAAGGGCTGACATGTAGCCCTATTAAAGAGTTCCTGTTTTACCCTCAACATAGAGATTCGTCTCATGTATGGGGGGAAAGGCTGTATCTACACTGGGGATTGCTATTTGCTGTATACTCCCCTGGCTATAATCACTGAGCTCTTTTAAGAGCTTGCTCCTGCATCACTCTCTTAAGGAACAGAGGTTCACCCACTGGAGCCTTGTCGTAGGTCCAGGGTGGGTAGGAGACAGCGAGATCCCAACCAAGCTGCGATGGTTTGTAGAGTCTGCAGTGCTTACGGTGTCAAGTGGAGTGCTTGGAGCCCTCGAGAATCACTAGGAGCATCCATCAATGGAGGTACCCAGTCGGGGTGCTTGGAGATCCTTTACAGGGTTATTATCCCTTTCTACCCGTGGCCAGTTTTCACCTTCCTGCGCAGGCCATTTTTTGCAATTGCGACATGTCAATTTATGTGGTAATAATTTTGGAACACTTTTATTTATCCAAGCCATTCTGAGATTGATTTCTTGTGACACATTGTACTTCATGATAGTCACAAATTTTTGTCAATAAATTTCACCTTTTATTTATGAAAAAAATCCCAAATTTACTAAACATTTTGAAAAATTCGCAATTTTTAGAAATTTCAATTTCTCTGCTTTTAAAACAGAAAGTTATACTTCATAAAATATTTATTACTTAACATTCCCTATATGTCTACTTTATGTTCGCATCATTTTGTAAATGCCATTTTATTTTTTTAGGACATTAGAAGGCTTAGTATTTTAGAATCAATTCTTAAAATTTGTAAGAAAATTTCCATAACCCACTTTTTAAAGACCAGTTCAGGTCTGAAGTCACTTTGTGGGGCTTACATAGTGGAAACCACCCATAAATGACCCTATTGTAGAAACTACACCCCTCAAGCTACTCAAAACTGATTTTACAAACTTTGTTAACCCTTTAGGTGTTCCACAAGAATTAAAGGAAAATGTAGATGAAATTTTTGGCAGATTTTCCATTTTAATCCATTTTTTCTTTAACACATCGAGGGTTAATATCCAAACAAAACTCTATTTATTACCCTGATTCTGCAGTTTACAGAAACACCCCACATGTGGTCGTAAACTGATGTAAAGGCACATGGCAGGGCGCAGAAAGAAAGGAATGCCATATTGTTTTTGGAAGGCAGATTTTGCTGGACTGGTTTTTAGTTTTAAGCCCCCCTGATGCACCCTCACAGTAGAAACTCCCAAAAAGTGACCCCATTTTGGAAACTAGGGGATAAGGTGCCAGTTTTATTGGTACTATTTTGGGGTACATAAGATTTTTTATTGCTCTATATTACATTTTTTGTGAGGCAAGAGCGCCAAAAAATGTCTGTTTTTAGCACCGTTTTTATTTTTAAAACATTCATCTGACAGGGTGAATCATGTGCTATTTTTATAGAGCAGGTTGTTACGGATGCAATGATATCAAATATGTCTACTTTCTTTGTTTGTTTCAGTTTTACATTATAAAGCATTTTTGAAAAAAAAAATATGTTTTTGTGTCTCCATTTTCATTATTTATTTTTTATTTTTCAGCTGATCATCTTGTGCAGGGGCTCATTTTTTGCAGGAAGAGTTGAGTTTTTTATTGATACCATTTTTGGGTACATATGATTTTTTGATCATTAATTGTAATTTTTTATTTATTTATTTTTCCAGAGTTCACCTGCAGGGTTAGGTCATGTGATATTTTTATAGAGCAGATTGTTATGGACGTGGCAATATGTATACTTTTTACACAGGTTTTACACAATAATAGCATTTTTTAAACCAAAAAAAATGATGTTCTAGTGTCTCCATAGTCTGAGACCCATAGCTTTTTTTATTTTTTGACCAATTGTACTATTGACCAGTACTATTTTTGGGGCCATATGCCTTTATGATCACTTGGTGTTGCAATTTTTTTGATTTAAGGTGACAAAAAATTGCTTTTTTGGCACTGTTTTAAATTTTTTTGGCTACTTTCACACTTGCGTTCAGAGCGGATCCGTCTGGTGTCTGCACAGACGGATCCGCTCCTATAATGCAGAAGTTTGGATCCGTTCAGAACGGATCCGTCTGCATTATAGTTTAGAAAAAATTCTAAGTGTGAAAGTTGTTCAGACGGATCCGTCCAGACTTTACATTGAAAGTCAATGGGGGACGGATCCGTTTGAAAATTGATCCATATTATGTCAACTTCAAACGGATCCGTCCCCATTGACTTACATTGTAAGTCTGGACGGATCCGTTTGCCTCCGCACGGCCAGGCGGACACCCGAACGCTGCAAGCAGCGTTCGGGTGTCCGCTTGCTGAGCGGAAGCTGAACGCTGCCAGACTAATGCATTCTGAGCGGATCCGCATCCACTCAGAATGCATTAGGGCAGTACGGATGCGTTTGGGGCCGCTTGTGAGAGCCTTCCAACAGAGCTCACAAGCGGAGCCCCGAACGCTAGTGTGAAAGTAGCCTTATAGTGTTCACCTGAGAGGTTAGGTCATGTGGCATTTTTGTAGAGAAGGTTGTTACGGATGCGTCAATACCTAATATATCTACTTTTTTTATCTATTTCACTTTAGCACAATAATAGCAGTTTTGAAGCAAAAAAAAAATGATGTTTTAGTGTCTTGTGTTCTGAGAGCCATAGTTTTTTTTTTTTTTTTTGATCGATTTTCTCATGTAGGGGCTCATTTTTTGTGGGATGAGGTGACGGTTTTATTGGTATCATTTTGTGAGTCATGGGCCTTTTTGATCGCTTGGTGTTGCACTTTTTGTGATGTAAGGTGACAAAAATGGCGCTCTTTGACACAGATTTTATTTCTTTTTTTATGGTGTTTATCGGACAGGCTGGATCATCTGATATATTTATAGAGCCGGTCATTACGGCCACGGCAATACTTAATATGTGTGTTTCATTTTTTTTGTCAAATTTTTATTATAAAATCAGGGGAAAAGGGACATTTCTTCTTTTTTTACTTGAAACTTTTATTAAAAACAGTTTTTTACTTTTTTTACTTTATTTCTGACTTTAACTTTTGGGGATATAATCTGCTCTGCAATGCATTACAATACATCTGTATTGTAATACATTGCCTGTTAGTGTATTACACAGAGTAATACACTAACAGGTTGCCTAGGAGACCCAGCCTGAGGATGGATCTCCTGGGCACCCGTGGAAGGCAGGTCCCGATGCTGTGCAAGGCATTGGGAAGCTTCTGCATGGCATCGAGCTACATTCTCACCCATCGGGTCCCTGCCACAGCACCATGGGGAATCGATGGGCTCCCTCACCCGCAGCAAACCCCTTCTATGTCGCGATCAGCACTGACTGCGGCATAGAAGGGGTTAATGTGTCGGAGCATACAGCAGGGGTCCGGCTAACAGGAACAGCCGGTCCACTGCAGCTGATTGGGCGGGCGCAGCTCCTGCACCCGCCCAATCAGCGGGCCGTAATAGTACGACGCTGGGTGGCAAATCGCGTCCCGCTGCACATTACTATTATGGCGCTGGTCGGTAAGGGTTTAAAAGTACAGGTTCCAGTCTTCTTTAAGTCTTTTTCAATTCTTATCCATCTTTTTGTAGGTTGAGCATAGAGATATAAGGAAACCTAGTGGTGAGATTATTATAAAGCTCGACATATAGTGCATTCAGTGCATGGACATAACTATTAAGACCCTTTGCTATGACACTTGAAATTTAGCTCTGGAGACCTCCATTTTGTCTTGCTCGTCTTTGAGATGTTTCTACACCTTGACTGAAGTTCACCTATGTCAAATTGAGTTGGTTGGACATGATTTGGAAAGACAAAACCCTGTGGATATAAAGTCTCACTTCTGACAATGCTGACAAAGTGAAGTCCTCTCAAAGTATTTCGGGGCTGGTTTGCAGGTCCACAGTGGGGGAACAGTGGTGAGTTTCAAAATATAAATTACTGATCCAAGGCCAGTGGTGCATGTCCTATACACTTATTACTTTCAAAGAGCTTGCAGGTGGTGACATTTTCCTTTAAATAAACCTCACAAAGAATTTGATTAATGCATAGAAAAAAATCTATGGTCACACATGTAACTGTTCTACACCAAGCAGGTAGATAGTAAATGTGAAGGTTTGGAAATATTAGAGTAGGCAGTATAGTGCCTCAGTGGTTAGCACTGCTGTCTTGTAGGACTAAGGTCCTATATGGAGCTTATACGTTCTCTCTGTGTTTGCATAGGCTCCCCATGGGTACTCGAGTTTCACCAAAATACTGATACATTACTTGACCTTATATGAAATATGTGTGCAATAGATGGATTAATATGATTTGACAGTGATGCAACACAACACTAGCGTTAAAGTTTTACGGTATTGAGTTCCGTCACTGGGGCTTAATACCGGAAAAAACGCTTCCGTTTTATCCTAATGCATTCTGAATGGAAAGCATTCAGGATGCATCAGGATGTCTTCAGTTCAGTCCCTCTTAAGCCTGGACCATGTGATGGACCATGTGATGAGCACAGTGACGTCATTCCAGGTCCTCAAAAAAGAAGAAAGAAGACAAGACGGGCTGCGCGAACAAGTGGATGAGGTGAGTTTAATTATTTTTATTTTTTTTAACCCCTCCATCCCTAATTTACTTAGCATTCTGTATTAAGAATGCTATTATATGCAGAGATGGCTGCACGTTCCTGAGCTCCGCTACACAGATCTCCATTAGCACCTGCTACTGCCAGCAAACTGCCTGAACTTGACTAATAATGGTGAAAATCGGGAACTCTAAGGCTGGAGAACATCTGACCACTAACATGACACAAGTTGCTGCCGGAGAAATGGATAAATTCATAAACAAAGCTGCCTCCTTGTTTGTGCCGCGAGAATCCAAGATGGCGCCGGCTCACTCTCAGAAGGCTTCTGAGCGCTCCTTGAATAGATCGGAGGAGGAAAGCGATGCAGAGGAGCCGCAGGGTAAAGATGTGCTTCCCATCACTAGGCACTACCTGAAACAAGCCCCCTGCAAAGTCATGGAGCCGGTCATTGATGAATTTTAAGCTCTCCGTCAGGAGATGAGGCAAGTGGGGGATCGGGTAGAGACACTTAAATCTCACAAGGCTTTAATTATGGATCACCAGTCGGCCACCACTAACTCCCTCCAAAAATGCAGCGCCTACCTAATGACCTGCACAATGCCCTGGAAGACCAGGAAAACAGGGGGCGCCGTAACAATCTGCGCCTCAGAGGGATTCCAGAATCCTCAGTAAAAACCATCTGCTCCCTGCTCTTAGGCCCAGATTATGAGCCTGATATAGTTATAGAGCGAGTGCACAGGGCTTTACGTCCTAAGCCTAAACCAGAAGAACCCCCCAGGGACGTGATCTGCAAGTTTCTCAACTTCCAGGTTAAAGCGGCGGTTCAGGAGGCTGCAAGAAATCGCCCAGATTTTTCTTATGAGGGGCCACAGGTTACAATCTACCAAGATCTAGCCCCATTCACACTCAGAAAACGCTGAGCCATGAAACCTCTGACGGAGTGGCTGAGATCTAACAAGATTCAATACAAGTGGAACTTCCCTTTTGGACTTTCATTTTCCCAGGCTGGACGCCGCTTCAACATCTCTGCTTACTCCGAATTGGAAGATCTATACGAGCAGCTGCAAATCCCTCCCTTGAAAGTGGAGAACTGGGAGCTATACCAGGACCTTGCCGCCCTCCCAGCTGTTCCTACAGTCATCCCTTTTACTTTCCAGCAGACCCCCAAAGCACAAAGAAACGGTAAAAGAAGCCGACAGCTAACACCGAAGAGACTCGCTCAAGTTCCATGAGACACCTCTATAGTTGTCTTTAGTTGTGTTTTCTTTACTTTCATATATTTTGAGTCTGCCATGCTATAGTTAGTTTAAAGTGCAACCCAGGTCGTGATGCTTCTCAACTTGTTACAGACCCTGTCTCTTTCTGTCCTTTCCAACTTTGCTCTTACCTCAACAGGGTTACTACTGTTCCCCTTCTACCTTCATCTCTACCCAGGTCATCTCTACATATGTTCAGGTTCACTTATATTAGTGCTGGAGATCTAATCTCAGGTCTACAGACCTTTTCTCCCCAAATGTCTTTTCTCTATACCTACCCTAATGCAGGACAACGTAGGTTTTGTTTACCTCATTTTCTAATTTTCTTTCTCCTCCTTTCTTTTTGTATTTTGTTATACCAATGGTACAGGTTTTTTATCCATTTTCTAATTCTGATGTGGCGAGATTTCCCTGGTTCCCTGGCCCCCAACCCGAGGTGGCAGAGTATGTTCCCTGTGATTAGTGCGTCTTCCTGGAGAATCCGAGAGCTTTATAAAGGTAACCCTAGACATTCAAACCAACATGGCTGACATACATATAGCCTCCTACAATGTTAAGGGATTCAATTCTCCCTCCAAACGTAGTCAGACTTTCTCCTTGATGCGAAAGTCAGGTGTGTCCGTTCTATTTCTCCAGGAGACACATTTCAGGTTTAATCACTACCCTAATCTGACGTTCTCATATTACCCTCAGTGGTACCATTGTGGGGGGAGCTCTTCTGCCTCGGGGGGGGGGGGGGGGGGGGTGAGCATAGTATTCCAGAAAAGAATCCCCTTTAAATTCCTTAGTCACCTCCAAAACCCAGAGGGATGGTACATCCTAGTCAAGGGTCACATAGGCTCTCTAATATACACGTTTATCTACTTATATGTACCGAACACCAAACAAGCACATTGGTTTACCACAATTATTCTAATCATTGATCCCTTCAAGGAGGGTTTGGTGGTCCTGGGTGGGGATTTGAATGCAACCCTGAACCCACAACTTGATGCTTCCTCACACAAATCCGCACTTTCTCTAAGCTCCCTGCGAGCCATGAGAGAAGGGCTGTGGAACCTGCATTTAGTGGATTCCTGGTGTGCCTTTCATCCTGACTCAGAGGACTACACCTTTTACTCACATCCCCACAACACCTATCATCGTCTAGACTACCTATTTGTTTCCAAGGAACATCTCCAGCTTTGCTCGGAAGCTAGTATTGGTTCCATCCACCTATCCGACCATGCCCCCATCTTTCTCTCCATCCTGGCACCTTCACAGCATCCGAGGGCCTTTAGTTGGTGCCTCAATTAATCCCTATCGGGAGACACAGAAACTAAAAACAAAATTGAGGCCCTTCTGAAGGAATATTTTCTATTAAACAAACAACCCTCCATGTCACCTCAATCTTTTTGGGACGCCCATAAACCATACATTAGGGGACACTTTATTAGTATAGGAACATTTCTGAAGAAAATCAGAGGAGAAAAAATAGAATCTATCCAACTAAAAATCCAGGCCCTTGAGACGCTTTATAAGCGCTCCTTTTCCGACCTACAACTTGAAGAACTGTCAAAGCTAAGAGCAGAATTGAAAGCCCTTTTACAAACCAAAGTAGCCAAATATTATTATTTTAACTCCCAGCACAAATATTTTGACCATGGGGACAAGGCCTCTAAATTCATGATGCACAAAATAAAAAAAAGGAGAGCCAATAATTGTATACATCAGTTAACCTCCCCTCTAGGTGACCCATTATTTACCACCACTCAAATTGCTGCTCAGTTTCGAGACTTTTATGAAGCCCTCTACAACTTACCCTCCTCAAATGATCCAGACACCCATAAGTCTCTTATTTCTTCCTTTCTAGACTCCTTGACCCTCCCATCTCTGAGAGATTCACAAAAACGGCTTTTGGTCTCTCACTTTACCTTAGATGAACTAGCCGCTGCTCTCCACCAGATACCAGTGGGCAAATACCCGCCTCATATTATAAACTTTCCAGAGCCAACTATTACCCCATCGTTTAGATGTTTGCAATCTCACCCTAAAGGGTAGCCTTCTCTCCAGGGACATGATGGTAGCACACATCATTTTAATAGCTAAAGAGGGGAAGGATCCAAAACAATGTGCTAATTACAGGCCTATTTCGTTACTCAATTTAGATCTAAAGATTTTGGCTAAAATGTTGGCCAACCGCTTGGCCAATTTCCTCCCCCTCTTGATACATAGAGACCAGGTGGGTTTTGTTCGCAATAGGGAAGGCAGAGACAATACATCCAGAGTCATAAATGTTTTATGCCATGCTTCAGCTTCCTCAAAACCTTTACTCTTTTTAAGTACTGACGCAGAAAAACCGTTTGATAGGATCAACTGGACTTATTTGAGAGAGGCTCTGTTGCTTTTCGGACTCCCTGGTCTCTATGTACAAGCTATTTTTGCTATGTACTCTCTCGCTACTGCTAAGGTAATGGTCAATGGTGTCCTTTCCTCTCCCCTTCGCATCTGTAATGGCACTAGACAGGGGTGCCCCCTGTCACCCTTACTCTTTGTTTGTTTTAGCTCTAGAGCCCCTCCTGGTCTCGTTGAGAAATGACACATGCATCAGTGGCGTTAAGCTGGGAGGACAGGAGCACAAATTGGCGGCCTTTGCTGACTATCAACCCCATGGTCTCTCTCCCTCTCATACAAAACCACCTACAAAACTATAGTGTAGTCTCTAATTTCAAAATCAATGAAAAAAAATCTCAAATTATGAGTACCGGCCTTCCCTCACATGTCAAGCAGACTTTAAAGATTAATTCACCTTTTGACTGGTCATCCCCTTTCTTAACCTACTTAGGTGTTAAGATAAGTCCATCCGTCCCTGATCTCTTTACACTTAATTATTCACCCCTGCTCCAATCTATGTTTAAAGCCATAAATAGACAACCTTAATCTCCGTACCCCATACCTATCCTGGTTTGGGCGTAAGAATCTCCTGTCATCATTGATCATACCTCGTCTCACCTACCTCCAACAAGTCCTACCTATCCCTATACCTAAGCCATACTATGAGTCGATTAGGAAAAAATTCAGATCCTTTATTTGGAATAGTAGGAAACCGAGGCTTTCATACTCCCAACTCTCAAAACCAGTGTCAATGGGAGGAATTGTCCTCCCGGACCCCGAGGTTTATGGCAATGCAATACTCCTTTCTAGAGCAATTGAGTGGTTACGAAATAGTCCCGAAAATTTGTGGGTCCCACTAGAACAACACTTAATGGCAGACCCTTTCGTTCTCTACTTTTAGGAAGCCAAAATTCATAATTCACACCTCCCACCTCATATCCAATTTTACGAGCCACACTGAATGCTTGGAAATGGTCACTCTCTACACACTGTTCAATCCCCTTCCCCTCTCCTCTCCTACAGGTCAGGGATGTGATTGGAACGATCTCCCCTGATAGGTTGACCTCTACCCCAAGAGAGTTAAGGAGCTCATCTACTCCCATTATCTCTCTCCTGGGAAACACTGGAGATATTATTAGTACTTGTGACATGATAGAGATTCTAAAACCCCAGCCCAGTGGCTTAACCCTAATCACATACCTTAGACTGTTCTTATCCCGCAATACAGGTGAGGGTGAACTCCTTCGCCCTTTAGTCTGGTTTGAATCCCTGACTACCGATCCAAAACCGCCTAAAAAGCTCATATCGCAAATTCACAACAGGTTGAGATCAACTCCCTTAATAGTTAAACCTGCCTTCATCCGACATTGGGAAGAAGATTTGAACATAGACCTTCCCCTTTCCATGCTCCCCAAACTATTTTTGTCTGCTATTAAGCCTTCTAGATGCGTTAGGATCCAGGAGAATAGCTATAAACTATTATCTAGATGGTACATAACCCCAGAGAAATCTTGCCTCTTCTCTGATGGTTCCTCGGATGTTTGCTGGAGGTGCCGGGGTGACAGAGGTTCCTTCTTCCACATCTGGTGGGACTGCCCCAAAATACGCGAATGGTGGAGAATCATATTTGATATCAGTAACGAAATCTACTTCACAGCTGTGCAGGCCTCTCCTAGCAAAACCTTACTTGCTTGTTTTGATGAAGATACCCAATCCCCCCCCCATATTCCTTTTTAAACAGCTATTGATTGCCACAAGGCTTCCAATACCTAAATTCTGGTTGCAAACTTCTCTTCCATCTATACTGCAATGGAAGCAGAAAGTTGACCAGATATACTGCTTTGAGGAGATCTCTGCATGGGAGTCTGGTACTCACCCACAATTCATGAAAAAATTGAACCTGTGGCTTGTTCATAGGTTTACACTTCCACATTTGGGTCGAGTCTTAGTCCTTATGCCTAGTATTTCCTTCCCTACCAACCTTTACTCTGCTTGTCCAAGCCTAGCTCCACAGTGCTCACCTTAACAAAACACGGACACCTGCAATGTGCGATCCGCAATTTGCGGATCCGCACATCACAGACACTATAATAGAAAATGCCTTTTCTGGTCCGCAATTGCGGACAAGAATAGGACATGTTCTATTTTTTCCAGGAACGAAATTGCGGATCCCGAAAAAACGGATCCCAAAAAAACGGATGCGGATCCCGAAAAAACGGATGCGGATCCAGGAAATGTGGATTTGCATCTGTTCCAGCCCTATTGAAAGTGAATGGGTCCGCAAATTGCGGAACAAATGCAGACCCAAATTACGGACGTGTGAATGGACCCTAACTGACACAACACTTTCAGAACAGCTGCTTCCTATCCATAAGAGCCCTCTACCTCAGGACTCTTCCTCCTTCCTTTGTAAGGTTTCATATAATCCACTATATATTGGGTAAATGATACCATAACTCTCTGATAACTGTCGATACCACTTGGTTTATAGCTTGCCTATCCTATATCACACTCCGTACTGCCCTCTGGATTTGCTATCCTGTGGATTTATTGTACTGCCGATATAATTTATATTGATGTCTTATCCTGTACTGTGTTAGGCTTCCTGCACACGGCCATTTTTTTTTCCGTTTACTGGCCGTTTTTTGCGTTCCGTATACGGCCCGTATACGGAACCATTCATTTCAATGGTTCCGCAAAAAAAACGTTATGTACTCCGTATGCATTCCGTTTCCGTATTTCCGTTTTTCCGTTCCGTTTTAACATAGAACATGTCCTATTATTGCCCGCAAATCACGTTCAGTTGCTCAATTCATGTCAATGGGTCCGCAAAAAAACCGGAACACATACGGAAATGCATCCGTATGTCTTCCGTTTCCGTTCCGTTTTTTGCTGAACCATCTATTGAAAATGTTATGCCCAGCCCAATTTTATCTATGTAATTACTGTATACTGTATATGCCATACAGAAAAACGGAACAGAAAAAACGAACCAGAAACGGAAACACAACGGAAACAAAAAACGGAACAACGGATCTGTGAAAAACGGACCGCAAAACACTGAAAAAGCCATACGGTCGTGTGCAATAGGCCTAATACTGTTCCTGTAGTTACACGGTTAATGTCTATCTACAAAACTAATAAAAAAATTTAAATAAAAAAAAAGAATGCTATTATATTCCCATATAACCATGTTATAAGGGAAAATAATAAAGATCGGGTCCCTATCCCGATCGTCACCTAGCGACCATGCGTGAAAATCACAACGCATCCGCACTTGCTTGCGGATGCTTGCGATTTTCACACAGCCCCATTCACTTCTATGGGGCCTGCGTTGCGTGAAAAACGCACAATATAGAGCTTTCTGCGATTTTCACGCAACACACAAGTGATGCGTGAAAATCACCGCTCATGTGCGCATCCCTATTGAAGCGAATAGATCCGATTTCAGTGCGGGTGCAATGCTTTCACTTCACGCATTGCACCCGCACAGAATTGTCGCCTGTGTGAAAGGGGCCTTACTGTATTTGCCGGAATGCCGGATCCGGTATTAATTTCCATTGAAATGTATTAATGCCGAATCCTGTACCAAGTGTTCCGGTAAAAACAGATCCGGTTTCCCGATCTGCACATGCGCAGACCTTTAAAAATGCGAAAAAAATAAAATATTGGATCCATTTTTCCAGATGACACTGGAGAGACGGATACAGTATTTCAATGCATTTGTCAGACGGATCCGCATCCGGATCAGGAAACAAATGCTATCCGTTTGCATATGGATTTCCGGATCCGGCAGGCAGTTCCGGCAACAGAACTGCCTGCCGGAATCCTCTAACGCAAGTGTGAAAGTACCCTAGTTGGCTATAGCAACCAATCATATTCCACCTTTTATTTTTAACAGCTCCTTTGTAAAATGAAAGGTGGAATCTGATTGGTTTCTATGGGCAACTAAGCCAGTTCTAGTGTACATTATGCCAGCTTGATAAATCTCCCCCTTAAGGTACTTTCACACTAGCGTTTTTCTTTTCCGGCGCTGAGTTCCGTCCTAGGGGCTCAAATCCGGAAAAGATCTGATCAGTTTTATCCCCATGCATTCTGAATGGAGAGCAATCCGTTCAGGATGCATCAGGATGTCTTCAGTTCAGTCTTTTTGACTAATCAGGCTTTTCAGAAAACCGTAGCATGTTGTATTTTTACCTCCGGCCAAAAATCCGGAACACTTTGACTGAACGCCGGATTCGGCACCGTGTGTTCCGTCAAACCGGATCCGGCTTTTGCATGTTAAATCCGAAAAATGTGAAAAAAAAGTTAAAGTCCATAAATGGCGGATCCGTTTTTTCCAATGCATTTTTTCATTGTGATCAAAATCCTGATCAGGATTCAAATGTAATCCGTTTTCACACGTTTTTCCGGATCCGGCGGGCAGTTCCGGTGACGGAATTGAACGCCGGATTCAAACAACGCTAGTGTGAAAGTAGCCTATTCGTCTGCAGTATAAAAGGACCAGAAAATAAAAAGTTGAAATACCAATGAAATATTTAGGAATTATGCAGGCCCTGGCACACAATGTAGAAGGATGAAGAAGGACCTGACACCTAAACTGGCATCGGTCACATGTTGTTTGCTTTTGGATTTGTCAACTATTTTTCCCTGCAATTCTAATTACAACAGCATGAGAAACAAAGTCTTTCATGACAGAAGACAAGGCTAAACTTAAGGTAGGCGGAAAGAACAGCTGGCTAGTTAAACCAAGCAGACGGACAGAGACTGGGGAGGGAGATTTTGAAAAAATGTGACCACAACATCTGCTCCAATAGTTTAGTGTCAAAGGCACATGAACATAGGCTCAAAGGTCCTGTGTTTAAGACCCAGCAGGATCTGAAAGAATGGTACCCTATACCATAAAGAAGGAAGAGATTATCCGTCTCATTTTAGAGACCATTTTCGCCATCCTTATATGAGTATACAGTACATTTACTCCTTCCTACTGCTGATTTACTGTCTGTGACCGTATGTTATTAACCGTATGTTATTAACTTGATTTCTAAGTGTAACTTAAGTTAACTTGTAACCCTTTGGCCTCTTTCCCACGGGCGTTGCGGGAAAATGTGCGGGTGCGTTACGGGAACACCCGCAATTTTTCCACGCGAGTGCAAAACATTGTAATGCGTTTTGCACTCGCGTGAGAAAAATCGCGCATGTTTGGTACCCAAACCCGAACTTCTTCACAGAAGTTCGGGCTTGGGATCAGTGTTCTGTAGATTGTATTATTTCCCCTTATAACATAGTTCTAAGGGAAAATAATAGCATTCTGAATACAGAAGGAGGAGGAGGGGTTAAAAAAATAAAATAACTCACCTTAGTCCACTTGATCGCGATGCCCGTCATCTCCTTCTGTCTCCTTTACTGAACAGGACCTGTGGTGAGCATTCATTACAGGTCAAGGACCTGTGGTGACGTCACTCCGGTCATCACATGATCCATCACCATGGAAAAAGATCAGAGTGAAGTCACCACAGGTCCTTGACCTATAATGAATGGTCACCACAGGTCCTGTTCAGTAAAGGAGACAGAAGGAGATGCCGGGCATCGCGATCAAGTGGACTAAGGTGAGTTAAATTTTTATTTTATTTTTTTAACCCCTCCAGCGCTATTTTACTATGCATTCTGTATTCAGAATGCTATTATTTTCCCTTATAACCATGTTATAAGGGAAAATAATAATGATCGGGTCTCCATCCCGATCGTCTCCTAGCAACCGTGCGTGAAAATTGCACCGCATCCGCACTTGCTTGCGGATGCTTGTGATTTTCACGCAACCCCATTCACTTCTGTGGGGCCTGCGTTGCGTGAAAAACACAGAATATAGAGCATGCTGGGATTTTCACGCAACGCACAAGTGATGCGTGAAAATCACCGCTCATGTGAACAGCCCCATAGAAATTAATGGGTCGGTATTCAGTGCGGGTGCAATGCGTTCAACTCACGCATCGCATCCGCGCGGAATACTCACCCGTGTGAAAGGGGCCTTTCAGTGTCTCATAGGCTTGGATAGAGAAAATGACTTCCAGTCTACTCGTAAGATGCTGTAAGGCCTCTTTTACACGGGCGTCGCGGGTGAGGGCCGGGTGCGTTCAGGGAAAATTGTGCGAGTAGGAATGCAATTTCAGATTACGTTCCGTTGTTCAGTTTTTTCCGCGCGAGTGCAATGCGTTTTGCACGCGCGTGAGAAAAACTGAATGCGATACCCAGACCCGAACCCGGACTTCTTCACTGAAGTTCGGGTTTGGGTTAGGTATTCTGTAGATTTTATTATTTTCCCTTATAACATGCTTACTAAAATGTTTATTGAGGGGTTAAAAAAATTAAATAATAACTCACCTCATCCACTTGATCGCGCAGTTGGCATCGTCTTCTTTTTTCTTCTTTGATGACCTGCAAAAGGACCTTTGATTACGTAATCGCGCTCACAACGTGGTGACGTCAGCGCAGGTCCTGCTGAATGAAGATAGAAGGATCTTCTATTTTCATTCAGTAGGGCATGCGCTGATGTCACCACAATGACCACGTGGTGAGCGCGATTACGTCATCAATGGTCCTCAAAAAAGAAGAAAGAAGGCGATGCCGGCTGTGCGATCAAGCGGATGAGGTCTGTTATTTTTATTTATATTTAAACCCCTCAATCAACATTTTAATAAGCATTCTGTATTCAGAATGCTATTATTTTCCTTTATAACCATGTTATAAGGGAAAATAATACAGTAAATTGACTTTAATCAATTTACTAACTTCATCTCCTAGCAACCATGCGTGAAAATCGCATTGTATCCTCACTTGCTTGTTGATGCTATGCGATTTTTAAGCAGCCCCATTCATTTCTATGGGGCCTGCGTTGCGTGAAAAACGCAGAATATAGAACATGTTGCGATTTTCAGGCAACCCACAAGTGATGCGTGAAAATCACCGCTCATCTGCACAGCCCCATTGAAGTGAATGGGTCCGGATTTAGTGCGGGTGCAATGCGTTCACCTCACGCATTTCACCCGCTCGGAATTCTCACCCGTGTGAAAGGGGCGTAAGATTTGATGATTTAGAGTGTAGGCCATTTAGTACAGAGGAGGGCCAGAATGGAGCTAAAAAAAGTCACCACAGATTTCTATCATGTGCCTTATTAATGGACCAAAGAATTTCTGTTAAAGTGCTTCTTTAATTTGGTACCATTTTCCCCATGTTTGTTGCTTTGTGAATGTTTTCTTGCCAGAATAGTTAATATTATATGTATTTGATTATATAGTACTAGACATTAAGCCCGTTACAATAACGGGCGCTAGAACAGAAGTGCATAAACATTAGTAGGAACAGTCTATATTAAATGGCAAGGGAACTTGACCAAACTGACTGGCGGCTGTGGCTGGTGGCCGAAATTGGCAGCTGTGGCTGAGACTGCTAGCTCTGACTGGTGGCTGTGGCTGAGATTGCTGGCTGTGGCTTGTGGCTGAGACTGCTGGCACTGACTGGTGGCTGAGACTTGTGGCTGTGGCTGGTGGCCGAGACTGTGTGTATATAGGAAGGTTTTTTTAATGTATTTTTTTTTTTCAATTTTTCACATTCTTTTGGACCCAGAACCACTTGGTTCTTGAAGATCCAGTGGGTCTGATGGCTTACAATACACTGCAGTACACTATATAGTGTACTGTAGTGTATTGAACTCACACTAAGGGCGTAAGTGCTCAATGCACGTGCTGTGGACCACAAATCACTTGAATGGGGTCCATGATCCACATCCGATGGGCCGCACCGCAAAAAAGTAGTGCATGCACTACTTTTTTGCAGTGCGGAGGCATTGCCAGAAACACCACGGAAGAACTCCGTAGTACTTCCGTAGGGTTCTGTTCCGTGCTTCCACACCGCATCTCCGGATTTGCGGATCCATTCAAGTGAATGGGTCCGCATCTGTTATGCATAATGAAAACGGCTGGTGACCCGTGTATTGCGGAACCAACATATGCGGTCCACAGCACGGGCACGGAGCCCTTACATTCATTGGCATGAGCCCGTTAACAGGAGCCTGATCAGGCTTAGATATGCCACGGTAAGCCGGATGTCTGTGAAGGCGTCTGGTTGCCATGGTAACCATCGGGATGCTGCCACAGCGCAGCGGCCAAATGGGGGGAGGGAGCTTCCTTCCTCAGTTTACCCTTCAAGCATCGGCCGCTGCCACAGCAGAGCAGCGGCCCAATGGTTAGCCCCTCCATACAGGGATCCCTAAGGACCATGGCATGGAAGGGGTTAAACGTCCGCCATCGGTGCCAGCACCGCTGTCAGCCGTTTCAAGCAGTGTTAGCTGTACATTACAGCTAACACTCTACCCCGCTGCGCGCTCTGCCATCTCGAAAGGAAGGGGGTCTGAGCGCTCTGCATCTTGAAAGGGGGGCATTAACCCTTCAAGCATCGGGCCACTGCCAGTGCGCTTTTATTAAATAGGATATTATGTGTTGTATATAAGAGCATGTTCACATCTGGGTCAGAAGCTCAGTTTGAGGCTTCCCTTCGGCCAAAGTCCTGCATATAGGACATTTTTTCTGCTAAAATAGTAGATTTCTGAACAGAAACCAGACACCTTTACAGCCAATGGTGTCTGTTCAGTTATGTGCTGAATCCAGCACTTCTATTATTGTTGCTATTCTGCTCCTCTAACATAGCAGAACAATGAGAATGACTAGCTCTGGTGTGAACATGTCATTATTTGTACTCTTATTTCTCTTCTTAATACACGAATATTATTATGATAGAGTGCATGATAGATACTTTTCATTCAGTTTTTTTTATTTATTTAAACAGACAATGCTATCCTCTGTGATAATGTATAAATCATGTATCGGGATATTGATACAATGCTGAATATTATAAGCACAGTGGTGCACAATAATCATTTCAAGCTCTTTTATTTCATTCTATAGTGTTTCATATTCATGATTTTTCCATCCCATTATGTACCAGGAATGGCTTGTAATAATAATAACCTTTGATTTCTTGATTCATTTAATTTTGTACTGTGTGCATAGACATAATTTTATGTACTTTCCCAACATGCCCCCTGGTGGTGACAGGATTAATTGCATTGTTTCACATATGTATGTACGGCAAGTTTGCTGTAGTGTTACAGTCAATACGTTATGATCAAATAAATATATGTACCGTATTTTCCGACATATAAGACGACTGGGCGTATAAGACGACCCCCAACTTTTCCAGTTAAAATATAGGGTTTGGGCTATACTCGCCGTATAAGAGTACCCCTCCAACGCAACCTACTTTGGAATCAAGATCTGCAGGTAATTGTTGTGCAATTTTCATCTTTTGCCTCAGTACCATATTATGCCTTTCCAAGAATCTAGTACACCAGGATACAGTGGCCTTAAATCTGTTGCTGTGATCTGGGTTAGATTTGGCCCACTGAAGTGCAAACAAACATATTTTATTTCGTGTCACTACATAACCGTTTTGGCGATGCTCATTCACCATGTCTGCTACATGTTTTTCGAGTTCTGGCCAATGTAGGGTGTCTCTTAATGCACACTTACCCCTTGGCATACTCTTTAATGCTTTTTCATTTGCTCTCCAGTCCCGAACCATCTTTTTTGTTACTCCATATTGTCTTACAGCAGCGCAGTTATTATGTTCCATGGCAAAGTTTACAACTTTAAGTTTGAAACTGGCTTCATATTTCTTTCTTCTTGCTGGTAGAGCCATGATGGGGTCTTGACTGTTAGCCATTTGTATACTGTACTGTATGTACTGGTGCTGTACTGTATGTACAGATACTGGGGCTGTACTGTATTCACCACCACATATACAGTGCTGCCCATAATTATTCATACCCCAGGCAAATTTTGACTTACTTTTACTCAACCAGCAAGTAATTTTTTGACGGGAAATGACATAGGTGTCTCCTAAAAGATTATAAGACGATGTACAAGACGCACTATTGTGGAAAAAAAATAAAAATAAATAAATTCTCAGCTTATATTTTCATTTGAGCAAAAAGTGTCCAGTCCAAAATTATTCATACCCATCTCAATATTCAATAGAAAAGCCTTTATTGGCTATTGCAGCAATCAAACGCTTCCTATAATTGCGGACCAGCTTTTTGCATGTCTCCACAGGTATTTTTGCCCATTCATCTTTAGCAATGAGCTCCAAATCTTTCAGGTTGGATGGTCTTCTTGCCATCACCCTGATCTTTAGCTCCCTCCACAGATTCTCAATTGGATTCAAGTCTGGACTCTGGCTGGGCCACTCCGTTAATGTTGTTGTTGTTGTTGTTGTCTGCTAACCATTTCTTCACCACTTTTGCTGTGTGTTTTGGGTCATTGTCATGCTGAAATGTCCACTGGTGCCCAAGGCCAAGTTTCTCTGCAGACTGGCTGATGTTGTCATTGAGAATCCTCATGTATTGCTCTTTTTTTCATGGTGCCGTTTACTGTGATTAGATTCCCTGGTCCATTGGCTGAAAAACACCCCAAAGCATTAGTTTCCCACCACCATGTTTGACAGTGGGGATGGTGTTCTTTGGGTTGAAGGCTTCTCCTTTTTTACACCAAATGAAGGAAACATTATTGTGACCAAACAATTTAATTTTTGTTTCATCTGACCATAACACAGAAGACCAGAAGTCTTCTTCTTTGTCCATATGAGCTTTTGCAAAGGCCAAGCAAGCGTTTGTGTGCCTTATCTGGAGAAGTGGCATCCTCCTTGGTCTGCCAGGGGTATGAATAATTATGGGCAGCACTGTATAACAATAAACACTTCATTATTTTTTTATCTCATTTTGAGGAACCCTATAACATTTTTCTTTATTTTTTAATAGTGATTAGGAATAGGTATGAGCGGACCCGTGGATGTTCGGGTTCCCCCGGATTTGGCAGAACTTTGGGTCAAAGTTCGGGTTCGGGACCCGAACTTTACCCGAACTTGACCCGAACTCGAACCCGAACCCCATTGAAGTCAATGGGGACCTAAACTTTGGTGCACTAAAATGGCTGTAAAATAGTTATAGTAAGGGCTAGAGGGCTGCAAAAGGAAGAAAAACAGGAAAAGAGCAGGACGGTTGCCCTGCAAACAAATGTGGATAGAGAAATGACTTAAAATAACATAGAATAGAAAAAAAATACTGTATTTTTCGCTTTATAAGACGCACCTGATGATAAGACGCACATAGGTTTTTGAGGAGTAAATAATAAGAAAATATTTTGAACCAAAAGGTGTGCTTTTGGTAGGTTTTGAACTAATGGTGGTCTGTGGATGCCGCACTGTTATGAGGGATCTGTGGATGACACACTGTTATGGGGGGATCTGTGGATGACACTGATGGGGGATCTGTGGATGACACTGATGGGGGATCTGTGGATGACACTGATGGGGGATCTGTGGATGACACTGATGGGGGATCTGTGGATGACACTGATGGGGGATCTGTGGATGACACTGATGGGGGATCTGTGGATGACACTGATGGGGATCTGTGGATGACACTGATGGGGGATCTGTGGATGACACTGATGGGGATCTGTGGATTACACTGATGGGAGATCTGTGGATGACACTTATGTCATCCACAGATCCCCATAAGTGTCATCTACAGATCCCCCATCAGATGCATCAGTGTGGAGGGAGGAGGCGGAGACACTCATGGCAGGGCCCGGTGCAGTGACTCTACTCTAATACACCGGGCCCCGCAACTGTTAAATATATTCAATCTGATCTATATCTAAATGTATACCGCACTGTTCGGTACTTACTGTAGTACCGTAAGTATAGCATTAAGACGGCGCAGACCGGCAGCTCCCTCGGTCATGCGCCGCCTGCCTCGCCTGCAGCAGCTCCCTCCTCATGCGCCGCCTGCCTGCTTATCTCACTTTATGAATGAACAGGCAGGCGGGGCAGGCGGCACATGAGGAGGGAGCTGCGGCAGGCAGAGCAGGCGGCGCATGACCGAGGAAGCTGCTGGTCTGCGCCGTCTTAATGCTATACTTACGGTACTACAGTAAGTACAGAACTACGTTTTACACAATAACAGCTTTTTTTAAACGAAAAGGGGGCTGGATCTCACAGGCTCGTCACCGGAAGGCAGCGCCGATGCCTAAGTAAGGCATCGCTCTGCCTTACATGCCATTGGGTCCCCCCTACAGCCGTATGGGGACCTGATGGCACCGCCGCCCGCCGCTGCCGCAACCTGTAAAAGCCGCAAACCGCCGGTCTGAATTGACCTGCGGTTTGCGGCGATCGCCGATACGGGGGTCACGGGACCCCCCCGCGCATTGACCCAAGGTGCCTGCTCAATGATTTGAGCAGGCACCTTTCTCTGATCACCGCTTGCCGGGCGGCGGTGATTGGAACTACGTACCAGGACATCAGATCGTACCTGTCTTAAACAGGTTAAGAAGTTCAAACGGGGAATCCGACAACCTTAAAAGAACTGTATTTAGGTTCCATGGAGCCACCATATTCTTAATTATAGGCTTCAACCTGTCTGCCGCTTTCAGGAATCTAGAAATCCAGGGAACCTCATAAAGACTAGTATTATAGAGGGCACCCAGGGAAGACACCTGTACTCTTAGTGTGTTTGGGGAGAGATCCATATCCAACCCATCCTGGAGAAATTCCAGAATGAGAGGAATATTGGGAAAAGACTGGTTAAACCTGTCACCACTCCATGTGGCAAACTACTGTACTTCCAGACCTTAAGATATGCTATAGAGGTATTGGAATTTCTGCTGAGCATTAAGGTATCCACCATCCTCTGGACCTCTACCTAGAAGGATGGATTGTTCAGTAACCAAGCTGATAGTTTGAGAATCTTGGGGTTCAGATGGTAGATTGGACCCTGCATTAGGAGGTCTTCCGTCAGGGAAAACAGGATTGGATCTTCCCGGCTGAGGGATCTCAGGAGACTGAACCAGCCTTTTCTGGGCCAGAAGGGAACCACCAGGATCAGGGTACATTCTTCGGTCTGGAATTTCTGTAGAACATTCGGAATCATCGGAATTGGTGGAAAAGCATAAACGAGGCCCGATGCCCAATTCTGGACAAAGGCGTCTACCGCTACGCAGGGATCCCTTTGGATTCAGGGAGAAGTAATGCGGGAGATTGAGGGAGAAGAGAGGCTGTTTGAGAAAGAGACCACTCGCCTGGATCCAATCTCTGTCGACTGAGAAAATCTGCTCTTATATTGAGAGAGCCTTTTAGGTGCACTGCTGCAATCGATCTTAAATTCTTCTCTGCCCATGAAAATATCTGTCTTGAGAGACCCTGAAGATGACTGTGCTTTGTTCCTCCCTGATGATGGATGAAAGCCACTGCTGTGGAGTTGTCTGAGTGGACCAGTACATGACGGTTTCGTGACTGGGTCTGTGATGCTTTTAGACCTTCCCATATCACTCGAAGTTCCATGTAATTGGAAGACATCCTCCTCAGATGTTCGGTCCAAGTCCCCTGAAAGGAGCTTGTGGCTGTAAGAGCGCCCCAGCCCCAGGAACTGGTGTCTGTTATCAGCGAGAAAACCTCTTCCTGATTCCAGAAGACCCCCATCTGTAGATTCTTGTCTCTCAGCCACCACTGTAAAGAGCTTCTTACCTCCCTGTTTAACGCTATTTTCTGGTCCAGGGGGAATTGTGACCTGTTCCAATTCCTGAGGATAAGGTCCTGTAGAGGTCTCATGTGGTATTGTGCCCAGGCAACCGCAAGAATGCAGGATAAAAGGCGTCCTAGCATCTTCATGCCTTATCTGATGGAACAAATGGGACTCTTCAAGAATTGTTGGATTCTGAGCTTCAGGTCCTGGACTTTTGGAAGAGGTAAAAAGGATTTCTGTAGGACGGAATCTAGAAGGACGCCTAAAAATATTCTTCTGTTGTCGGAAAGGAGGTTGGACTTTTCCCAGTTGAAGATGAGAAAGGACCACCTTAAGATGGGAATGAAGGAGATCCGCATTTTCTGCTATTATTAAAAGGTTGTCCAAGTATGGAATTATTAGTATTCCTTTCTGGCTTAGGGAGGCCACTACTTCTGCCATGACTTTGGAGAAGATGCGAGGGGCAGAAGATATTCCAAAAGGAAGGCATTTGAACTGGTAATGATGGATGGATATTTCCCTCAGGCTAAACTGCGAATCTTAGATATTTCCTTGACTTTGGGTGGATTGGGATGTGGAAGTAAGCATCCTTGAGGTCTATTCGTGGCCATCATAGCCCCCTTCTTGATGAGATTCACGGCAGTTCTTACTGTCTCCATCTTGAATCTGCTATAAGTGATAAATTAGTTTAGTTGCTTCATGTTTATTATAGTCCTGAGTTTCCCGGTTGGTTTCCGGACTAAAAATAATGGGGAATAGTGACCCCTTCCTATTTCTCAGTTGGGAACACATTCCACTGCTCCTAAGCATAATAACTCTCTTATGCCTTCGGACAGAAAGGACATTTGAGATAAGAGAAGCCGGGTTAAGGTGAATTTTTGTGGAGGAAGAGATTCCAATTCTATCACGTAACCCTCTCTTATAATTTTGACAATAAAGGGGTCTGTGATGATCTGCTCCCAGATGTTTATAAAATAGCTGAGTCTTCCTCCAACCCGGATGGTGTCATTGTTTGGAGGAGGAGGAAGGATCCCCCTTATTGGGATTGAAAAGGAAATTCCTTCCTTTACCCCCTTTTGTATAGCTCCACCTTCCTGATTTCCCTTTATCTGTTTTGGAATCTTGATGTTGTAGTCTATTCCGAAAAAAAATGCCTCTTATTTTTGGATCTGTCTTCAGGAAACCCTCTTTTGCGGTCAGTGGCGTTTTTCAGGACTCTATCCAAGTCAAGGCCAAAGACATACTGGCCATGGAACGGGAGAGAAATCAGCTTATTCTTGGATGTCATATCACCCGACCAGGCCTTCAGCCAAAGTACTCTTCCAATGGTATTGAATAGGACCGCTGTATGGGCAGATAATCTTACAGACTTCGCTGAGGCGTCTGCTAGGAAGCTAGTGGCCATCTTTAATAGGGGGAGGCTATCCAAGATTTGCTCCTGCGGGGTTTTATTAATTAAATGGAGCTCTTGCTGCACCAAACAGATTTTAAAGGTACGGCCCACACATGTCGCAGCTACTCCCGGTTTTAAAAGAGCTGCCATAGCTTCCCAAGATTCTTTATAAGGCTTTCTGCCTTCCTGTCCATAAGATCTTTCAATTGTGCAACATTTTCAAAGGAAGAACCGTGCGTTTTGCGACTTTGGCCACTGGAGCATCGACTCTAGGGATGGACTCCCAGTCTGTGCAATCTGCCTCGTCAAAGGGATACCTCCTCTTAATGCCGCTGGGAATAAAAGAATCTTTTTTTAGGTTTATCCCATTCGGCTTTAATTAGCTTCTGTACGTTATCCGGCACTGGAAACACAGACCGATGCCTTTCCCCCAGACCCCAGGATATCTCCTTCTGAACTGTTCTGGGCTTCCTGGGAATCTCCATTCTGATTGTTGCCCTTATAGCTTTAATTAACTCTTGAATATCTGCAGGGTTAAACAAAAATCTTCTGCATTCGTTATCTCCGTTAGATTCATGGGGTATATCCAGGATCTCAGGATCCAACAGATCAGGATTTACTGAATCAGAATCACTTCCCACACTGATAAGATCTCTAGATGATCTCTGTCTGGGAGGAGGGGTCCTGGGGGGCGAGGGGGACGCATCTCTCTTTTTTTGGGATGCCTGGGAAGATTGAACCTCTTCTCTAACCATGGCCTTGATGTCTTCCAACAGGCCAGAATACTCAGACTTCACAACAGACGCAGTACATTCCTTGCACAGCGGTTTAGAACCAGAAAAGGGCAGACATTTAAAACACCCGTCGCACTTCCTGGTCCTAACCTTAACCGAGGAGGAAGACTCCTTTTCTCCCTGAAACATATAAGGGAGAGAACGGTCAGCCACCACAGAGCAACATCACAAAGGAGGGTGCTCACTGGACCCTGGGTAGAAGGAGGCTTCGATCCTGAGTCAGGTGTGGTAGGGGCACTCATGTTCAGTAGGTCCCGTCCACCAAAATCAGAAGCAGGGGTGAAAACGCTGGGAGCCATCTTCAGCCGGCATGTTGTCCTTTTTATTCCACTGGACATGCACCAGGACGAGCACCGGCATGACGTCATGAAGCTAAGCCACGCCCCCCTCGGCATCTGACGTCATCACCAGGCGGCTGGAGGGAAGCTCGTCCTAGCATCGTTCCAGCCGCCCTACCACTCCGCATATAGCCCGCCTGGACTGCCAAATGAGGGAACTTCGCTGGGGCCACCAACACCAGCAGGAGCCCGGGTACAGACTTTTGCAGGAGGAGGGAGAGCCGAGCTGCCGGAACCAACTTCCGGTCTGTATAGAAGATGCGCAAAGATGCGCCAAGAAGGATACTGACAGGAACCCCATAATGCTCCCAGCACCTCTCCGGTCTTCCTTCCCTGGCAGGACAGGAAAAAACACTGACGATGAGGGTAAGGGGTGGGGTTTTTAAGCTCTCTGTTTTTTCCTGTCCTATCAGAGAAAGTCAGTCTCAGGATATGCTGTCATGGAGACGACTGGGGAACAGTCAGATTAACTATATTAATTTCCCTGTCACGTATAAAGTGCACGTGTATATCACACCAAAAATGGGTACGTCTCACCCACTGAACTAACAGACAGATTAACTATATTAATTTTCCTGTCACATATGCAGTGCATGTGTATCTCACATAAAAAATGGGCATATGTCACCCATTGAACTAACAGATGGGTTAACTATTGTATTTTTGTGTCAGGGGTACTTAAATGGTGCATTGCACCCACAGAAAATCACTATAGGTCACTCACAGAATTAACAGCCAGATTAATTATTATATTTCTGTGTCAGGGGTACAAAGATGGTGCACTGCACCCACAAAAATCGCTATAGGTCACCCACAAAACAAATTCCTAACACTCTCCCTTGCTTCAGCTGTCTGCTTCCTGTCCCTGCTGATGGGCAGTGCTACACGTGATCCAGCTTGTATAGATGCTGGGTCACAGGATGCACTGGCCAATCACAGCCATGCCATTACTAGGCATGGCTGTGATGGCTTCTAAGTGCCCACAGCTTAAAACCTTGTTGATTGGCTGCCCTGCAGCCTTTCAAAAGCTTTATTAAATGCCCAAACACCGAACTCAAACCCAAACTTTTCCGAAAAAGTTTGAGTTTGGGTCCGGGTACCCGAATTTGCAAAGTTCGGTACAGACCTGAAATTTATAGTTTGGGTTCGCTCAACACTAATTAGGAATAAATTAATTACATCTGTGATATTTTAGATATACCGTAGCAGTCTCAAAGCACCTTATGGAAATAAAATGCTAGGAGAAACCTCTTTTCTTCAGGGTAATTGAGCAAATGGCCTCAATGTTGAATTCAACTGGGGGAATTCTTTCAGCTGGATAACTTGCTCACTATCTCCTGTGTTTAACGCCCTTTATCTATTTCATTATTTTTTTCTTGAGACATGGAAGGATCATGTGCATTTTAGGTGACATTGTGATTATTACACAGTTTGAGTCACATTATTAAGACCACGTCCTATTTTCAATGTCTACAGTGTATACAGTAGCTCTTGAAGGAAGTCACGTGTCATGAACTGGCTTGGTGGCTACATAGGAGTGCGATAGGCTGTCTGCACATGTATCCCTCGTTGGGCCACTTTATGGTGACGCTGCATGGCACCCTGGCCACGCTTCACCTTCTGACCTCAGATCTAACATACCGCCACACTCCGTCCTCCGGCGATTTGATTAAAAATTCCCACACTGGTGAGTATGGCATTTTACCCCCACCACCCATTGCTGACTGCCTGCCGCTGCCTCTATAAAACTGTGCACAACAACTAGTTGTTTGCGGACAGGTAGGCTCCTAAGTAGCAGACAGTCTACCCTGGGCATGTTTGGCTCCAGATCTCCCACAGCTGCCTCCCTGCTGACTCACGGCCATGTTTGCACTCTGCTGGCTGAGCTGCATGCTGACACCCTGCCGCTGTCTCACGTGCAAGTTGCCACCCTACCCCCTGATGAGCACCTGGCTCCCACATGCAATTGGTTACATCATCATCCACAACTGTCTACTTGTCACTTATGTCACCCTCATCAATCTCATGGCCGCGTCATCGTTGCTACTTGCACACCTACAGGAGGAAGCAGCAAACCTCGTCTCCAAATCTGGGCTGGGCAGTATCTGCTGTCTGTCCTCAATAAGCTCATCCTCGCTGAAAAGCAGAGCAGAGCTGTCAGAATACAATACTTCCCAAGCAGAAAAAGAAAGAGGCAAGTTCAGGACAGGTGAGGGCACAGCGATTATTCCTGGGCCATGCCAACTAAGTGTGATGTCAAAGGAACGCACCAACTCCTGGCTGTGGGTGTCTGATGTCAGTTAAGATGATATTGAAGAACAAGTCACCCCAATAACAGTTAAATGACACTACTTATTTACCCCAATTTGAGAATTATGGTGTAATAGAATTTCTTATCTATTAAACAAGGCGGGCACCGCAATAACAGATAAATTACAATACTTACTTACCCCAATTTGAGAATCAAGGAGTAATAAATCTGCTGATCTATTATACAAGGTGGACACCCCAATACCAGTAAAAGGGGTTATCCAGCCCCTTACTTGAAAATTGTCCATGTTTATAACTTGTGGAGGGAAGGTTATTATACCAAAACTTACCCTCCGCAGGGCAGGTGTTCCTACGATCCTCTTCATGGTCACATGACGGCTCCAAAAGCAATTTTTAGGCTTTCGGTCCAGTGCTGTCTTCTTCTTTTCCTCCTTGAGGCAGGAGACGGCACGTCATCACAGATGTCACCACCTGCTGCTGACCTTCATTGTTCCCATCACTTGCACACTACTGCGCATGTGCCGGGACTGCCAGCCGTCTTCTGAGTGTACAGGCTTCTATGTGAAGCCTGTACTGACTCATGTACAGCACGATGTAATCGTTGTGCATGGGTGACAGTATAGCGATCAGCCACAGAGGCTGATCGCTATGCTGTGGAGGTCACTGGGGCACTTTGTATGGTACATGGGGCACTGTGGATGTTATTATGGGCACTGTGGATTGCACATGGGGGCATTTTGGATGGCACATGGAGGCACTGTGGATGGCACCTGAAGGCACTGTGAATGTCATTAGGGGCACTGTGGGTGGCACATGGGGGCACTGTGTATGTCATTGGGGGCACTGCGGATGGCATTAGGGGCAATCTGGATGTCACTGTTGTTGGGTACTGTAGATGTCACTGTTACAAGGGCACTGTGGATGACATTGTTATAGGGGCATTGTGGATGTCACTGTTATAGGGGCGCTGTGGATGTCACTGGTATAGGGGCACTGGGGATGTCACTGTTATAGAAACACTGTCAATATCACTGCTATGGAGGCACTCTAGATGTCACTGTTATGGGGGCACTGTGGATGACACTGTTATGGGGGCTCACCATCAGATAAGAGACTGACTGTATCATACATTATTGTCATATCGTCAATTTGGTCAGGAGAGTGCGGTCTGCCTGAGAGATGTGGCGACACATGGACCACGTTTCCCAGGCTGATCATGGTCGTTTCACATGTGTATAACACATGATAGGCTAAGATAAACACTTTACCAGGCAGGAACAAAAAAGATAGGATTAGGCCTCATGCACACAACCATATCCGTTTTGCCATCTGCAAGTTGCGGATCCACTAAATAAGGATACTGGGCTTTTTTTTTTACCAGAGCCATTGAGTTCTATGGGTTTTTGATCTGTATTGTGAGGACCAGAACAGGACATCTTTTCTATCTTTTGCTGTACTGATATACGGATGTGGAAGGCACACCGATGATGTCCATGGGCCCTAAAGGTTTAGATACACAGCTCAGCAGGCAGGATCATACGAGATGGGATTGGATATAAATTTCAGCAGGCAGTATCGCACACAGCAGGTTGTGTATCAAGCACACATACGTGATAGTATTAGATGTGGATGTGCTTGCTGATTCAAGCTGTTTATCACACTCTGGAGATGGGTTGGAAGAGCCTGTGGTCGGTCAGTGATGGGAAATAGAAACTGAGTGAGTAGATTCATGTGTGGGTGTAGAAAGATGGACACAGGAGTTGTAGTGGGTGTAGCTCCTGCAGAAAGAGCAGTGTGGAGGGTGCAGCCAGCCTGTGACTCACCACTGTGCAGTACAATCAGGCTTGTGTATCAATAACGTTATGTATTCAACAACACAAGAAGGGGAGAAAGTAAACAGATGTGCCAGGATAATCTAATGCCCAGACAGGTAGAAGGAAAGCTCAGACATGAAAAACAGGTATTGGGAGTAAAAGTATGCATGGTGAGGGGTGTTAGGTGCACATAAAAATATTTGATTGAATTAATTGGCTTGATATTTAGTTACTCCCCGCCTTAGTGCGGATGTATAATGTTAAAAGTTCTACATACAATATTATCACTATTCAGTAAAAATGCATATTACTTAATAAAAGATCTAATATTGATATTGGAGAAACTCTCTGATTGGAGTATTCACATTCCATATTCAATATCAGGCCTGATAATTTATAAATTGTGTCACAATACTACCCGATATCCAAGATTGGTCATAGTTTGAGCAGAGCAATGGTTCGTATCTACCCTAATCATTATTGAGTTTACTGTGTATAATCAACTGATAGTATATCTCATAATTGTGGTCGGGGTGTTTGTATTACATTTTATGCTTGAGAGGCAATATGGAACATTGGTATTTGTGTTAGAGCCATCTAGTGGCGAATTTAGGGCACTGCATATCACTGTGTGTTATTGCATATTATTGAGTTTTATATTGATTAAGCTTTGAATGTATTTTGAGTTATTATATAATAAATCATTTATATTTTTACATAGACGCTTGCACCATGTTTTACTGATTGCACAATATAATTAAATTAATGACAAACTCTTTTTGAGGTGTTTTATATGTCCACCTCTAGGATCAATTCCCCTTGAAATTTTTCCTTTGATCCTTTCTTTTATATAAAGCATTTGCTTTATATCTCTGACATAAATTGGAGGCACTGCTGAGATCAAGTCTATTTAATAATCCTTTGTGCAAATAGTAAAACGTTCCATAATTTTCTTGGCTAGCCATATTTTTTATATATCTGTGTACTAATTATTGGTAGGGAAAATTAGTGCAGCCAGTAGTGAAGCGGGATCTGGTGAAGCTACAGGAGGTAGTACATCTAGCCTGGAACAGTTAATCCATAACATTGTTAAATATGTAAATTCACGGTTGTGTTAGGTTGAGGATGTAACTGCATGGTTAAGTGAGCTGCAGGCAGAAGCCAAGAGAGAATGTGTGGATGTATGGACATTTTGGTACAGTTAGGAGACATCTAACCTATTTTTATGTACTTAAAAGTAACGCCAGTAAAGACCAACACCTCTTAAAGATGTTGCCACCAGTCCTGTATGCAATATCAGAAGTCAGTACCCTCTTAAAGAGTAGAAATATGCATATAAAAGACATACACGCCTATATATCCCATATAGAAACAGAATTAGAATTTGCAAAAGCATCGATCAAGGACTTAAAGCGTGAGATCGACCTCAGCCATGTTTCCTATCATCAACTAAAAAGGGAGGCAGATGAGCTGAACCTCCGTTATTGTGGACTTCAGCAAACAGACAGACCAAGCTATACTATAGTCAATGTTGAAAGCGATCTGTCTGATAATGAGAGATTTTTGGGTCCTCCAGCTCTCACACCCCAAAATACAGACATGTCAACATCACGTGCTCTTAAAGCGGAATCCATCCGAGATCCTAAGCCACCCGAGGGTGATGGCATGATTACACAGGAGTCATTAACCCAGTTAAGTCAGGCATTTCAAGCTGTAACCATCTTACTAGGTGCTAGCAACACAAAAGGCCACAGAAGTGCCCCCCACACCTTCCCCTAGAGAGAAATGTTAGGGTTAAGTCACAAATTTGAGATTATATTCTTGATTGCAAAAATCGGCAATGTATTATTTGTGTAATGCGCGCAAAATACTGGCGTGGGGTAGGCAACTTTTCTATTGGTTGCTAGGGATGTTGCTAAGCTGTAACAAAGCCTTCTTATTGGCCCACAAGCTAGAAGAAGGGAGGGATGATCACCTGATATGTACAGTGTTAAAAAAACACACAAAAAAACAACTAATATTTGTCATTACGAATATATATCACTATATTCTAAATATTCACAAATTCTCGAAGTGCCGATATTCGCAAAAAAAATTACTTTTGCGAATATTTGTGCTCAACACTACAAGTGAGTACGATGGAAATGATCGGAGTGTGAGTGATTATGACAGTGATATGGAAAAGCGTGTGGCTTATTCCCTACCACGCAGGCATGAGTTTTTCTCCAAGGGGGATGAGAGTTCCAGACAACCGTCATATGCTGAGGTGGTCTCTAGAAAGAAAAATACTTAGTGTTCAGAAGGGGATCAGTGTTCCTTGAGTATCATTACATTTCTAAATGTCACTGTACCTGTTCTGCTTCGCTTTATTGAACTGTTGTATAACACTAGTCAGACAGTCTAACAATAATTCAGAAGTCAAGAAAGGTGAGACATCAGATCTGTATGTATTCTTTGTTCTGAATAACTTTGTAAAACTACAACATAAGCACAAACAAAACATATGTGTCAGTACATTAAACATTATACAACAGCTACATTCAATCAGTGAGTGTACTCACGGACAATTCCATCATAAGTCCAGGAATAGCTCAGAGCTCCACTGTATGCTGCTTGCTAGATCCAGAAGCAATCACAAAAAGGAGGACAGGAAGTTCCAGGTTAAAGATTACTGTCTCTCTATGTGAAAATTACCACTTCCTGTCAAGTCCTGATTTAACGAGGCATAATAATAACTAACTCTGACCACTAGATGGCAGCTACATCAAAATAACTTTGCAGTATTATCCATTACAGTAGATTGCATACATTTACTTTCAAGAATATGGGCAGAACAGTACCTAAATTCTCTAAGAGAGATTCTCCTGAAATTGCTGATCACTTAGAACTGTACCAGTCCAACATGGATTCTTTAAAACTGTTTTCTGATGTGGGTAGGATCAGATTCCTATTATGGGCATTTGAGAATAAATATCGCCACTACTTTATTTCCTTCAGAGACAGGGGGATCCGGGATTGGAAGGATGTTTTGCACGAGGTGAAATTAGAATTTGGCCCTTACTGGACTATTACTGCTGCAAAACGTGATATTTATAAACTCACATGTAGACCCAATCAAATTCCCCAGGAATTTCTCTCTGTCCTTAACCCCTTAAGGACTCAGCCCTATTTCACCTTAAGGACCAGGCCATTTTTTGCAAATCTGACCAGTGTCACTTTAAGTGCTGATAACTTTAAAACGCTTTGACTTATCCAGGCCATTCTGAGATTGTTTTTTCGTCACCTATTGTACTTCATGACACTGGTAAAATGAAGTAAAAAAAATGCATTTTTATTTATAAAAAAATATAAAATTTACCATTTTTTTTAAAAAAATAGCAAATTTCTAAGTTTCAATTTCTCTACTTCTATAATACATAGAAATTCCTCCAAAAATAGTTATTACTTTACATTCCCCATATGTTTACTTCATGTTTGGATCATTTTGGGAATGATATTTTATTTTTTGGGGATGTTACAAGGCTTAGAAATTTAGAAGCAAATCTTCAAAAACCCCATTTTTAGGGACCAGTTCAGGTCTGATGTCACTTTGCGAGGCTTACATAATAGAAACCACCCAAAAATGACCCCATTCTATAAACTACACCCCTCAAGGTATTCAAAACTGATTTTAGAAACTTTGTTAACCCTTTAGGTGTTCCACAAGAATTAATGGAAAATAGAGATACAATTAGAAAATTTCACTTTTTTGGCAAATTTTCCATTTTTATAAATATTTTCCGGTTACAAAGCAAGGGTTAACAGCCAAACCAAGCTCAATATTTATGTCCCTGATTCTGTAGTTTACAGAAACACCCCATATGTGGTCATAAAAAACTCGTAGAAACTCTAAAAAGTGGCCCCATTTTAGAAACTATGGGATAGGGTGGCAGTATTGTTGTTACTAGTTTAGGGTACATATGATTTTTGTTTGCTCTATATTACACTTTTTGTGAGGCAAGATAACAAGAAATAGCTGTTATTTACAACATTCATCTGACAGGTTGGCTCATGTGATATTTTTATAGAGCCGGTCGATAGGGACGCGGCAATACCTAATATGTATACTTTTTTTTTATTTATGTAAATGTTTTACTTAGTTTTAGTGTTTCCATAGACTGAGAGCCATAATTTTTTCAGTTTTTGGGAGATTACCTTGGGTAGGGTATGATTTTTGCAGGATGATATGACGGTTTTATTGGCACTATTTTGGGGTTCGTGTGACTTTTTGATCGCTTGCTATTACACTTTTTGTGATGTAAGGTGACAAAGAATGGTTTATTTAGCACAGTTTTTATTAAAAAAAATTTACAGTGTTCATCTGAGGGGTTAGGTCATGTGATATTTTTATAGAGCCGGTCGATACGGACGTGGCGATACCTAATATGTATACTTTTTTTTTATTTTGTAAGTTTTACACAATAATATAATTTTTGAAACAAAAAAAAATCATGTTTTAGTGTCTCCATATTCTGAGAGCCATAGTTTTTTCAGTTTTTGGGAAATTATCTTAGGTAGGGTCTCATTTTTTGCGGGATGAGATGACTGTTCGATTGGCACTATTTTGGGGTGCATATGACTTTTTGATCGCTTGATATTACACTTTTTGTGATGTAAGGTGACAAAAAATGGTTTATTTAGCACAGTTTTTCTTTTTTCTTTCTTACGGTGTTAATCTAAGAGGTTAGGTCATGTGATATTTTTATAGAGCCGGTCGATACGAACGCGGCGATACCTAATATGTATACTTTTTTTTTTTATTTATGTAAGTTTTACACAATAACAGCTTTTTCAAACAAAAAAAATGATGTTTTAGTGTCTCCATATTCTGAGGCATAGTTTTTTTATTTTTTAGGCGATTGTCTCAGGTAGGGACTCATTTTTTGCGAGATGAGGTGACGGTTAGATTGGTACTATTTTGGTTGGCAAACGCCTTTTTGATCGCTCGCTGTTGTACTTTTTGTGATGTAAGGTGACAAAAAAAATGGTTTATTTAGCACAGTTTTTGTTTTTTATTTTTTACGGTGTTCATCTGAGGGGTTAGGTAATGTGATATGTTTATAGAGCCGGTCGATACGGACGCGGCGATGCCTAATATGTATATTTTGTTTTTGGGGAAAACTTTATTTTTTCAACTTTTTTTTTCACTTTATTTTTTGTCCCACTTTGGGACTTGAACTTTTGTGGGTATATTCCATTACAATGCATTCCAATACTTCTGTATTGGAATGCATTGGCTATATGAATAATACAGTGTGTATTACTCATACAGCTTCCGGCCTGTGAGATCCAAGGGGCTGGATCTCACAGGCTCTTCACCGGAAGGCAGCGCAGATGCCTCAGGAAAGGCATTGCGCTGCCTTCCATGCCATCGGGTCCCCCCCACAGCCCCATGGGTATCCGATGGCACCTCCGATCACCGCCGCCAAATAAGGTAAAAGCCGCAAACCGCAGGTCTGAATTGACCTGCGGTTTACGGCGATCGCCGACACGTATTTAGCCGAGGTGCCTGCTCAATGATTTGAGCAGGCACCATGTTCCGATCACCGCCCGCCGGGCGTCAGTGATCGGAACAACACATGACATATCGGTACGTCATGTGTCCTTAAGGACTCGGGAAACATGCCGTACCGGTACGTCATGTGTCCCTAAGGGGTTAAAAATGCCTATTAGTTAGCGTATAGGTCCCCAAATTGGGAATCTGGTGAATTCAAACAACTGTTTTATGATGCAATGCCTATGCAAATGAAATATAGCCTAGCTAGAGATCTTGATCTTAAAGCTATCTTGGACAGATTGGTGACGGCTGCCACTTAACTGCATAATATGGCCTCATGCACACGACCGTATTTTGTTTCTGTGTCCGATCAGTTTTTTTTGGAGATTAATTTCAATTAATGTCCGTTCCGTTGCTACGCAAAAACAATTGTGCATGTCCTATTTTATTCTAGTTTGCGGACAAGGATAGGCATTATTACAATGGATCCGCAAATAAAACGAATCCGCAAAAAAAAAAAAGGATGCCATACGGAACATCATCCGTTTATTTTGGGGAACCGCAATTTGCGGACCGCAAAACACATACGGTCATGTGCATGTAGCCTATCAGTGAGTGCTATGCTACGGGTGAGAGAAGATACAAAAGGTCCCCAGAACAAAACGTAGCAGAAGCTAAAATAAATCGTTACTTGGATTTGAAACACAGTCACGCAGGTACACTCTGTACCTCTCCAACAAACCCAGCAACAACAGGTAGAACACAAGCAAAAAAAATAATTCATAGCCCAAACGGGTCAGAGGGGGATAATATTAGTGATAAGACGTCTAACTACATCCCCAATATTACAATAGGGGTCCCCCGGGATACAGGCGCTGGAATAACAGGCCCAGACAACAGAAGGAAGGTAGACCTGAACCCTCTACTTCACCTAAAAGTCAGTCATCCACCTCTAGTAAGGGTACGCCACAAGACCCAACTGTGCACAAATCAAATAATCGGTTTAATAAATTGGCAGATCAAGTGGCTAAATTAAGTGAAATAGTTAGTAAATAGTTAGTAAATTAGGTGTCCATCGAAAAACAACCTGAGCCTTTTTTAGGGGTGGCTGCAGGTCCCAGCTCAGGCCTATAAAGCAGAGAGGGCAGGGTCAGAGCACAGGCCAATGCAAGGCTACCGAGCTGGTTGTAGAAGAATCTAATATGATTCCTGATCCTACAGGGAGTGCAGAATTATTAGGCAAGTTGTATTTTGGAGGATTAATTTTATTATTGAACAACAACCATGTTCTCAATGAACCCAAAAAACTCATTAATATCAAAGCTGAGAATTTTTGGAAGTAGTTTTTAGTTTGTTTTTAGTTTTAGCTATTTTAGGGGGATATCTGTGTGTGCAGGTGACTATTACTGTGCATAATTATTAGGCAACTTAACAAAAAACAAATCTACCCATTTCAATTATTTATTTTTACCAGTGAAACCAATATAACATCTCAACATTCACAAATATACATTTCTGACATTCAAAAACAAAACAAAAACAAATCAGTGACCAATATAGCCACCTTTCTTTGCAAGGACACTCAAAAGCCTGCCATCCATGGATTCTGTCAGTGTTTTGATCTGTTCACCATCAACATTGCGTGCAGAAGCAACCACAGCCTCCCAGACACTTTTCAGAGAGGTGTACTGTTTTCCCTCCTTGTAAATCTCACATTTGATGATGGACCACAGGTTCTCAATGGGGTTCAGATCAGGTGAACAAGGAGGCCATGTCATTAGATTTTCTTCTTTCTTCTTCCTTTCTTGCCAGCCACGCTGTGGAGTATTTGGACGCGTGTGATGGAGCATTGTCCTGCATGAAAATCATGTTTTTCTTGAAGGATACAGACTTCTTCCTGTACCACTGCTTGAAGAAGGTGTCTTCCAGAAACTGGCAGTAGGACTGGGAGTTGAGCTTGACTCCATCCTCAACCCGAAAAGGCCCCACAAGCTCATCTTTGATGATACCAGCCCAAACCAGTACTCCACCTCCACCTTGCTGGCGTCTGAGTCGGACTGGAGCTCTCTGCCTTTTACCAATCCAGCCACGGGCCCATCCATCTGGCCCATCAAGACTCACTCTCATTTCATCAGTCCATAAAACCTTAGAAAAATCAGTCTTGAGATATTTCTTGGCCCAGTCTTGACGTTTCAGCTTGTGTGTCTTGTTCAGTGGTGGTCGTCTTTCAGCCTTTCTTACCTTGGCCATGTCTCTGAGTATTGCACACCTTGTGCTTTTGGGCACTCCAGTGATGTTGCAGCCCTGAAATATGGCCAAACTGGTGGCAAGTGGCATCTTGGCAGCTGCACGCTTGACTTTTCTCAGTTCATGGGCAGTTATTTTGCGCCTTGGTTTTTCCACACGCTTCTTGCGACCCTGTTGACTATTTTGAATGAAACGCTTGATTGTTCGATGATCACGCTTCAGAAGCTTTGCAATTTTAAGAGTGCTGCATCCCTATGCAAGATATCTCGCTATTTTTGACTTTTCTGAGCCTGTCAAGTCCTTCTTTTGACCCATTTTGCCAAAGGAAAGGAAGTTGCCTAATAATTATGCACACCTAATATAGGGTGTTGATGTCATTATACCACACCCCTTCTCATTACAGAGATGCACATCACCTAATATGCTTAATTGGTAGTAGGCTTTCGAGCCTATACAGCTTGGAGTAAGACAACATGCATAAAGAGGATGATGTGGTCAAAATACTCATTTGCCTAATAATTCTGCACGCAGTGTATATTGCCTTGCAGAGTTCTTGACCCTTAAATTGAGGCCAAAAAGAGGAGGTGTCTAGCATGTTGTCTATCTTGCAGTCTAACCATGTAAATTTGTGCACTAATGTGTCTTCTCCAATGAGCGATCCCATAATCTCAGAGTCAATCTGTGAGCTGCCGTCTGTAAACTGTGATGTAATCCAGTCTTCCCCAAAGGTGGGGGCTGCCACGTGCAGTAGGAATGTCTGGGTTTCTCCAGAAGTTGCATTGCTGCAAAAGGATCAAATCCTCAAAAAGCGTCAGATGAGTGAACATCTTAATTTCTTATGTGATTTGTTTCAGGTTAAAGGCCGATATTTTGTTGATTCCAAGATGAATTTATAGGGCCAATTAGGGGTTTACTTGACACGGGATCACAAGCCACTATATTGTCATATAGTTATTTCCAACAGGTTATGGTTTTGAAAACAAAGAGACCGAAATTGAAATCGTTTGATGGCTCTTTGATAAGTGTAGGCGAAGACGCTTTGCAGGTAAGGGGCACGGCATGGTTAAAATTTTAAATTGGCAAAAAAGTAATTAGATATCCCACACTGATTGTGGACCTTCCCTATGATAGGATAATCATAGGAATCGACCTCCTGAAAAGATTTAGTTCCATAGTAGACTTCGTCAATGAAGCAATCTGGACTCAGGTAAAGGCACCTATTGCCTATGAATATTCTTGCAATGCACAACCCCAACGTAGTTGTCATGTGATTGAAGAGAGGCTTAACTCTGAAGTTCGTTTTAGGAACAATTGGACCCCGTATGTCATGATCCTAAAAGATGGTAAGCCTGGGGAAGCTGTCATTGGTACCACTCATACCATAACCATCCAGAAGGACAGAATTGAAAAGGTAACCTTGGATGGGGATATAGTAACTATTTCTCTTGAAGGGTTAGATTACGAAGTTGCGGACCTGACCAAGCATACTCAATCCATGGTACGAATTGAAAAGGTTAGTGATAACTTATTGATTCACATATAGGTGAAAAATATAGCCCAGCTGAAATATGATCTAAAATCCAAACCCAGTTATATAACCCTAGGTCTCTTAAAACAGGTCGCCAGCCCTAAAGTGATTAAAGGTTCCTCTCCACAGGACCATTGGGTTCATGATCTGGATGTAGATTCTCAGATTCATAATGTTATTGCAAGATGTCTATTGTCTATTTCCATGGGAAATTAGGCTACGGAAAATTTATTCTTCGTGTTAAATGAACCACGGTACCAGATATATCTAGGTAATGACTAGTGATGGCCTTATGGTTCGCCCAGCGGTCGGTTTGCAGCAAACTTTGCACGTTCGCGATCCGCCGAACATGCGAACATATGGCGATATCCGCACGCGCCATATTCTTTTGCATTGCTCTGAACTTCGACCCATGACACCTCCATCAGGAGGGACAGGGCAGCCTATTGAGACTTTTCAGCACATGGACACACCCCCACCCCTATAACAGAACCCGATCTGGCAGCCATTTTACATTATGTGTTTTGCCAGTGTAGCGAGAGGTTGCATTTTGGAGCAGGGACAGGCTGTTAGGAACTTAGGGACACCAAACGCTAGCTAATAGGGCCACAAAAGTCCTTTTAAGGACTGGTTACATTGTGCTATCGATAGGTGTGATACGCAGAGGGGTGTGATATACTTATAATATACTTTCTAACATAGAAATTATATTATAGTGCATTTGTATGCTTCCAGAAAATACTGATTGAGGACTGCCATGTATCAGCTTCAACAAAATAGTGATAGAGGTTTTCCATATACCTGCATCTACAAAATTACTGCTTGAGGGTGATATACCAGCTTCAACTAACTGATTGAGGCTGGCCATATATCAGCTTCCACAAAATAGTGAGAGAAGTTTTCCATATACCTGCATCCACAAAATTACTGCTTGAGGATGATATACCAGTTTCAACTAACAATTGATTGAGGCCTGCCATATATCAGTTTCCACAAAATAGTGATAGAGGTTTTCCATATACCTGCATACACAAAATACAGATTGCAGGTTTTGATATATCTGCTTCAACTAACAACTGATTGAAGCCTTCCATGTATCAGCTTCCACAAAATAGTGAAAGAGGTTTTCCATATACCTGCGTCCACAAAATACAGATTGCGGGTTTTGATATACAACTGATTGAGGCCTGCCATATATTAGCACCACAAAGGCATCCTACACAAAACGGAGCATTGTGCGGATAAAAATTTATAAATATATAAATCACAGAAAAAAAATGCACCAAACGAATATGCCACTGACTATACTAGCTAGTCATACAAGCAGATATTAAAAGCTGAGACTTTTGCCAATATTTTGCCAATCCATTGTACGCATTTTTTGCTGGGGATGGTCATTTTCTGCAGTTCACATGCGGTGGGACTGCTCCCCCAATGAGAAACACGCTACAGTGTTTGGGGTCTGAGCAGTACCCCCATATTGGCCACTATATTTCTGTGATCTTGTTCCAAATGTATTGAATGTGCCTTCACCTGGCATTTAACATTCTTTTGCACCTGGTAGCCTCCATCATACGGTCTGATATGGGTGTGGCTTACAGTCTTGCTTTATTCACATTGCATTAGTTGTCCTGCTATGCGGTGGTATGGAAGCTTGGCTGTGAGCTGGATTTCATCAGACTGTGTTCACACCATAGTTAGCGTAGTGGTAGGACCCCATGCCATGCTGAGAGACCGTGACGTGGTGCATGAGGGGCTCCGATGTGTTCCTGACAGGAATATATTGGCAAAAGTCTCAGCTTTTAATATCTGCTTGTATGACTAGCTAGTATAGTCAGTGACAGATCCGTTTGGTGCATTTTTTTCTGTGATTTATATACTGCCATATATTAGCTTCCACAAAATAGTGAGAGAGGTTTTCCAAATAGTGTTGAGCGCGAATATTCGAATAACGAATATTAATCGCGAATATCGCAACTTCGATAATTTGCGAATATTACGAATTTACTGCTATATATTCGTTATATCGAATAATCATCATTTTTTACATCTGAACAAATGATTCCTCCCTGCTTAAAATGCTTGTGGTCAATTAGTCAGGCATACTCCTCCCCACAAGTGTCCCCGTCACCATGGGAACGCCTGGTGGTTAGAATATACCATCGGATCTGAGTTAGATCGTGAAAACTCAAATCCGATGGTAAATTCTAACACAGAGGCGTTCCCATGGTGATTGGGACGCTTGAAGTGACAGGGCACTGTGATCCACTCATTGACCCACAAGAATTTTAAGCAGGGAGGAATCATTTGTTCAGATGGAAAAAATGACAAATATTCTAAAAATGAATATATAGCAGTATATAGACAATAGTGTTGCCATTTGCAGCCTGTGCTGTCAAAGCATAAGTTGCGGTAAGCCCAACACTCACCTAGGACGACCGCCTTAAGAAGGCACCTGGCCTCCCATCACCAAGCCAAGCCCATAGGGAGCAACACCGTCAGAACCCACAAAGCCACACTCCCAGCGCTCCACGTCCTGCTTCTTCTCCTCTTTCCTCTCATTTGTCTTCCACTCCACCTTCGACTGTGCCGTTGTCGTGTTCATCTGGCAGAAGGCAGGCTTCCGTGGCGCAAATGTTTGAGCGTAAAAACATGATGACGCCGGATAATTCTTATGCCCAACAGTTTACCCCTGGCTTGTCGGAACTGCTAGCCTGCCAGCTACTGCCATATAAATTGGTGGACTCAGAGTCCTTTAGAACATTTGTGGCCATTGGCACACCGAAATGGAAGGTCCCTGCAAGGAAATATTACTCCCAGAAGGGCATCCCTGAACTATATGGCCACGTTCAGCGGCAAGTTAATATATCTCTGGCACACAGTATCGGTGCCAAGATACATCTAACCACAGACACGTGGTCTAGCAAACATGGGCAGGGAAGGTACATAACTTTTACTGCCCACTGGGTGAACCTTCTGACGGCCATCAAGCATGTAACCTGTGACACCCATGTGGATTTGGTATTACCGCCACGGATTGTATGCAGGCCGACCTCTTCTTCTCCTCCTCCTCGGCTGACTCCTCCTTTTCCACTGCTACTGCCTCTTCCGCTGCACTCCCCAAGCTTCTCAGAACCTATTTGACGTGCCAGATAAGACATTGCAATGCTGTGCTGCAGCTGTTGTGCCTGGAAGCCAAGAGCCACACCGGTCCTGCACTGCTTTCAGCTCTGCAGTCACAGGCCGATCAGTGGCTAACCCTGCTCAATTTGACAGTTGGTAAAGTGGTGTGCGACAACTGTGCCAATCTGCTGAGTGCGCTGAAACATTGCAAAATGACACATGTGCCATGCATGGCACACGTACTAAACTTAGATGTTCAGCGATTCGTTGCCAAATTCCTATGGGTCCAGGACGTCTTGTGGCAGGCCAGGAAAATCGCTACCCATTTTAGAATATCTTACACGGCTATGGCTTGCCTTGTTAAAGTTCTGCAGCGACACCACTTGCTCGGTAGATGTCTGATTTGTGACTGTCTGACGCGCAGGAACTCCACCTTGTATTTGCTTGATAGGCTGCTCCAGCAGAAACGTGCTGTTAACGACTACCTGTATGAACTCTGTGGCAGGACAGGTTCTGGGAGCTTGGTTTCTTTAAACTGCACCAGTGGCTGCTCATGCGTGACACATGCAGACTTCTGTTGCCATTTGATGAGATCACCAAACTGGTCAGTCGCAGCCATCAGTGACATCATACTTTACACCTTCATTCTGGAGCGTGCATTGCATTGTGTCATTGATCAAGCCATCGAGGAGCAGGAAGATGAGGAAGTTGCAATGCTGAATGAATTCCCAGGGGGGAGGTACTACTCCATCTTAGACAAGTCAGCAGGAGTCTGAAGAGGAGTCAGAGGAGGATGGTGCCTGGGGGGAGGAGGAGGAGCAAGTAGAACAGGCTTTAAACTTTTTAGGGATCCCTGTGTTGTCCGTGGCTGGGGGGAAGAGACCAAGGAAGACATTCTCCTGGGCGGTGAGCAGGAGCCAGGGCGCTCCGCCGCTTCCAATTTAGTGCAAATGGGGACCTTCATGCTTCAGTGTTTGTGTTTGAAGAGGGACCCCTGTATTAAAAGCATAAAGGTCAAGGACCTGTACTGGGTGGCAACCTACTTAGGCCCCCGGTACAATCACAAAATGGCGGACATGTTTGCATCATTTTCAGGCCTTGCTGCGAGAGATGCTGCATTCTGCTGTTGCGGGCACTGGCAGAGGAATTTCCACCCAAAGCAAAATAGGTGTGGGTACCAATCCTACTGCACCTGCAAAAAGAGGGCAGTTTGAAGATGTGTTGGTCACTTTGGATATGAGATCACTCTTGCAGCCAACTCATCAACAGCCGCCCTCCAGATCCAGCCTCAGGGAATGCCTAGACTGACAGGTTTTTGACTACGTTGGGTTAACGGCCGATGTGGAAGCTATGAGAAGTGAGGAACCCCTTTACTACTGTGTGCGCAGGCTTGACTTGTGGCCAGAGCAATTTGCCATGGAACTCTTGGCTTGCCCCTCGTCCAGTGCACAGCAGGAGAAATCATGACCAAAAAGCGCACTCACCTAGCTCACGACAGTGTGGACTACCTCACATTTAAAAAAATGAATGAGGCATGGATCTCGGAGGAATTCAACACCTATGATGACCATGTGTAATTGAATTTCCTCATGCCAGCCCACACATATCCACCACCACACAGAACAAAGAAGGGTCCTTGCCTTATGTATATACAGCGGCATAAAAGGCTGAGTTAACATCCTATGTTTAATGAACACAAGGAGACAAACATAAAGGACGGTACTGCTTCAGCTTCCCTTCTGATTCCGGGAGGACGCTCCCCTTTTTTTTTTCTCAGCGGTGACACCGGGACTCACAATCGACTTCGGTGGTGCTCAGTCTCAACACAGACAGATCCGCTCAAGGTAAGAAGATAAGAGACGGCACTCACCATAAAAGTCCAATCTTTACTTTATTGAGGTACAAAAGAAATGCGGGCATGTAAACAATGAGCAGTACGCCACACAGGCACATGTCTTTTGTACCTCAATAAAGTAAAGATTGGACTTTTATGGTGAGTGCTGTCTCTTATCTTCTTACCTTGTGCGGATCACACCCTATTTTTGCCATCCATTTAATGCATACAAAAAATGTATGCGTTAACAGATGCCTCAGACTGATGCCGTACAGTTGCGTCCGTTCATCATACAGTTCCATGGTAGAAAAAAAAATGTTTGTTAACGTATGCATTTTTTTAATGGACTCTGCAGGATAAAAGAAACGTGGAGTGCTGCACATTTGTATACATCAAACCGATAGGAAATAAAAAATTTCTAGGCTCCAGCAGTGTACATTTTTGAGAGTTTCCCTGATTAAAATACATATTTTTTGTGGGAATTTTTGCCAATGATCCGCCTCTGGTATATCACTGTCCATGTTGCGGGACTATTTGTGTACTTCTAGTGTTTGCTGGCTGCAGATATGACCTGAAGGTGTTTCAAGTTCGCCTGCCATTAAAGTGAATGTGGCCCACCGCTAACGCGCGATTCGCTAACATTTGATTGCGAACACGTGTTTGGGTTTCGCGAATCATCCCGGCCGATGTTCGTCCATCACTAGTAATGACCTTCTTCACCGATTTGCCGTGCAGATTGATCTGGTCAACAATACTCTATGGTCCAGATTACCTGGAAACCCGGAGGGGTTCTAGGATGAAGAGCAAGCCTTGAGATGGGGACAACAGATGCCCTATGCTGTAAGTATCATGCTTGCTGATAAGGTTGAAATCCCTGAAGAGTGCAAGCCAGTTCTTCTTCCCATTCAAGTAAAGAAGGGGCAAAAATTGAAGAATGCAGATGCTTTGATCTGTTTCTCTAACCGGATAATTCATAATTTAGGCACCTGGAAAGACAATATACACATCAGGATTCAAACTTCTGACATTGTGACCTACCAATTCTGGAAACCAGATTGGTTTTCTGTCCCAATTTTGGATAATTGCGTGACATTCCGGGACAACAATTTTCAGTGCGAAGGTGACCCTTTCAATTATGATGCCACCAACGCTTTATGTGTTTTCGAATACGAGAGACATGGATCAGAGAAGTGTTATGTGACCCTGCCTAAAATCAAGGATAATGTGGTGAATGCTGTTTTGATACAAGACAAGTGGCTTGTTAGTACCCGTTTACCAGATATGACCGTTTTCTCAAATGAAGACGTGATGGTGAAACTCATTGTCCTGTCTTCTCGTGTCTCAATTATAAAAGTGCCCCGTAACTCCAGGATTACGATTGGAAACCATACTCTATATCCTGTCGAAATAGAGGACATTGAAGGGGAAGTGGAGAGTATTGATGCCTTCCAAAACAAGAGATTACCGTAAATCCAGATTCAAAATTTCTTCTAGACAATAAGCCTAGCCATACAGTCCGCATGGTAATTATAAAGGATAATGTCACCATAGATATGTTAAAGTATTCTTCGTCAGACAACGCTATATCAAATCCCTCTATTTGGACATGGGGGGCAGATTATATTTGGGGTATACTGATTGTTATTATTTTGGGATGGTTGAGTTTTCTAACCATCCAAGCAACTGTGACTCTTCATGCTATTGCCACCCTCACCATTCTTTTGGGGGTGACTAGTGTCTCTGTTTGGCCGCATTGACATCACCATTTATTTTACCCTTCACCTTATCTGTCAGAAGAACCAAAAAATGAAAAACACAATGGATCCTGTCTTTGGAGCATCAATAAGGCCTCTATCACGTGGTCAGTATTTTCCATCAGGATTTGATGATGATTTGGAAGCCAAAAGCAGGAGTGGGTCTAAAACACAGAAGGCATTCAAATATTTCCTTCTCATGTTATCTTTATGTTTTAGACCCACTCCTGTATTTGCCTTACAAATACTCATCAAATGCTGACCAAATACTGATGATGTGAAGGCAGATGCTCAAACTACAGGATCCACTTTTTTGGGCTGTTCTTCTGGTGGATCAGAAGAAATGAAAAATAAACTGTGATGTGAACACAGTCTTACTGCTTACACCCTCCCCACTGTCATGGGGCACTACTTGAATTTTGGGCCACTACATGGTTGAGTCCACGCCGATAAATACACCTGACGCTAACATTGACATGTAAGGCACACACTCCTGTTATTTTTTTTATTTTATTTTTTCATTACTTATTGTGAGCTAAATGCAGGAGCTAAGCCTACTCTCAGAATTTGGTATCACAAACAGATCTGCACCTATTCTGTCGGTTTGACCTGCACCTGCTTTGGGCTGACAATAACTGACCAAATAAGTGAAGTGTGAACTATGCCTAACAGTGACACACAGTTCTTGTACATCTAACAGAAGGGATTCAAACGCATGTGTTTGCACTGCCATAAAATGGATTAAAATAATATTTTTTCCTCCAATACTTCATTGCTGCTGCCTCCATGTCCTTATTTTGTTCCACTTAAGAGTCATTGGGCCATCTGCAGGGGCGCGCAGCATTTTTTTTGTTTTGTTTTTGCTTTACTGAAGGATGCTATATGCTTTTTTGTTTAGCTAGAGGTCAGCTAGGAATGTTGGTGGCCTGCACATGATGCACACATCCATATATGTGACCTACCTGTCATTCAGACGCACAGTAACTATTTCAACTGTTTCACTATCAGAAATGACTAGCTATGCATGTTCCTGCACTTCCCAGTGATGTAGAAGAGGATACATTCTCCTTAAAGTTTAACTGCAGGCCAGGATAGACCTGATTTAATGTGCTGTGTGACAAATTAATTGGGATTGAAGCAAACTTTTGGGAAAAATTTGGCGAAATGACCAAATCAAATTTTTTCAAATTTCGCTCATCTCTAGCCCTTACAATGGGAAAAGAGGAGAAAGCCACCGCCTGGATAAGGGTACTTTCACACTAGCGATTTTCTTTTCCGGCGTAGAGTTCCGTCCTAGGGGCTCTATACCCGAAAATAACTGATCAGTTTTATCCTTCAGGATGCATCAGGATGTCTTCAGTTTAGTCTTTTTGACTTTTCAGGACGGCGATAATACCGCAGCATGCTGCAGTTTTATCTCCAGCCCAAAAAAACTAACACTTTACTGAATGCCGGATCTGGCATTTTTTTCCATAGAAATGTATTAGTGCCGGATCCGGCATTCAAATTGCCGCATTGACGGTTCAAATTGCCTGATGACATCGGAAAAACTGATCCATTATTGCAATGCATTTTTCTGACTGTTCAGGCATTTTTCAGACTGATCAGGATCCTGATCTGTCTGAAAAATGCCTGATGAGTCAGAAAAAATTACATGCGTTTGCATACAGTTTGCCTGATCAGCAACGGAACTGCCTGTCGGAATCAAACGCGAGTGTGAAAGTGAGATTGGTTATTGGACAGCTCCACAGTGGTTAGAGGTGCAACTGCTGTGACTCACCCAGTCAGTAATAAAAAATCTTAGATACTGTAATAGCAGGCACTCTCTGGTTTGGAGTCACGTATTGCTTATAATGATGGACACAGATGATGATGGGTCATCAATATATTGGGTGTATTATTAGAATCACAGGATAAAAGGTATACAGATACTTAGTACGACAATGTAAAGCTAATAAATATTAATAAAATGGATAATAAGCAGTCTCAAATAGAAATAAATAGATGAAAGATAAAAAGAAATTATAAAAAAGAAACCAAATAAATAGTAGCTCCAAGTGTCCAATGATCTGCAGAAAAAATGGTTTACAAAATAGTAAATCAGTCTTGCACATATAGTCCTTTCATTGGAGAAAGTAATATAATCTCGATTGTTATAATATTCGCTGGCAAATTTTCGGGTTTGTAGCTGATCCGAATTTATAATTCCAAGTCTTAATAGATGATGGTATAAAGTTAAAATTGTGTTCAATAAAAATACAAAAGACACTCCTGTCGATTAATACCGTGTCAGAGGGATTCTGTCAAGGAACTTACATGCAGGGTGAATATTTTCGGGTAGCTTGTGCCTTAACGCGGCGTCCCGCGTCTTCTTCGGCACCTAAAATTGCATACCTCTTTTTTGTTCTCCCCTACGCAGCTCTTTTAATTGTTGATCAATTGTAGCCTTTCCCGGACTAGGCCTCGGCGTCCCAAGTGGAGTCTGGTAGTGCGCTTCTCCTGGATTAGAGGGTGCGATTTGTTTGCACTGTCTTCACCAAGTATCCTACACACGTGACCGGGATGTGGTTAAACCGGGAAAAGGGTAAAGCCAGTGACGCGATCAAGTCACTGATTATGTAAACTTTCGTGCTGGAGCGCTCCGATTATTATTTTTCGCTATTCAATTTGATAAATTCCAGAATAGTTCCAACTTAAGTCGAGGTGATAGTAAGTCTCCAAAACTTCCTCAAATGCGTTTCAGGACATTATGTCCCTTCATAAGTGAGATGGGGACTGTTCATACATAGTAGTTTATATAGAGTGTGTCCAATTGGGTGGTTTCAATTAGATTTGGTTCACCTGAAGCAATAATTTGTGCGAGTGTTAAAGTACCCTAACAAAATGATCAAGCTTTAGAATCCAACAAGCCAGATCCTTCTCTCATCATCTGTTGAGGACAGTCAGTTAGTCTTAGGCCTATTGCACACGACAGTATGGCTTTTTCAGTATTTTGCGGTCCGCAAAAAACAGATACTAAAAAAAAAAGTATGACATCTGTGTGCATTCTGTTTATTGTCTGGCCCCTAATAGAACAGTACTATCCTTGTCCGTTATGAGGACAATAATAGGACATGTTCCATCTTTGAATGGAACGGAAAAACGCAAATACGGAAACGGAATGCATACAGAGTGCATTCAGTTTTTTTGCGGACCCATTGAAATGAATGATTCCTTATATGGAACGCAAAAAAAACTGAACCTAAATGGAAAAAAAAAGTTTTGCAGATTTGCCCAACAATATTCTAATGTGTAAGGGGGTCTATAAAGTGTTTATAATACCCAGCACCACTGCAAAAGATTTTGATGGAAACCAGATATTTGTAAAATTAATTTTTGCATTATTAATTGTGTGTGCATGTGTATGGACCTTATCCAGGTGTTTGTCTAATCTCTTCTTCACAAGAGACTGTATGGCTATGCTTATAAAAATCTACAGTAAGACTAAAGCTGTATTTCAAGACAAACATGCTTGTCCTGCTTGTCCATTGTATGTTTTATTTAGTAGAGGAAAGACGGTAAAACTATTTCTCTAAGTCATATGGAATCTGTCCCAAATGGATAAAATATCACACTTTGAAAAATGACTTGGGAAAATATAAAAAATATTGGAAAGCCCTATACTGACACAATGATGGAGAGCCTGCAAAATGCTACTAACACAGAAGGAGCATAAAACAACATTGTTTACCATGGGATGAAGTTGCCAGCTGCCTTAAAAGGCAGTATTTCTAGTATATTTTTCATAATTATCTTCTCTGCTGAAGCTTTTATCCAGATCAAATCCATTATGGTAAATAAGATTTATTCCATTCATGTAACCATTTTACATTATGTTTTTATCATCAACATTCAAGAAGCTTAACCCGTTAATGACCATAACAATGTCTTTTTATAGAGGTCATTAAGGGAGAGTTCACATCTCTGTTTCATTTTCGGTTCTTCTGATCCATCATTCTGCATACAAGACTTTTTTTCCATAAAAAAACTGTTCACATACTGATCTCAGATGCCAAATGTACAACAGGATTAGCTTTTTTCCACATGTTTTTTTTTTTTTTTTTGGTTCCATTCTTCTTTTAGAGTGTAGAATAATTCCTGCATGTTTGCCCCGTGAAACCTTAGAGCAGTTTCTAATGAGACCCTGACAGCCTAGCTCTTGCTGTAATGGCCAGATTCAAGGAGACCCGCGACTACCATTTAACCTTTTGATTGCTATGGTCCAGAGTGACCACAATATAAGTGACTGAAGGACTCATCCCCTTTAAAAGATCTCTTGGTATGCAATCAGGGACTGGGTACCTCTGTGCTGTCATCCCTAGGGATCTAGAAAGGACCCCTGGGCTATCTGTATACCAAGCCTGCCCTTAGATAACACTAAGGCCTCTTTCACACGGGTGAGATTTCCGCTCGGGTGCAATGCGTGAGGTGAACGCATTGCACCCGCTCTGAATCCGGACCCATTCATTTCTATGGGGCTGTGCACATGAGCGGTGATTTTCACGCATCACTTGTGCGTGAAATGCTCTATAATGTGCGTTTTTCACGCAACGCAGGCCCCATAGAAGTGAATGGGGCTGCGTGAAAATCAAGCAAATGCAGATGCGGTGCGATTTTCACGCATGGTTGCTAGGTGATGATCGGGATGGGGAGCCGATCTTTATTTTCCCTTATAACATGGTTATAAGGGAAAATTATAGCATTCTCAATACAGAATGCTTAGTAAAATGTGGATTGAGGGATTAAAAATAAAAAAAATATTAACTCACCTCCTCTTCTTGATCGTGCAGTTGCCGATCTCTTCTTACTTCTTTAATCATGAGCTGCCGGCTAAAGGACCTGTGGTGACGTCACATCTAGAGTTGAGCGAACACCTGGATGTTCGGGTTCGACGAGTTCGGCCGAACTTTCGAAAAATGTTCGGGTTCGGGATCCGAACTCGACCCGAACTTCATCCCGAACCCGAACCCCATAGAAGTCAATGGGGACCCGAACTTTTGGGCACTAAAAAGGCTGTAAAACACACCCGGAAAGGGCTAGAGGGCTGCAAAAGGCAGCAAAATGTAGTTAAATCCCCTGCAAACAAATGTAGATAGGGAAATGATGAGTTAACATAAAATAAATAAAAATTAAACAATATTAATTGGAGTGAGGTCCCATAGCACAGAATCAGGCTTCAAGTCACCCACCAATGGAGAAGGTCACTTACTATTATTTTTACCACAGCACCCAGACAAAGGAGAGAGGTCCCACAGCAGAGAACCAGGCATCATATCACCCACCACAGGAGTAGGCCACCATTTAGTTACTTTGACCCCTACACCCAGACGGAGGAGAGAGGTTACACAGCAGAGAATCAGGCATTTAGATCACCCACCACAGGAGTAGGCCACCATTGAATCAGACCCCGGCAACCATGTCAGATGGCACAAGCATAAGCTTTATATCAATCAGCACAGGAGAAGGCGACTTTGACAGACTTTGACCCCTACACCCGGACGGAGGAGAGAGGTTTCAAAGCAGAGAATCAGGCATTTAGATCACCCACCACAGGAGTAGGCCCCAATTTAATGGGACCCCGGCAACCATGTCAGATGGCACAACCATCAGCTTCATATCAATCAGCACAGGAGAAGGCGACTTTGAAAGACTTTGACCCCTACACCCAGACGGAGGAGAGAGGTTTCACAGCAGAGAATCAGGCATTTAGATCACCCACCACAGGAGTAGGCCCCCATTGAATCAGACCCTGGCAACCATGTCAGATGGCACAACCATCAGCTTTATATCAATCAGCACAGGAGAAGCCACCATTGAGTTACTTTGACCCCCGCACCCAGGAAGAGGAGAGAGGCACCACAGCACATATTCTGGCATCATATCAGCCACCACAGGAGAAGCCACCATTGAGTTACTTTGACCCCTGCACCCAGGAAGAGGAGAGAGGCCCCACAGCACATATTCTGGCATCATATCAGCCACCACAGGAGAAGCCACCATTTAGTTACTTTGACCCCTGCACCCAGGAAGAGGAGAGAGGCACCACAGCACATATTCTGGCATCATATCAGCCACCACAGGAGAAGCCACCATTTAGTTACTTTGACCCCTTCACCCAAACAGAGGAGAGAGGTTCCACATCAGAGAATCAGGCATCATATCAACCCCCACAGGAGTAGGCCACAATTTAGTTTATTTGACCCCTGCACCCAGGAAGAGGAGAGAGGCCCCACAGCACATATTCTGGCATCATATCACACACCACAGGAGAAGGCCTCTTTCAGTGATTTAGGCCTTTGGACCCAGACAGAGGAGAGAGGTCAGAGATTAGCTTCATATCCCCCAGCACAGCAGAAGACCGCTTTATTTGACTTAGGCCTCAGCACCCAGACAGAAGACAGAGGTAGCATGGCAGAGGTTATGGCTTCATGTCACCCGTTAGTTTAACCGGCCACTTTCATCTGGTTAGGCCCCGGCGCCCAGACAGAGAAGAGTTTCATTCAACTGTGGGTTTCATAAAATTTGTATCAAATAAAGAAGTGGCCCGTAGCACAACAAGACATGTTTTAGGCAGTTAATAAGGACTACTCTGCACAAGGGAGGGACAGGGCCTGTGGGATCCATGCCTGGTTCATCTTTATGAAGGTCAGCTTGTCCACGTTGGCTGTGGACAGGCGGCTGCGCTTGTCAGTAATGACGCCCCCTGCCGTGCTGAATACGCGTTCAGATAAAACGCTGGCCGCCGGGCAGGAAAGCACCTCCAAGGCATAACATGCTAACTCTGGCCACGTGGACAATTTCGAAACCCAGTAGTTGAATGGGGCCGAACCATCCGTCAGGATGTGGAGGGGTGTGCAGACATACTGTTCAACCATGTTAGTGAAATGCTGCCTCCTGCTAACACGTTCCGTATCAGGTGTCGGTGCAGATAGCTGTGGCGTGGAGACAAAACTTTTCCACATTTCTGCCATGCTAACCCTGCCCTCAGATGAGCTGGCCGTGACACAGCTGCGTTGGCGACCTCTTGCCACTCCTCTGCCTTCACCTTCCACCTGTTCCCCTGTGACATGTGGGAATGCTCTCAAGAGCGCCTCTATCAGCGTGCGCTTGTACTCGCGCATCTTACGGTCGCGCTCCAGTTCAGGAATTAAAGTGGGCACATTGTCTTTATACCGGGGATCCAGCAGGGTGGCCACCCAGTAGTCTGCACACGTTAAAACGTGGGCAACTCTGCTGTCGTTGCGCAGGCATTGGAGCATATATTCGCTCATGTGGGCCAGGCTACCCATGGGTAAGGACAAGCTGTCCTCTGTGGGAGGCGTATCGTCATCGTCCACCGTATCCCCCCAGCCACGCACCAGTGATGGGCCTGGGCTGCCACCCCGCTGTGAACTTGCGTCATCCTCGTCCCCCTCCACCTCCTCCTCCTCATCCTCCTCGTCCTCCAGTACAGTGCCTTGGCTGGCGACTTGTGAACCTGTCCTCTGCTGCTTAAACAAACCTCCCTCTGAGCCACTTCGAACAGACTGGCCCGAAAGTGTTAGAAACGAGCCCTCATCCTCCTCCTCCTCCTCCACCTGGGCCACCTCCTCTAAAATCATTGCCCTAAGTGTTTTCTCAAGGAGACATAGTAGTGGTATTGTAACGCTGATAACAGTGTCATCGCCACTGGCCATGTTGGTGGAGTACTCGAAACAGCGCAGCAGGGCACACAGGTCTCGCATGGAGGCCCAATCATTGGTGGTGAAGTGGTGCTGTTCGGCAGTACGACTGACGCGAGCGTGCTGCAGCTGAAACTCCACTATGGCCTGCTGCTGCTCGCACAGTCTCTCCAGCATGTGCAAGGTGGAGTTCCACCGGGTGGGCACGTCGCATATGAGGCGGTGAGCGGGAAGGCCGAAGTTCCGCTGTAGCGCAGACAGGCGAGCAGCGGCAGGATGTGAACGGCGGAAGCGCGCACAGATGGCCCGCACTTTATGCAGCAGCTCTGACAAGTTGGGGTAGTGGTGAATGAACCTCTGCACCACCAAGTTCAGCACATGCGCCAGGCAAGGGATGTGCGTCAAACCGGCTAGTCCCAGAGCTGCCACGAGATTTCGCCCATTATCGCATACCACCAGGCCTGGCTTGAGGCCCACCGGCAGAAACCACTCGTCGGTCTGTTGTTCAATACCCCGCCACAACTCCTTTGCGCTGTGGGGCCTGTCCCCCAAACATATGAGTTTCAGAATGGCCTGCTGACGTTTACCCCGGGCTGTGCTGAAGTTGGTGGTGAAGGTGTGTGGCTGACCGGATGAGCTGGTGGAAGCAGTGGAGGAGGAAGCCGAGTAGGAGGAGGAGGCTACAGGAGGCAGAGAATGATGCCCTGCGATCCTAGGGGGCGGAAGGACGTGCGCCAAGGAACTGTCCGCCGGGGGCCCAGCTGCCACTACATTCATCCAGTGTGCAGTTAGTGAGATATAGCGTCCCTGGCCGTGCTTACTGGTCCACGTATCTGTGGTTAGGTGGACCTTGCCACAAATGGCGTTGCGCAGTGCACACTTGATTTTATCGGACACTTGCATGTGCAGGGAAGGCACGGCTGTCTTGGAGAAGTAGTGGCGGCTGGGAAACACATACTGCGGGACAGCCATGGCCATCAGCTGTTTGAAGCTGTCTGTGTCCACCAGCCGGAATGACAGCATTTCAAAGGCCAGCAGTTTAGAAATGCTGGCGTTCAGGCCAAGGGCTCGAGGGTGACTCGGGGGGAATTTGCGCTTCCTCTCTAAGGTTTGAGATATTGAGAGCTGAACGCTGCTGTGTGATATAGTGGAGACGCTAGTTGACGGTGGCGGTGGTGGTGGTGTCGGTGGCACATCCTCTGTTTGCTGCTCGGCAGGTGGCAACATTCCTCTCGAGGCGGAAGCCGAGGCAGCAGCGGTAGAGGGAGCAGGGGGAGCCTCAGCGAGTGCCTGGTTTTTAAGGTGTGTACCCCACTGCAGTTCATGCTTTGCATGTAGATGCCTGGTCATGCAGGTTGTGCTGAGGTTCAGAACGTTAATGCCTCGCCTCAGGCTCTGATGGCAGAGCGTGCAAGTCACTCGGGTCTTGTCGGTAGGACATTGTTTAAAGAAGTGCCATGCCAGGGAACTCTTTGAAGCTGCCTTTGTGGGGCTGGGTCCCTGTTGGCGATGTCCAGTAGCAGGCGAACTCTGGGGGCGGCGGCTCGTCTGCTTTGGCCCCCTGCTCCCTCTTTGGCTTCGCTGTTGTCTCAGTCTCACCACTACCTCTTCCTCTGAACTGTGAAAGTCATCGCCACGACCTTCAGTCCATGTGGGGTCTAAGACCTCATCGTCCTCTGCATCGTCTTCCACCCAGTCTCCCTCCCTGACCTCCTCCTGTTCAGTCTGCACACTGCAAAAAGATGCGGCAGTGGGCACCTGTGTTTCGTCATCATCAGAGAGTTGGTGACTCTGCTGTGGTGGTATTCCCATGTCCTCTTCATCTGGAGACATAAGTGGTTGTGCGTCAGTGCATGGTATGTCTTCCTCCACTGGGGAAGGGCTAGGTGGACGCCTCTGGGAAACCCTGGAAGCAGAGTCTTCAAACAGAAGAAGAGACTGCCGCATAACTTGTGGCTCAGACCGTTTCCCTGATATGCTTGGAGGTGATGTGACAGACTGATGGGCTTGGTTTTCAGGTGCCACCTGTGCGCTTTCCGCAGAAGACTGGGTGGAAGACCATGTGGTGAACGTGCTGGAAGCACTGTCGGCCACCCAATCGATTAATGCCTGTACCTGCTCAGGCCTTACCATCCTAAGAGCGGCATTGGGCCCCACGAGATATTGCGGTACATTCTGCCGGCTAGTTGAGGGAGTTCGTTCCCTACTGTGTGCGCCTGGGGCCGAACGGCCACGTCCTCTACCAGCAACAGAGGCTCCACGGACACCACCACGACCGCGTCCTCGTCCCTTAATAGTATTTTTCTTCATTGTTGCGATTCAACTCGCACCACAATGAAATATATTATTTTTTATAAGCAAAATCCCCTCACTGGAATACTTTCAGTCTTTTGACTGTATGGATTACAGATGGAATGACTGTTATATGTGAGTACCGCTTTCTTTGACAGATTCTAGTATGGGTACATATATGTTTTCCCAACCCCAGCACATTAGTTTGCTAATTCCAGATGTATGAAACGCAGGCCTAACTGTATCTAGTATATTGAACGCCAGATAAACTAACTTGGCCTTTTTTAAATTAAAAAAAAATTCCCTCACTGGAATACTTTATGGCTTTTCACTGTATGGATTACAGATGGAATGACTGTTATATGTGAGTACCGCTTTCTTTGACAGATTCTAGTATGGGTACATATATGTTTTCCCAACCCCAGCACATTAGTTTGCTAATTCCAGATGTATGAAACGCAGGCCTAACTGTATCTAGTATATTGAACGCCAGATAAACTAACTTGGCCTTTTTTAAATAAAAAAAAAATTCCCTCACTGGAATACTTTATGGCTTTTCACTGTATGGATTACAGATGGAATGACTGTTATATGTGAGTACCGCTTTCTTTGACAGATTCTAGTATGGGTACATATATGTTTTCCCAACCCCAGCACATTAGTTTGCTAATTCCAGATGTATGAAACGCAGGCCTAACTGTATCTAGTATATTGAACGCCAGATAAACTAACTTGGCCTTTTTTAAATAAAAAAAATTCCCTCACTGGAATACTTTCAGTCTTTTGACTGTATGGATTACAGATGGAATGACTGTTATATGTGAGTACCGCTTTCTTTGACAGATTCTAGTATGGGTACATATATGTTTTCCCAACCCCAGCACATTAGTTTGCTAATTCCAGATGTATGAAACGCAGGCCTAACTGTATCTAGTATATTGAACGCCAGATAAACTAACTTGGCCTTTTTTAAATAAAAAAAATCCCCTCACTGGAATACTTTCAGTCTTTTGACTGTATGGATTACAGATGGAATGACTGTTATATGTGAGTACCGCTTTCTTTGACAGATTCTAGTATGGGTACATATATGTTTTCCCAACCCCAGCACATTAGTTTGCTAATTCCAGATGTATGAAACGCAGGCCTAACTGTATCTAGTATATTGAACGCCAGATAAACTAACTTGGCCTTTTTTAAATAAAAAAAATTCCCTCACTGGAATACTTTCAGTCTTTTGACTGTATGGATTACAGATGGAATGACTGTTATATGTGAGTACCGCTTTCTTTGACAGATTCTAGTATGGGTACATATATGTTTTCCCAACCCCAGCACATTAGTTTGCTAATTCCAGATGTATGAAACGCAGGCCTAACTGTATCTAGTATATTGAACGCCAGATAAACTAACTTGGCCTTTTTTAAAAAAAAAAAAATTCCCTCACTGGAATACTTTATGGCTTTTCACTGTATGGATTACAGGTGGACTGGTATTAGTAGGGGTGACACAAGCACACCCAAGTCCCTGATGTAGGATTTCTATGGCACAGACCACTATTACAAGTGATTAATGGACGTTGGGAGAGATTGTGCTGCAGCACTAGTCCCAAGATGGCCGCCGCCTATCAGCCCAGTAACATGTGCCACAAAATGGTCTGCACAACCTTTAAAAAAAATAGCCTTGGACTGTGCTGCTAAATCGCTATTGGTCTGAATCCCAGGTGTAGATGTCTGACTTGTTTGGAGCTTTGGAATGCACACTGTGGCAGCTTCTGCTGCAGCACTACAAGTCGCAAAATGGCGGCCGGCGGTCAGCCCAGGTACATGTGGATGGAAAAATCACTCTGGCCACTCTAAAAATAGCCAATCCCTATCAAAAAAGCAGCTCAGCTGCAGTTGTTCAGATGAATCACAGGTGGAGGAGAGAAATTTGCTTCCAGTTATTCAATTATCCCTGCCTATTCTCGCCCTAGCATCAGCTGCGTCTATCCCTGTTCTATTCACATCGGGAGTGAGCACGTCCCGACGTGCGCACAAGCTTATAAAGAGGCTGAGTCACATGCTGCACTTGGCCAATCACAGCCTTGCCAATAGTAGGCATGGCTGCGATGGCATCTTAGGGCAAGTAGTATGATGCATGTTGATTGGCTGCTTTGCAGCCTTTCAAAATGCGCCAAAATACATGCCGAACGACGAACCCGAACCCGAACTTTTACGAAAAAGTTCGGGTTCGGGTCCGTGTCACGAACACCCCAAAATTCGGTACGGACCCGAACTATGCTCGAACTGTTCGCTCAACACTAGTCACATCACATGGTCCAATCACATGGTCCATCACCGTGGTGATGGACCTTTGGATTGGACCATGTGATGAGCTCAGTGACATCACCACAGGTCCTGAAGAAAGAGTATAGACCGGCAGCTATGGAGGAGGTGAGTTAATCTTTTTTTTTTTTTTTTTAACTCTCAATTGACCTTCTACTAAGCATTCTGTATTAAAGAATGCTATTAGTTTCCCTTATAACCATGTTATAAGGGAAAATAATAAAATCTACACTACAACTAACCCAAACCCAAACTTCATTGAAGAAGTTTGGGTCTGGGTACCACATTCAGTTTTTTCTCACGCGAGTGCAAAACGCATTGCACTGCGGAAAAAACTGAACCACGCAATGCAATCGCAGTCAAAACTGACTGAAATTGTGTGCTCACTCGCACGGATTCCCCGCCATGCACCCGCCTCCGCATCCTATCCGGCTCCAATCCGTAACGCCCGTGTGAAAGAGGCCTAAAGATGGCCATACACATTAAATAATTGTTTGCCTGACTGCTGTTAGTTCCGACCCCCAGTAAATGTGTATACTCAGCTTACTTTATGCACCTTGAGAACAAAAGAATCAGCCACATTAAAGTTCAGTTGTCCAACCCTTCTTTCCTCTAATATCTGCCATTAGAGATAAATCAGGACATTCCCCTACACATTAAATGGTAGTCCGCTGGTCCTGTTGAGATTGCTGTGTTTGGTCATTATTCATCAAATTTGCAATCACCTCTTTGGGTATCGCTTTAACAATAGCATGTGCTGCTATGACAGGATGTATAATGTATTGGCATATATAGGTATAATAATATAAGTTGGGGAAAACGTGTTAAATATTGTAGTATTCCTTTAATTGGATAAAAAAGAGAAATATAAAACAAAAAAACTACAGTTATTAGGTAAGCACATAACAAAATCTGAGTGATTAAACACATGATTTAGCCCCATGCACACTACCATATGGTTTTTGTGGCCTACAACCCGTGAATCCGCTAAATATGGATACCAGCTCCTGTTGAAATGTCCTATTCTTGCTAGCAAAACAGACAAGAATTGGACATGTTCTATCTTTTTTACAGGGCTGCAGAAACAGACATATGGATATAGACATCACATGGTGTGCTGTCTGCATTTTTGAGGCCACATTGAAATGAATGGGTTCGCATCCGATGCAGATATCCGTTCGGCTATGGACCGAAAATAAGGTCATGTGCATGGGGCCTTGTAAATATAAACAAAAATACAATATACTGTATATTGTATATGCACAGTAATTTAATTGTACCCCCGAAGCAGCTCCAAAATATACAGTTTTTATTGCATAAGATAAGACCTTATACAGTGATGTTATAAATAAATAAAAATGTTATGGCTTCTTCAAGATCCAAACAGCCTTTGTCATTAAGAGAAGTTCTTTCAGCTTTGAAATTTTTTTAAAAATCAAGCATTGCCAAGATGACACTGAAAAACATGGTAACATTTGTCCCTATGCCAATAGTTTTCTAAATGACTCACAGTATCATGAATAATGAGTGGCTATACTGTCATGTAAGGGTACAACCCCACGGTGCGGCTGGCCACATGCAGCCAACCATGTCCACCCCTGAATTTCAGGAAAAATTTGATTCACACCGAATCCGAATTTCCTCACGCTTCGTGGTAACGAATCACATTTTTTCCTAAAATGGCTGCTGCACATGTTAGGACATGGAGCAAGGAACTCTGGGAATGAGGTATCACCCACAATGCCATGCATGCAGCCAATCAGCAGCAAGCCCTGTGATGTCAGCCCTATAAATAGCGTCAGCCATCTTGGATTCTGCCTTTTGCCAGTGTACTTAGTGCAACAAGAGATGTCAGCAGGCGCTAGAGACAGTGGTAAAAAAGACTTTAAAACTTTTATTTTGCTGTATAGAAGTTCAGGGAAAGGATAGGGAGGAATCATTCCACAGTATTGAAGCAGAACAGGGTTCAGTAGGGGAGTTTACAGCCTGGGTCATAGGAACAATTCTATTACACCTTGCTGCTCTGACTGTGGATCCAAATTGCCATTATACAGCTCCGTAATTCCAGCAAACCGTTCTTGTTATTGGGGTACAAGTGCTGTTTGATATAGCCATTACCAGAGTTTATGACAAGGAAATATTTCTACGTCTTATTTGCCCTTGTGCGGTGCAGTCATATGTTATAAAGCATTTTTTGGCTTGTATTAGTGGGAAAAAAAGAACTTATTAGCTGTTGTGTGGTGAAGTGCGAAAATTACAGCCCTTTTGGTGTGTATTAGTGGCAAACAAATATATATCATTTGCCGTTCAGCGGTGCAGTTATATGTTCTAAAGCCCTTTTTGGCGTGTATTAGTGACACAAAAAAATATATTATTTGCCGTTCAGTGGTTCAGTTATATGTAGTGATAGACAAACATCGGCCGGGACGATTTGCGAACGCGATCGCGCGAACGCGATCAAATGTTCGCGAACCGCAAGTTCGCGGTGGGCCTCATTCACTTTAATGGCAGGCGAACCTGAAAAACCTACAGCTTATATTTTTAGCCACCAAATACTTAGTAGAAGTGCACAAATAGTCCCACAACATGTACAGTGACATACTAGAGAAGGATCAATGACTAAAGTTCCAACAAAAAATATGTATCTTAATTAGGGGACATTTTTATGCGTCTTAAAGGGAAATTCTCTTAAATTTGCCCTGTTGGAGCCTAGAAAATTTATATTTTAGGCCACGGGAGTACGGGCCATAAAAATGAGGCATTCACTTGACATAAAAGAAATTCAGATTTTGTGGCTCAAGGTACATTATGCAGTCAAAGGATAAAAATTTTACTGTAGGCCACTGGACTATAAGCCCCAAATTATGTGATTATGTGGCCAGAGGTACAGTCAGGTCCATAAATATTGGGACATCGACACAATTCTAACATTTTTGGCTCTATACACCACCACAATGGATTTGAAATGAAACTAACAAGATGTGCTTTAACTGCAGACTGTCAGCTTTAATTTGAGGGTATTTACATCCAAATCAGGTGAACGGTGTAGGAATTACAACAGTCTGCATATGTGCCTCCCACTTGTTAAGGGACCAAAAGTAATGGGACAATTGGCTTCTCAGCTATTCCATGGCCATGTTATTCCCTCATTATCCCAATTACAATGAGCAGATAAAAGGTCCAGAGTTAATTTCAAGTGTTCTATTTGCATTTGGAATCTGTTGCTGTCAACTCTCAAGATGAGATCCAAAGAGCTGTCACTATCAGTGAAGCAAGCCATCATTAGGCTGAAAAAACAAAACAAACCCATCAGAGAGATAGCAAAAACATCAGGTGTGGCCAAAACAACTGTTTGGAACATTCTTAAAAAGAAGGAACGCACCTGTGAGCTCAGCAACACCAAAAGACCCGAAAGACCACGGAAAACAACTGTGGTGGATGACCGAAGAATTCTTTCCCTGGTGAAGAAAACACACTTCACAACAGTTGGCCAGATCAAGAACACTCTCTAGGAGGTAGGTGTTTGTGTGTCAAAGTCAACAATCAAGAGAAGACTTCACCAGAGTGAATACAGAGGGTTCACCACAAGATGTAAACCATTGGTGAGCCACAAAAACAGGAAGGCCAAATTAGAGTTTGCCAAACGACATCTAAAAAAGCCTTCACAGTTCTGGAACAACATCCTATGGACAGATGAGACCAAGATCAACTTGTACCAGAGTGATGGGAAGAGAAGAGTATGGAGAAGGAAAGGAACTGCTCATGATCCTAAGCATATACAAGAGAGAGAAAAAAAACACACAGTGTGGTAACGTCTTAAGAATATTAAAATTATATGGCGCGTAATTCGCTTACCGGAGGTTGTTGTGAGGAGTCACAACAACTATATATGGCTTAGCTGGTATCTATCCCCATCAGCATCAGGGAATGTCGTGCTGCTGCCTTGGTCTCTTCCTGTCTCGATTCCAAGATTCCAGGAATGAAGTTAGTAGTGAAGATCAAACGATCAAACGATCACTACATGATCCTAAGCATGCCACCTCATCAGTGAAGCATGGTGGTGGTAGTGTTATGGCGTGGGCATGTATGGCTGAAATAGAACTGGTTCTCTTGTATTTATTGATGATGTGACTGCTGACAAAAGCAGCAGGATGAATTCTGAAGTGTTTCGGGCAATATTATCTGATCATATTCAGCCAAATGCTTCAGAACTCATAGGACGACGCTTCACAGTGCAGATGGAGAATGACCAAAAGCATACTGTAAAAGCAACCAAAGAGTTTTTTAAGGCAAAACCCCACGAACAAGCAGGAACTGAAAACAGTTGGAGTAGAGGAGTGGCAGAGCATCACCAGGGATGAAACCCAGCGTCTGGTGATGTCTATGCGTTCCAGACTTCAGGCTATAATTGACTGCAATGGATTTGCAACCAAGTATTAAAAAGTGAAAGTTTGATTTATGATTATTATTATGTCCCATTAATTTTGGTCCCTTAACAAGTGGAAGGCACATATGCAAACTGTTGTATTCCTACACCATTCCCCTGATTTGGATGTAAATACCCTCAAATTAAAGCTGACAGTCTGCAGTTAAAGCACATTTTGTTGGTTTCATTTCAAATCCATTGTGGTGGTGTATAGAGCCAAAAATGTTAGAATTGTGTTGATGTCCCAATATTTATGGACCTGACTGTATATTACACGGTCAATGGATATTAATTTTACTGCAGGCCAGTACAAATACAGGTCAAATACATATGTTTAGAAGAATTAAAAATATAAAATTGGATTCAAAAACATGGCTAACGAAATCCCCCCTCTTAAAAAAAACCCTAATGATAATAGTTGAAATTCGATAACACTGGTGTTGAATTCCTCCGAGGCCCCAAAAATTATTCATTCAGCGTACATAAAAGAACATGCAAGTATGCGGTTGGAGGTAGATTAAAAGGTCATTGGATATCAATTTTACAGCAGGCCAGTGATTATGTGGCTGAAGGTACATTAGGCGGTCATCTTAAAACTATTTTACTGTTGGCCAGTTAGATTACAGGCCCCAAAAATTATGCATTCACCGTACAGAAAAGATCAAGTGATTATATGGCTGGAGGTACATTAGGCGGTCACCGTATAGCAATTTTACTGTTGGCCAGTTACATTACAGGCCCCATAAATTATGCATTCAATGTACAGAAAAGATCAAGTCATTATGTGACTGGAGGTATAATAGACGGTCATTGGATATCAATTTTACTGTAGGCCAGTGGAGTATAGAAACCCAAACATTAGGCATTTAACGGACAGAAAACATCAAGTGATTATGTGGCTTGAAGTACATTAGGTGGTCACTGTATAACAATTTTACTGTTAGCTAGTTACATTAAAGGCCCCAAAAATTATGCATTCAACGTACAGAAAACATCAAGTCATGATGTGGCTGGAGGTACATTAGGCGGTCACCGTATATCAATTTTACTGTTGGCAAGTTAGATTACAGGCCCCAAAAATTATGCATTTACCATACAGAAAAGATCAAGTGATTATGGGGCTGGAGGTATATTAGATGGGGATTGGTAATCAATTTTACTGCAGGCCAGTACAAATACATGTCAAATACATATGTGCAAAAGAACTAAAAATAGGTGAAATTCAATTAAACGTGGTCGTCACAGGTGTTGAATTCCTCCGAGATCCATGCCTCATTCATTTTTAGAAATGTGAGGTAGTCCACACTATCGTGAGTTAGGCGAGTGCGCTTATCGGTCACGATCACCCCTGCTACGCTGAACGTCCTTTCGGACAGTACACTGGATGAGGGGCAAGCCAAGAGCTCCATGGCAAATTGTGCCAGGTCTGGCCACAGGTCAAGCCTGCACACCCAGTAGTCAAGGGGTTCCTCGCTTCTCAGAGCGTCCACATCGCCGTTAACTCGATGTAGTCATGTCACGGATGGTGTACAGGAAACAAGACAATACAATATGAACAATGACTCACTGGATCCACAACTAAGGAACAAAAGGGAGACCCCTGCAAGAGACCTGCCGCTCTCCCTTATTGCTCAGCCTATGCGACCACCCCAAAGGTGGATGGGCGCATATCCACGTACCTCGACTATCTTACACCTGATGACCCTACAATAGTAAGGGGACACGACCACCGGCTCCCTACACAGACACGGAGGGAGTCAGGGTCACCTGGATCCAGAAAACAGAAAATCATAAATACATAAACAGAACTTATCTTGCAGACGACTGGGGAATGTGGACTGAGAACTAGGAACAGCATGCACACACACTCCAGGAAGTTGTATAAGCCGCACACTACTGCATTCTGGGGAGGAACTTAAAGGGCAGCAATCAGTCCAACTGCATGACAGCTGAGATAGACTAACGAGATGAGGAACTTAACCAAAACAAAGAAACTCAAGGAGGAGGATCTGGAAAGCTCCTGTCAGAGCTTCTCAGCTGTCTGGCTGTGACAGTACCCCTCCCTCTACGAGTGGACTCCGGACACTCAGGGCCCACCTTCTCAGGATGGGACCTATGGAAAGCCCTGATGAGACGAGTGGCCTTAATGTCCGTCACTGGGACCCACATCCTCTCCTCAGGACCATAACCCTCCCAATGAACGAGGTACTGGAGGGAACCGCGGACAAGACGAGAATCCACAATCCTAGAGACCTGAAATTCAAGATTTCCATCAACCATAATCGGAGGAGGAGGCAAAGGCGAGGGTACAATAGGTTGAACATAAGGTTTCAATAAGGACTTATGAAAAACATTATGGATCTTCCAAGTCTGAGGAAGATCAAGACGGTAGGCAACAGGATTGATGACAGACAGGATCTTGTAAGGTCCAATAAACCTAGGACCCAACTTCCAGGAGGGAACCTTCAATTTGATATTCTTGGTAGACAACCACACCAGATCACCAACATTCAGGTCCGGACCAGGCACACGTCTCTTATCTGCCACACGCTTATATCTCTCACTCATGCTCTTTAGATTATCCTGAATCTTTTGCCAAATAGATGACAAAGACGAGGAGAATCTGTCCTCATCAGGTAAACCAGAAGACCCCTCTCCCGAGAAAGTCCCAAACTGCGGATGAAACCCATATGCACCAAAAAATGGCGACTTATCAGAGGACTCCTGACGACGGTTATTTAAAGCAAACTCAGCAAGGGACAAAAAAGAACACCAATCCTCCTGATTCTCCGCCACAAAACAGTGCAGATATGTCTCCAGATTCTGATTGACGCGCTCTGTCTGGCCATTCGACTGCGGGTGGAAAGCAGAAGAGAATGACAACCGAACCCCCAAGCAAGAACAGAAAGCCTTCCAGAATCTGGAAACAAACTGCGTGCCCCTATCAGAGACTATGTCTGATGGAATACCATGCAATTTGAAAATGTGGTCAATAAATGCCTGCGCCAGCGTCTTAGCATTGGGCAAACCAGGAAAAGGGATGAAATGCACCATTTTGCTAAAACGGTCCACCACCACCAGAATCACAGTCTTCCCCGAGGAACGAGGCATGTCCGTTATGAAGTCCATGGACAGATGTGTCCAAGGACGGGAAGGAATAGGTAAGGGAAGGAGAGGACCTGATGGCCGTGAATGAGGGACTTTGGCACGAGCGCAAGTCTCGCAAGGTGCCACAAAACCCTCAACCGACTTATGAAGCGCAGGCCACCAGAATCTCCGAGCGATGAGATCCAGTGTGGCTCTTGCCCCCGGGTGCCCAGCAAGGACCGTATCGTGGTGTTTCTTAAAAATCTTGTGTCTCAAAGCGAGAGGCACAAACAACCTCCCAGGAGGACAAAGATCAGGAGCCTCTGACTGGGCTGCCTGCACCTCTGCCTCCAATTCAGGAAAAAGAGCAGAGACCACCACACCTTCAGCCAAAATGGGACCCGGGTCTTCAAAATTCCCACCTCCCGGAAAACAACGTGACAGGGCATCTGCCTTCACATTCTTAACCCCAGGGCGGAACGTGACAACAAAATTAAACCTTGAAAAGAACAAAGACCATCTGGCCTGTCTCGGGTTCAGACGCTTGGCTGACTCCAAGTAGGCCAGATTTTTATGGTCAGTAAACACGGTAATAGGGTGTCTGGCTCCCTCTAGCCAATGGCGCCATTCTTCAAAAGCCAACTTGATGGCCAACAATTCCCTATCTCCCACATCATAATTTCTCTCTGCGGAGGAGAGTTTCTTTGAGAAAAAGGCACACTGTTGCCATTTGGCAGGAGAGGAACCCTGAGACAAGACCGCACCCACCCCTACCTCAGAAGCATCAACCTCAACTATGAAGGGTAACGAAATATCAGGTTGTACCAGGATGGGAGCGGAAGCAAAACTCTCCTTGATATTAGAAAAGGCCTTACGCGCCTCTACCGACCAGGAAGAAAAATCTACCCCCTTTCTGGTCATATCAGTGAGTGGTTTAACAACAGAGGAATAATTCAAAATAAATTTCCTGTAATAATTGGCAAAGCCCAAAAAACGCATCAGCGCCTTCTGATTCTCAGGAAGCTCCCACTCAAGCACAGCGCGGACCTTCTCGGGGTCCATGCGAAAACCAGAAGCGGAGAGAAGAAACCCCAGAAATTGAATTTCTGGAACCGCAAACACACATTTTTCCAGTTTCGCGTATAATTTATTCTCCCGCAGAATGAGCAAGACCTGACGTAAATGTTCCTTATGAGTCTTGAAATCAGGAGAAAAAATCGAAATGTCATCCAAATACACTAATACAAATTTTCCCATTAAATGATAAAAAATGCTGTTCACGAAATGCTGAAAAACGGCTGGGGCATTCATCAAACCAAAAGGCATAACCAAATTCTCAAAATGGCCCTCAGAGGTATTGAAAGCCGTCTTCCATTCGTCTCCTTCTCTGACCCTGACCAGGTTGTATGCCCCTCTTAGGTCTAATTTGGAAAAGACTTTAGCCCCAACAACCTGGTTAAACAGGTCCGGGATCAGAGGAAGCGGATAAGGGTCACGAATAGTGATACTGTTCAGCTCCCTGAAATCCAGACAAGGTCTTAACCCCTTAAGGACCGAGGACGTACCGGTACGTCCTGACTTAAAATCGGAACTCCGGCGCCGCAGGGGTTAATCGGAACGGGATTTCGGCTGAAATCATTCAGCCGGCATCCCGTAACAATGCAGGGGGGGTCATTTGACCCCCCCCGTATCGGCGATCGCAGAAAACCGCAGGTCAATTCAGACCTGCGGTTTTCTGCGTTTCCGGTCCATTCGGGTGTCCTGTGACCCGATGAACCGGAAAAAGACTGCGATCGGTGGCGTAATTATACACCACCTATCGCAGTCCGAGGATTTGGAGAGGCGGTGCTGGCCCTGGTGCTGAATGCCGCTGTACAGGGTGCTGATTGGTGCAGGGGAGAGAGGCGCGAGATTCAAACTTCCTGTGCTCCTCTCTCCCCTCCTCTTCCTGTCCAGCACCCTGACCGTGCAGCATCGTCCAGCACCAGCTCCTGTGTCCCCCTAATCGGAATCCATCACCCTCCTGCACCCATCGCCACCCAGGTAGGTTAGGGTCAGTGAGGGAGAGGCACCGTTAGGCAGGGAAAGAAGGGAAAAGTAAGTTAGAAAAAAAAAAGTACTTTTATTCCAAACTTCCAAACTTCCATCTAACCCTAACCCAGACCCCCCCTGCCACTTGCCCCCACGATATTCCGATAATGCAGCATGTCCACCCCGAGGTGATCCTGCCTATGACCGGCTGTATAAGATACGGCCGGTCATCGATCACTTTGGGCCACATTTCAGCAGGCCTACGTACCTGGAAGGGAGGTCGCGGTTGATGAGTCTCTCGTTGCGTTCAAGGGGAGACTCAGTTTCCGCCAATATATTCCCTCAAAGCGGGCGAGGTATGGCGTGAAGCTATACAAAATTTGTGAGAGTGCCTCAGGGTACACTTACAAATTTCGAGTGTACGAGGGGCGAGATTCCCGTATTGAACCCCCAGAATGTCCCCCCACTCTGGGTGTTAGCGGGAAACTCGTGTGGGACCTTATGTACCCACTGCTGGATAATGGTTACCACTTGTACGTGGATAACTTTTATACCAGCATTCCCTTGTTCAGGTCTCTTGCCGCCAGATCCACGTTCGCTTGTGGGACCGTGCGGAAAAATCAACGCGGCCTCCCTGCCTACCCCCTCCAGATACCTATCCCCAGGGGTGAGACCCGTGCACTTACCAGTGGAAACCTGTTGCTGGTCAGGTATAAGGACAAGAGGGATGTCCTTATGCTGTCCACAATCCACGGTAACGGCACCACCCCTGTCCCTGTGCGAGGTACCGCGGCAACGGTCCTCAAGCCCGATTGTATCGTTGACTACAATCGGTATATGGGAGGAGTTGATCTCTCTGATCAAGTCCTCACGCCATATAATGCCATGTGCAAAACCCGGGCATGGTACAAAAAAGTTGCGGTCTACTTGGTACAGGTTGCCATGTACAACTCTTTTGTACTATCCCGAAGCGCTGGCAGCACAGGGACATTCCTCCAGTTCTATGAGGCAGTCCTCAAGGACCTGATCTTTTCGGACCGGGAAAGAGCAGGCCGGAGTACCTCGGGAATTGGAGGCGCCCGGATCGTCCCTGGCCAACACTTTCCAGGTGTGGTCCCCCATACTGGAAAGAAGGGACAAACCCCAAAAAAGTGCAGAGTGTGTCACAAGAGGGGGATACGGAAGGACACCACTACTCAATGTGACACTTGCCCCGATCATCCGGGCCTCTGCATTATCAATTGCTTCAGGGAGTATCACACTTCCATGGAGTACTAAATTTTTATAATCCTCAACAGTCCACTAGAGAACATAAAACACTATGGCTCTCAGACTTTGGAGACACGGAAACAATTTTTCTTTCCCCCAAAAATATTAGTTTTAGAGCAGGCATCCTCAAACTGCGGCCCTCCAGATGTTGTAAAACTATAACTCCCAGCATGCCCAGACAACCTACAGCCATCAGCAGGGCATGGTGGGAATTGTAGTTTTACAATATCTGGAGGGCCGCAGTTTTAGGATGCCTGCTTAGTGTCTCCAAAGACTGAGAGCCATACATATTGGGCATCGTCGCGTGCATAAAAGTCGTCGCTATAAAAATAACTTTTGACCAAACGCCTCGGATGAACGGTGTTAAAAATATAAAATAAAAACTGTGCCAAAACACCCATTTTTGGGCAAAATTTCAATTTGAATCCATTTTGCCGGTAATAAAGCAAGGGTTAACAGCCAAACAAAACTAAATATTTATTGCCCCGATTCTGTAGTTTGCAGAAACACCCCATATGTGGTCGTAAATGGTTATATAGCCGCACGGCAGGGCATAGAACGAAGGGAACTCCATATGGTTTCTGGAAGGCAGATTTTGATGGACAGTTTTTTTTTTTGACACCATGTCCCATTAGAAGTCCCCCTGATGTAGCCTAGACTAGAAACTCCAAAAAAGTGACCCCATCTAAGAAACTACACCCCTCAAGGTATTCAAAAGTTACTTTACAAACTATGTTAACCCTTTAAGTGTTCCACAAAACCAAATAGTGAATGTAGAAACAATTTTAGAATTAATTTTTTTTGTTACATTGCCTCAAAAAAGAGTAATATAGAGCAACCAAAAATCAAATTTACCCCAAAAATAGTCCCAAAACAACAACCACCTTATCCCGTAGTTTCCTAGATGGGGTCACTTTTATGGAGTTTCTACTCTAGGGGTGCATCAGGGGGCTTGAAAGGGTACATGGTGTCAATAAACCAGTCCAGCAAAATCTGCCTTCCAAAAACCATATGACGTTCCCCTTCTTCTATGTCCTGCCGTTTAGCCAAATAGTAGTTTACGACCACATATGGGGTGTTTTTGCAAACTACAGAATCAGGGCAACCCATTTTGAGTGTTGTTTGGCAGTTAACCCTTGTTTTACTCCTGGAAAAAATTGATTATATTGGAAAATTTTCCAAAAAATAGAAATTTCTAAATTGTTTCTCCATCTGCCATTAACTCTTGTGGAACACCTAAAGGGTTAACAAAGTTTGTAAACCCAGTTTTGAATACCTTGAGGGGTGTACTTTCTTAGATGGAGTCACTTTTTTGAAATTTCTATTCTAGGGGTGCAACAGGGGGCTTCAAATGGGACATGGTATAAACAAAACCAGTCCTGCCAAATCTGCCTTCCAAAACCCATATGGTGTTCCCCTCCTTCTATGTGCTACCGTTCGGCCAAACAGTAGTTTACGACCACATATGGGGTGTTTTTGCAAACTACAGAATCAGGGCCACCCATTTTGAGTGTTGTTTGGCAGTTAACCCTTGTTTTACTCCTGGAAAAAATTGATTATATTGGAAAATTTTCCAAAAAATAGAAATTTCAAAATTGTTTCTCCATCTGCCATTAACTCTTGTGGAACACCTAAAGGGTTAACAAAGTTTGTAAACCCAGTTTTGAATACCTTGAGGGGTGTACTTTCTTAGATGGAGTCACTTTTTTGAAATTTCTATTCTAGGGGTGCAACAGGGGGCTTCAAATGGGACATGGTATAAACAAAACCAGTCCTGCCAAATCTGCCTTCCAAAACCCATATGGTGTTCCCCTCCTTCTATGTGCTACCGTTCGGCCAAACAGTAGTTTACGACCACATATGGGGTGTTTTTGCAAACTACAGAATCAGGGCCACCCATTTTGAGTGTTGTTTGGCAGTTAACCCTTGTTTTACTCCTGGAAAAAATTGATTATATTGGAAAATTTTCCAAAAAATAGAAATTTCAAAATTGTTTCTCCATCTGCCATTAACTCTTGTGGAACACCTAAAGGGTTAACAAAGTTTGTAAACCCAGTTTTGAATACCTTGAGGGGTGTACTTTCTTAGATGGAGTCACTTTTTTGAAATTTCTATTCTAGGGGTGCAACAGGGGGCTTCAAATGGGACATGGTATAAACAAAACCAGTCCTGCCAAATCTGCCTTCCAAAACCCATATTGTGTTCCCCTCCTTCTATGTGCTACCGTTCGGCCAAACAGTAGTTTACGACCACATATGGGGTGTTTTTGCAAACTACAGAATCAGGGCAACCCATTTTGAGTGTTGTTTGGCAGTTAACCTTTGTTTTGCTTCTGGAAAAAATGGATTATATTGGAAAATTTTCCAAAAAATAGAAATTTCAAAATTGTTTCTCCATCTGCCATTAACTCTTGTGGAAGACCTAAAGGGTTAATAACGTTTAAAAAAAACTGTTTTGAATACCTTGAGGGGTGTAGTTTCTAGAATGGGGTCATTTTTGGGAGGTTTCTATTATCTAAGCCTCACAATATGACTTCAAACCTGAACTGGTCCATAAAAAGTGGGATTTTGAAGATTTCTGAAAATTTCAAAATTTGCTTCTAAACTTCTAAGCCTTGTAACATCCCCAAAAAATAAAATATCATTCCCAAAATGCTACAAACATGAAGTAGACATATGGGGAATGTAAAGTCAACACAATTTTTGGGGGTATTACTATGTATTACAAAGGTAGAGAAACTGAAAATTTGAAATCGTATGTGTCCTTTTCTCAGACTCTCAGAGATATAAGCACGCATAGCGACCCTCTCAGGTTGGAAAAGATTGTATAAACGAGATTTAGGCAGCTTGGCGCCTGGGATGAGATTAATAGGGCAATCGTACTCCCTGTGCGGGGGCAAATCCTAAACTCCACTCTCAGAGAAGACATCCGAAAATTCAGAGAGGAAAGGTGGTACAGTCTTAGTAGAAACTTCAGAAACAGATGTCATGAGGCAATTCTCTCTGCAAAAGTCACTCCAACCATTTATTTGCCTCGCTTGCCAATCAATGGTGGGGTTATGTTTAGTGAGCCAGGGTAGCCCCAACACTAGAGGAGTAGGCAAACCGCTAAGGACGAAACATGACACATCCTCAACATGAGCATCACTCACAATTAAACGGATATTGTGAACTATGCCCTTTAATGATTTCTGAGAAAGTGGAGCGGAATCAATAGCAAAAACAGGAATATCCTTTCCCAAAGTGCATACCTGGAAACCATGAATTATTGCAAATTGATTATCAATGAGATTGACAGCTGCTCCACTATCCACAAAAATCTCACAAAAAAAAGATTTTGCTCTCTAGCGCCACCCTAGCAGGCAGGACAAAATGGGAACTACAAGCAAACGGAAAACCTTCAATTACCGCCTCAACCCTGCCAATAGTAACAGACGGAACATTTTTAAAAGATTTTTTCCTTTTTGTTTCTTTATTACTCCCAGAAAACTGCCTGAATCTCTTAGAGGGACAAACATTTGCCAAATGATTTATACCTCCACAACAAAAACAAACCCTCCCATGCAGGCTGAATCTTCTATTGTCAGAGGCAATCAACCCCAGCTGCATGGGCTCCTGCTCAGAAGGGACTGACAGCGACTGAGACCCCTGCGCACAGAAAGAGACCGCTACACTGTCCCGGGACTGAGTATGACAGGAAGGAGAGATCTCTCCTCTCTCTCTAAGATGCCTGTCAATACGAACGGCCTGAGACATAGCAGAATCCAAGGAGGTAGGTCTCTCATGAAAGGCAAATGCATCTTTTAATCTCTCTGAAAGACCATGGCAAAATTGACTTCGGAGTGCAGCATCATTCCAACCAGTATCAGCTGCCCATCTCCGAAATTCTGAGCAGTATATCTCTGCGGATTGTTTACCCTGGCATAACAGACGTAGTCTAGACTCAGCCAGAGCAATACGATCCGGATCATCATATATCTGACCAGGGCTAAAAAGAATTCATCCACTGAACGGAGGGGCCGTGCCCCCTCCGGCAGCGAAAAGGCCCAGGATTGAGCGTTACCCCTGAGCAGCGATATAATGATCCCCACCCTCCGTTCTTCATCACCAGAGGAATGGGTAAGAAGGCGAAAATGGAGTTTGCAAGCCTCTCTAAAACGCACAAAATACTCACTACCCCCGGAGAACGTATCCGGGAGCGAGATCTTAGGCTCAGAACAAACTCCATGAACGCAAGCTGAACCGGTCACTTGAAACTGAGAAAAAGTCTTACGGAGATCAGCTACCTCCAATGAAAGACCCTGGAAGCGCTCAGCCAAAAGTGAAACCGGATCCATGCTTGAGACGGTTTTGGCGGCTTATAATGTCACGGATGGTGTACAGGAAACAAGACAATACAATATGAACAATGACTCACTGGATCCACAACTAAGGAACAAAAGGGAGACCCCTGCAAGAGACCTGCCGCTCTCCCTTATTGCTTAGCCTATGCGACCACCCCAAAGGTGGATGGGCGCATATCCACGTACCTCGACTATCTTACACCTGATGACCCTACAATAGTGAGGGGACACGACCACCGGCTCCCTACACAGACACGGAGGGAGTCAGGGTCACCTGGATCCAGAAAACAGAAAATCATAAATACATAAACAGAACTTATCTTGCAGACGACTGGGGACTGTGGACTGAGAACTAGGAACAGCATGCACACACACTCCAGGAAGTTGTATAAGCCGCACACTACTGCATTCTGGGGAGGAACTTAAAGGGCAGCAATCAGTCCAACTGCATGACAGCTGAGATAGACTAACGAGATGAGGAACTTAACCAAAACAAAGAAACTCAAGAAGGAGGATCTGGAAAGCTCCTGTCAGAGCTTCTCAACTGTCTGGTTGTGACAAGTCGGATACCTGTCGATCTAGGCTTCCCTGAGGCTGGATCCGGAGGGCAGCTGTCAATGGATTGGCTGCAAGAATGATCTCATATCCGCAGTGACCAACACATCTTGAAACCGCCCTCTTCTTGCATGCGCGGTACGATTGGTACCCGCAACTGTTTCTCTGTGGGTAGAAATTCCTCTGCCAGCGCCCGCAACAGCAGAATGCAGCATCACTCAAAGCAAGTCCTGGAAATGCTGCATTCTGACAGCCATCTGTGATGCTGGTAACATGTCCGCCATTTTGTGTTTGTACTGGTGGTCTAAGTACGTTGCCACCCAGTACTGGTCCTTGCCCTTTATGCTTTTTATACGGGGGTCCCTCTTCAAACACTGGAGCAAGAAGGTCCCCATTTCGGTCTCGGTCTCCTTCCCCCATCCACAGACAACACCAGGGATCCCAGAAAAGTTTAAAGCCTGCTCCTTCTCCTCATCCTCCCTGGCACCATCCTCCTCTGACTCCTCTTCAGACTCCTGCTGACTTGTCTCAGACTGAGTTTCCCCCCCTGGGAATTCATTCTGCATTGCGACTTCCTCATCTTCCAGCTCCTGCTCCTCGATGGCTTGATTAGTGACACAACGCAATGCACGCTCCAGAAAGGCGTAAGGTACGATGTCACTGATGGTGCCCTGGCTTCGACTGACCAGTTTGTTGATCTCATCGAATGGACGCAGAAGTCTGCATGCGTCGCGCATGAGCAGCCACTGGAGCAGTAAAAAAAAAAAAAAAAAAAAAGCTCCCCAGAAGCTGTCCTGCCGCAGAGTTTGTACAGGTAGTCGTTAACGGCACGTTTATACTGGAGAAGTCTATCAAGCATATACAAGGTGGAGTTCCAGTGCGTCGGGCAGTCACAAATCAGACGTCTGACAGGCAAGTGGTGACGCCGCTGAACGTCAGCAAGGCGAGCCATGGCCGTGTAAGAACTTCTATAATGGGCAGAGATTTTCCTGGCCTGCCGCAAGACGTCCTGGCCCCGGGGTATTTGGCAACAAATCGCTGCACGACTAAGTTCAGGACATATGCCATGCACGTGACAGTGTGTCATTTTGTCCTGTATTCAGTACGCTCAGCAGATTGGCACAGTTGTCGCACAGCACTTTACCAACTGTCAAATTGAGCGGGGTTGGCCATTAATCGGCCTGTGACTGCATTGCTGAAAGGAGTGCAGGACTGGTGTGGCTCTTGGCTTCCAGGCACAACAGCCGCAGCACAGCATGGCAATGTCACCTGGCATGTCGAATAGATTCTGGGGAGCTGGGGGGCGCATCGGAAGAGGTGGTAGCAATGGAAAAGGAGGAGTCAGCCAAGGAGGAGACGGAGGATAGAGTAGGAGGAGGAGAAGAAGAGGTAGGCCTGCATGCAATCTATGGCGGTAACACTCAATCCACACAGGTGCCACAGGTTGCATGCTTGACGGCCATCAGAAGGTTCATCCAGTGGGCAGTAAAAGTTATGTAGTACCTTCCCTGCCCGTGTTTGCTAGACCATGTGTCTGTGGTCAGATGTATCTTGACACTGATACTGGGTGCCAGAGATAAATTCACATGCCATTGAACATGGGCATATAGCTTTGGAATACCCTTCAGGGAGAAATATTTCCTTCCATGGACCTTCCATTGCGGTGTGCCAATGGCCACAAATTTTCTAAAGGCCTCCGAGTCCACCAGTTTATATGGCAGTAGTTAACTGTCTAGCAGATCCGACAAGCTGGTGGTCAGCCGTTTGGCAAGAGGGTCATCCGGCCTCATCAACTTTTTACGTTCGAACATTTGGGCCACGGAAGCCTGCCTTTTGCCAGATGAATGCGACGACGGCACGGTGAAAGGTGGAGTGGAGGACAAATGGGAGGAGAGGGGAGAAGAAGAAGGAGAAGAGGCAGGATGTGGAGCGCTGGGAGTGTGGCTTTGTGTGTTCTGACGGTGTTGCTCCCACTGGGCTCGGTGATAGGAGGCCAGGTGCCTTCTTAATGCGGTCGTCCCTAGGTGAGTGTTGGGCTTACCGCGACTTATGTTGACAGCACAGGCTGCAGAAGGCAACACTATTGTCAACAGATGACACGTTAAAAAAAGCCCACACTGTGGAGCCATGTGCCGGCGTCTTAGGAGCGCAAGATGTGACCGTGCATGGTGGATGGCTCGATCCAGATACATTTACAGTCTGCTTTTTGCCTCCTGTGCACTGCGAGTTCTGTATCGTTCTACTCCTTCTCCTCCCTCTCTGCTGCTCCGTCTCTCTATTTGCCATTCAGCTGTGCAGTTATATGTTCTGAAGCCCTATTTTCCGTGTATTAGTGCCAAAAATATATATATTAGAGGTAAGACAAATCCAATTTTTTTAGAATCCGAATCCGAAAACGTTCTCAAATCTTTTGAATCTTTCGAATCTCGAATCCTACGAATCCTGTACATAAGAATTGTGTGAACGGTGTAAGAAACAAAGTGATCCAAACTCAATATTCTTTTAATATGAAAAAATAAAGAGTCCTTACTTTTTTAACAAAGTATTCAGATTTGGATTAAAAAAAAATTGGAAATACAGGGTAATACAGCGCACATACCTCTTACATCCAGTGACGTCTCTTTGACGTAGATGTTCTCTTTCCTCATCTTCTCCTTTCAGACCTTCAGATCAGACCTCCAGTTTTCAGCCATTTTTCGTCTCTGCAGTTTGACAAAAAAAAAATCTTAGTTTACTAAGTTTCCATCATTCTCGCATCTTTTGGACAAATCATCCTACCACAATACTGTGCCGCTGCGCTCCCCAATACAATACTGCAGACACAGATAAACCCCCTGATAATACTAGTACCACACAGAGCCCCCCATATAAAATACCCCTTCTCTGTGGCCTCAGTAGATGCCCCCATAGTGTCCGCCAATAATGTGCCAGTAAAAAGGGACCCCATAATGCCCCCCAATAATGTGCCAGTAAGTGTCCCCATAGATGCCCCCCATGTGCCAGTATCAAGTGCCAACCCCCCCCTATGTGCCAGTATCAAGTGCCTCTCTCCTTCCCCCCCATGTCCCAGTATCATAGTGCCATCTCACCCCCCCAAAGTGCCAGTATTATCTGATCAAGTGCCTCTCTCCTTCCCCCCCCCATGTGCCAGTATCATAGTGCCTCTCTCCTTCCCACCCACCTACCCATGTGCCAGTATCAATGTCATAGAGGAAATGCTATCAGAATGCTTGGGTGTATAGGGAGAGGCATTACCAGTAGAAAGAGGGAGGTGCTCATGCCGCACTACAGAGCACTAGTGAAACCTAATTTGGAGTATTGTGCGCAGTACTGGAGACCATATCTTCAAAAGGATATTGATACTTTGGAGAGAGTTCAGAGAAGAGCTACTAAACTAGTACATGGATTGCCGGATAAAACTTACAGGAAAGATTAACATGTATAGCTTGGAAGAAAGACGAGACAGAGGGGATATGATAGATACTTTTAAATACATAAAGGGAATCAACAAGGTAAAAGAGGAGAGAATATTTAAAAGAAGAAAAACTGCTACAAGAAGACATAGTTTTAAATTAGAGGGGGCAAAAGTTTAAAAGTAATGTCAGGAAGTATTACTTTACTGAGAGAGTAGTGGATGCATGGAATAGCCTTCCTGCAGAAATGGTAGCTGCAAATACAGTGAAGGAGTTTAAGCGTGCATGGGATAGGCATAAGGCCATCCTTCATATAAGATAGGGCCAAGGGCTATTCATAGTATTCAGTATATTGGGCAGACTATATGGGCCAAATGGTTCTTATCTGGTTCTTATGTTTCTATGTTTCTATGTTATATGTTTTAAAGTCTTTTGTGGCGTGTAGAATTGGAAAAAAGTGAGGTCCTATGTGTCGTTCATTGGTGCAGTTATTTGTTCTAAAGCCCTTTTTGGCGTGTATTAGTGACAAAAAATATATAATATTGGCCAGTCTGCGGTGCAGTTATATGTTCTAAAGCACTTTTTTGTGTGTATTAGTGGCACAAAAAAAAGTATTTGCCATTCAGCGGTGCAGTTATATGTTCTAAAGCCTTCTTTTGACGTGTATTAGTTGTAAAATAAAAAGGGCTTATTAGCCGTTGTGTGGTGAAGTGAGAAAATCACAGACTTTTTTGGGGTGTTTTAATTTAGTTTTTATTTATTTATTTGATCTAACAGTATGTGAGACAGAGAAATGCCAGGCCCTGTACAAAGGAGTGGCAGTGGCCTAAATGTTTCTGGCGCAGGCACAGGTCACAGCAGAGTAGGGGACATGGCAGCAGGAGTCTCAGCGAGAGTCCTGAGCACTCGTCATCTAGCGTTCGTGTCTTGACCAGCAGCCCAGCAGTTCTTGAATGGTTGACTCAGTCATCCACTTCGTCACAAGTTACAGACACAACCATTAGGTGGAATGGCCCGGAAGCAGGCCCTGTGCCCTCACCTGTCCTCAACCTGCCTCTGTCCTTTTCTGTTTCCTCAGCTAGACAAGTATTATATGCTGTGGGCTCAGCTCCACTATACAGCATGGAAGAGCTACTAGAGGACAGTCAGAAGCTACTGGCCAGCCAAGATATGGAGGAGACATCCGCCGCTTCCTCCGGTAAGCGGGCAAGTAGTGATGAGGAGAGTGGCGTAGGAACTGGTGTTGCAAGCGGTCAGGCTACTGACCCAGAGACCGTTGAGGAGGACATCTGTGACGTGCAGACAGTACTCGATGATGATGATTTAGCTGATCACACTTGGGAGCCGGGTAACGAAGGGGCTTCATCATCATCGGGAAAAGAGGGTGTCAGCTTGCCCATGAGGCAGTGGCAGAGCCAGCAAGTCGCTAGCGTGGCTAGGAGTCAGCAAGGTGACAGCAGTGGGAGGTCGGGAGCCAAACGTGCCCAGGGTAGACCACCCGCTTCGCAGGAGCCTACCTTCCCAGAAAGTAGTGATGCAGGAGTTCACAGATGCAGCGGCGGTAGCAGTCAGTCAGTCCTTTACAGCCACACCAGCAACTTGGCCAGGTGACACCGCTTTAGCCTCCACGTTCTCACGCCATTGGTCCTGCAACAATGTCCACCTCTGCCTCCTCATCCTCCACAGTGTCCTCAGCCTCTACTGCAAGAACAATTCACAGTGCCCCCTCAGCTTACCACATGTGCAGGGCACAGCTGTGTCACGCTGTTCTGCACCAAGTTTGCCTGGGCGAACGGAGTCACATAGGGGAGGAGCTGCTCCGTGTCCTTCATCAAGAAATCTAATCCTGGCTTTCTCCGTGACAACTCAAAATCAAAACCATGGTGACCGACAATGGGAAGAACATGGTGTTGGCGCTGCGTCAAGGAGGGCTGAGCCATGCGCCCTGCATGGCCCACATGTTCAATCTGGTTGTCAAGAGGTTCCTGAAATCTTCCACAAGACATCCTAAAAATTGCCAGGAAACTTTGCATGCACTTCAGCCATTTGTACACAGCAAATCACACCCTCCTTGAGCTGCAGAGGTAAAATGGCATCCCCCAACATAGGCTGATATGCGACCTTTCCACCTGTTGGAATTGCACCCTCCATATGTTGGAACGAATATATGAACAGAGCTGACAGGAGTACTCACCTGTGTAACTTTGATGTCAGCCAGTGGCAGTTCATGTGCGACACCTGCCGTTTGCTCAGGACCTTTGAGGATGTTATTTGTCAGTCATGAAGACTAAGGGATGAACGTCATTCCACTGCTTCATGTCATGGAACAGATGCTGGTAAATCTGGCTGGTCAGGAGACTGGAGAAGTGGAGCACAGATCTCACAGCCACATGAACCCTGTGAGGGCTGAACTGGAGGAGAAGGAGGACATTGGAGCACAAGCAATGTGTAGCAAAATGGGTAGTTTTTCTTCACAGGTGACAGGAGAGGAGGAGCAGGAGAAGACAGATAAGCTACAGGGCGATGAGGAAGACAAGGCAGAGGACCCAGACACCGTGGCAGTATGCAGTGGAGATAGAGGCAGAGAGTCCCTCCGAGTCACTTGCACAAATGGCCCGATGCATGCTCATTCGCTTGTGTAGTGATAGCCGAGTTGTCACCATTCGGCAGAGGGATAACTTCTGGCTCTCCACCTTGTTGGACCTCTTCTACCGGTCCAAAATGGGAACCTTTTTACACCCGCTGAGAGAGAGGACAAACTGAACTACAGGATGGGCCATTTAAATGGATACACCTTAATAAAATGGGAATGGTTGGTGATATTAACTTCCTGTTTATGGCACATTAGTATATGTGAGGGGGGAACTTTTCAAGAGTGGTGACCATGGCGGCCATTTTGAAGTTGGCCATTTTGAATCCAACTTTTGTTTTTTCATTAGGAAGAGGGTCATGTAACACATCAAACTTATTGGGAATTTCACACGAAAAACAATGGTGTGCTTGGTTTTAACGTAACGTAGTTTTTGTCCTACGGAGGCTCCTGTACTCTCAACGGTGACGTCACCAAAAGTGGTTTCCCGGACAACTGAATCACAAGCTCCCTCGCACCGCGCGTGCTTCCAGCCGGGGCCGCGCTGCTGCTGGTAGGTGAGCAAGGAGGGCGCCGCGATTTAAAAGACAGAACCGCAAAAAGAATAATACAGAAAAGAACTGAGCAGTGCATTACATAATCAACTAGGGGATTACATTGAATGGAGCACAAGGTACGGACCGCATTATTATTATTGTTTTTAACCCTTGCTTTCACCGCTTGATTTCCAATCAATATAATACACATTTATCCCTTTGTTTACTTTCACCGCTTGATTTCCAATCAAGATAAGAATATATATTTATCCTAGCACAGCCGACCTTTGAGATTAGCCTCTTGTCTTAGGCCGACATTAACTGATTGAGCAAATTTGAATGGGATTAGCCGTTTAGTTTTGTCTGCCAGCGCTGATGTCTCACATCACCCACGGGTGATACACTATTCATTTAATAAAACAGGTTCTGTAGAAATCTATGTGGAATCAGTGAATTGGTGTAAAAGGAGTGCGATCTTTCATGCTATAGTAGGATCTTGGGCCTCTGCACGGTTCTTTATACCTGGCTCTAACATTGACCTGTAAGGTGGAGTTCATACTTGAGTTATTTGGTCAGTTTTTGCCCGGTGACTGCCGTAATAAGTGAAGTGTGCAGTGATTTTAAAAGTGACACCTGTCATCTGCATGTCATACTGACACTATTGTTTCACTACCACAGAAGACTCACTATGCGTGTTACTGCAAGGCAAAGTGTTCTACACCACTATAAAGGCTCTTTGTAGCCAGTAAATAGCCATTTTAACGGGATTTGCCACAAATAATATCCGATCGAACAGATTTTTTTCAGAAAATTCGGCGAACCGGCCGAATCGAATTTTTTAGAAATTCGCTCATCTCTAATACTGATGATCTATCCAGAGGATAGGTCATTACTATAAAACTCTCCAAATACCCTTTTAATTAACAGATTTAATTGATTTAATTATTTATCCATCCTAACATCCATTCTTTTTGTTGTTTTCTCCTTTGCTTATATTATGAGACTATTTCAACTGTATTTCAGTTCTTTTACTAGATCATAATTCTGCAAAAACATCACATAAAAGAGTACTGTCAAGTGTGTATTTTACAACCGCGCTCATTTTTTTTATTATAATACGCCTTGAATGTCATCAAGTAGATGTTTTTTCACCAGTATTTACCTTGACTATTTTATATTCCATGCACTTCTTACAATAAGTACATTACTAAACTATTCAACCTCTGAGATTTATAAGTATAACAATTTTTCTTCTCTGCCGTCTAGTTGCACCAGTACATCGAAGCAATGTATTTATATAACATGGAAGAAAACATACAGTAGAAGTAGACTTCATCCTAGGAGGCTTCTGGCAAAAAAAAACAAAAAACAGAAAACCAGTGCATGTATAAAATGCCGATGCACGGAACAGAAAATTGACAGAGCTTCAAGTTTGGTATATAAACATAAAAACACAGTTTAGCCTTAAGCAATTCCCCAGGTAAAAGTGAAAAAACCTAACTGTGAAGATTAGCCTGTAGGCAACATGATGTGCTAAAATTGAAGTCTTCTGCTAAATGTTAACTTTTATTTTAAATATCTAACTACAAATGCTCTTTTTTTATAATGTTACTTACTTTTATATAATATTACTTACTTACCAAACTTGCTAGCTAATTATAAAAAATATGGACATCTAATCAGATTTCCAAATTTTTGCTTCTGAAAACTGTGGTGAGTACTAAATGTAGTGTTCTAAAAAAAGACTGGTGCGACTTTGATATCACTGATCCATGGTTTGTGATCATTTGTGCTTCCACAAAATACAGCTGCATCTCAGCTACATTAGAATAATAGAAAGCTGAGCTGACCGTGATAGCTAATGGCAAAAGTCTGAGATTTCATTAAGATATTCAACTTTTTCCTTCTAAGAAAACCTGTGGTCAACAATAATGGTGGGTTCTAAAAAGGTGCCTCCTTAACAAGTCTAATCCATGTTATATGATCATTTGTGCTGTGAAGATCCAGATAAAATGCCTTAGCATATGCAACAACATTTGGTTACAGATGCAGCACTATTTACAGTGGAGTAACAATCGAGGTTTCAGGGTGTGGGACCACGAGGGAGGGGAAGGGAGCCTGCCGATGTCCAGTGCAATTTTCAATTTAGTCTGCATTCTCAGAATGTGGATCCAGTTAGAAAGTACAGCAATGCAGAGTCTTTGGCTCTCTGCTTTGCCATTTACTCGAGTAAGTCAAGGGGTGGTTCAGGTCAGTGGCCTACTAGAGTGTTGAGTTTTGGAGTACCGCACTCCAGTTTTATTCACTGGTGCCTGCAAGGACTTATTCAGTCGCGCTATAGTAGTAAGAAGATTGCAGCACACAGTTTTTCTTGTTGCTTTTAAGTTTTAATTTAACATTTTTGTCATCACATAATTAGAGTTCCAGTGCAATTTTTCACAGCTATATGCATAGAAGATAATGACCAGACGTTTCGGCCTTTCACGGCCTTCCTCAGTGGTCTTAAATCTATAAAAATAACATAAATTTGTATGAATTATATGATATATGCATTAGGATCATGATTAGATGAGGACGATGCTAGAGAGAATCTTAGGTATATATACATTGAACATAAGGAAAGAAATTATTTACAGAGAACATAGAATAAAAACAATTGACGGTTTGTTGCCATCTGGGAGTGAACATGATTTTATCAGCGATCATGTTTGGAATCAATAGAATTTAGTATGCTGCTATAGGTAGATGGATAAATGTATGTGGTACATTACAGTGTCATAGTCGCACTGATGGGGGTATTGGTGGGGGTGGGGGTATTGCCCAAGACAGGACACACTCGCACAAGTTATCAAGAATTGAGCATAGATGATCCACCAGGTGGGTCAGGGGATCATATGGAGTGCCTATCTATATATATGTATATGGAGTCAGTGCAATGTGTCCTGACTTGGGCAGTCCCCTGAGTGCAAGTAATACAAGCCATTATGAGGAGACAATTCAACAGTAATGATAGCTGCCGGGTATAACATCCTGACAAAGCATGGAAAAAGTTACATGGGAAAACATAAAGAAACATAAAAAAGCCATCATGTTATATAGAGAGGACTCCTGTGGTTACCTTGGATGCTGTGTAGTGAGGCACTTGCGCTGGATGCACTGGACAGGCGCTCACTTGGCGCCTTTTAAAGTAGCGAGGAACGCCACTGTGTACTGGGTCATAGGGTGCATCCGGTCATAAGTTCCGGTCACATGTTACAGGGCCTGCGTGCGTTCCACTTGCATGTCAGGCACGCTGGACAGCCGCTCCATAATGCGCATGCGCGAATACGTCACTGGGGCGGAAGTGCCATGCGTTCCACCTGCGTGTCATTCGCTGTAGCTGCGCGTCTCATGGATAATCAGGGGGCAGGAATATCATGTCACGTGATACGGCAGTGTGTTATGTAAAGTAGCTTAAATAGACACCCATGAGTGTCCGGATGGTAGGGACAAAATGTATATTACTGTATATTAGCAAAAATCCTTTGCAAAATCAATAACTGGGGATGAATAAGCAAAATGTAATATACACAGTACACAACATCTATACATTAATACCATAGCATGATTATATACAAGTTGACAAATAGAGACCTACTGGTATATGGTTAATCTATAATGTCCCTATCATAATGGATAATAGGTGGGGTGGATAACAGGAAGGGAGGATAAGGAAGAGCCAGGGAAGGGGAAGGGAGGAAGGGGAAGGGGGAAGATAAAGGGAAAGGGGGCGGGGGGGCGGGGAGGGGTTTGGTTATCTCACCCTCGCAGGTCGTAATTTCAACGGGTCTGTAAGGAAAATAAAGAGTTTGTTAATCACACACAAAAGAATGATGCTCTTAACCATTACATCAGACATTAATAGAGAAATCACATTCCCGATTGAGACCATGTGGTGAGAGGGTCCCGAGTGTGTGGATCCAATACGCCTCTCTTTGTTTTAGAGATAGGATCCAGTTTCCGCCGCGTCTTAGAGGGTCGATTTGCTCCAATACCTGGAACCGTAATTGGGATACCCGATGTTTTTTTTCGTTAAAGTGGTGTGGGACGGGTAACAGGGTGTGTCCGAGTCTAATGGTGGATTTGTGTTTACTCACACGATCGCGAACATGTTGAGTTGTTTCGCCCACATACGCCAATCCGCATGGGCACTTCAACACGTAAACAACAAAACTGGAATCGCATGTAAAAAATCCCTTAATTTGGTATGGTCGTCCAGTTCTTGGGTGGGTAACGTGTTTGCCTCTTGTAACACTCGAACATTGAGCGCAATGTAGACAAGGAAATGTTCCTTGTCGTTGACTCTTTAGGAAAGTTTGTTTTGGTAGCTTGATAAGGCTACCAATGTCTGCCTTGACCAATTTGTCTCTGACATTGTGGGGTCTTTTATAGCACGTTAGTGGAGGTTCACTAAATTCCACAATGTTGGGGTATGCCTTCGTGAGTAATGGCCAGTGCTTTCTCAATGCCTGATGGATTTTGGGTATCAGTGGGTGGTATGTTGTAATGCAGGCTAGCCTCTTAGGTTCCTTTTTACGTGGTTGGATTATTTCCGTGATGTTATTTAAAGTGGAATCAAGAAGTGTTTGTGGATAACCCCTTGTTTGGAACTTCTCTGTCATCTCCTTCAGTCTGATTTCTCTCACTTTAGTGTCGGTAACAATGCGGTTAACTCTTATGAACTGAGATTTGGGTAAGGAGTTTTTTGTGGCCCTGGGGTGGCAGCTGTTGTAGTGAAGCAAACTATTTTGATCGGTTGGTTTGTTATATAGATCCAATGTTATGTTGCCCACTGGGTCAAGTTTGACTATTGTGTCTAGGAAACTTATTTTTTCTTTGCTTGTCTGTGTGGTGAAACATAACTCTGGATAGACAGAATTAAGGTCCTGGACAAATTCATCGATAGTGGCGGTGGGGCCCCCCCATATGCAAAAGATATCATCAATAAATCGTAGCCACGTGATAGAGAATTGATTGAACAAAGGGTGAGTATATACGTGGTCTTCTTCGAAGGCTATCATGTATGCGTTTGCATATGGTGGGGCCACATTTGATCCCATGGCGGTGCCTCTTTTCTGACAGTAGTATGTGTCACCAAACATAAAGTAGTTTTTTGTCAGTATAGTTGTCAATAATTCTATACAAAATTCCTGTTGTATCATGTCAAGATTTGAATGGGTACATAGTAGTCTGGCCGTGGCTCGAAATCCCTTTTCATGTTCAATCGATGTGTACAAGCTGTTAACATCTAGAGTGATCAATGTGCAGTCCAATAGTTTATCTATCTGTTGTAATTTGGAGATGAAGTCTGTGGTATCGAGGAGGAAATATCTGGATGTTTTAATCAGTGGGGTGAGAATTTTTTCAAGATAAACGGCCAAGGGGGAAAAAACTGAATCTGTGGAGGCGACAATGTGGCGTCCTGGGGGATCTTGTAAATTTTTATGAATTTTGGGTAAGGTATAAAATACTGGTATTATGGGATCTTGTTTGGTAAGGAATGTAACAGTCTTGGTATCAATTATCTCTAAGCTTTTATATGTACTCATGTTTCATATGTTGTCTCATCATCTAATTGTCTCTTTATTTCACACATGTATTTCGTCTTGTCCATTACCACAAGAGCACCACCTTTATCGGCTGGTTTAATTATAATGTTGCCCTGTGTTTGTAGTGAATCTAAGGCCATTTTTTCTTCTGCTGTCAGGTTATTGGTATGTTTGTAACGGCCTTGTTTGTGATCTTTTATGATTTCCTGTATGGATTTTTGGGCAAAGCAAATGAATGTTTCTATCGGATGTTTGTTGCGTGGTGGCATGAAAGAGCTTTTATTTCTAAGGCCTAGTGTCTCCAGGGATAATGCCCCTGGTGGCTCTGTGGTGCTGGACGGTCCTGGTTCCGCCTCGCTAAAGTGTGCCTTCAGTCTTAAGGTTCGGTAGAACCTCTGGAGTTCTTGTTCAAGGGTAAATGTACTCAGGCTTGGTGTTGGGCAGAAGGATAGTCCCTTTTGTAGTATATAAGTCTGTGCAGGGGATAGGTTGGTAGAGGAGATATTTACAACTAAGTTGTTCTCCTTACCTGCGATCTGGTCTGTACTTGGCTTCCTTGACCGTCTCCTCCCGCCTCTCCTGGTGCGCCTGGTCCTGGTCCCCGTCCTCTCCGTCGGTTGCCTAAAAAACGAGCTGGATGTTTGTAGCTTCCTGATCGGTTGCTATCTGATGAGGAACCGGAATGATGTTGGTATCTGTTATCCCATGAGCTGTACTGCGGATTCTTTTTCCATCGGTAGACGTTATCAAGACAATAATCCTCCGCGTCGCGTACGAATTTTTGTCGCTTGTTCAGTTCGGTGTGTTTCTTATATTCGCTCAGTTGTCTGTCAATCCTTTCTTTGGCTTTTTTCCAATCTTCCTCTGGTGCTGTTGTGGTTAAAGTTGTTTCTGTAATCTCAATTTTCTTAGATAGTTCTTCTATAGACTTTTGTAATTGTTCTAGGGTAAGCAAAATTATATCAAAAGAGCACTTGTTTAAGATATTTTCAAAACGTGTGGAGAATTCTGTGTTATCGGAGAATAATGTGGGTCTTAATCTTGATCGTAGACCTCTCGGTATACGATTAGTACGGTAATATTCGGCAAGGGTACTACAGTGGAGCTCCCAACCTATCAGACGTTTTCGGTCTCTTTTGTAGTCTCGTATCTTCAGTTCATGACTGGGTATATGAAGGAAGTCGCTGGACAGGTTCACTCCCGATACAATGATGTTGGCAGTGCTGGTGTCATACGAAAACACATTTGTCATGTTCGTTAGGGTGCTGGTAACTCACAGTATCGCTTTCAGTGTTGAGTTTTGGAGTACCGCACTCCAGTTTTATTCACTGGTGCCTGCAAGGACTTATTCAGTCGCGCTATAGTAGTAAGAAGATTGCAGCACACAGTTTTTCTTGTTGCTTTTAAGTTTTAATTTAACATTTTTGTCATCACATAATTAGAGTTCCAGTGCAATTTTTCACAGCTATATGCATAGAAGATAATGACCAGACGTTTCGGCCTTTCACGGCCTTCCTCAGTGGTCTTAAATCTATAAAAATAACATAAATTTGTATGAATTATATGATATATGCATTAGGATCATGATTAGATGAGGACGATGCTAGAGAGAATCTTAGGTATATATACATTGAACATAAGGAAAGAAATTATTTACAGAGAACATAGAATCAAAACAATTGACGGTTTGTTGCCATCTGGGAGTGAACATGATTTTATCAGCGATTATGTTTGGAATCAATAGAATTTAGTATGCTGCTATAGGTAGATGGATAAATGTATGTGGTACATTACAGTGTCATAGTCGCACTGATGGGGGTATTGGTGGGGGTGGGGGTATTGCCCAAGACAGGACACACTCGCACAAGTTATCAAGAATTGAGCATAGATGATCCACCAGGTGGGTCAGGAGATCATGTGGAGTGCCTATCTATATATATGTATATGGAGTCAGTGCAATGTGTCCTGACTTGGGCAGTCCCCTGAGTGCAAGTAATACAAGCCATTATGAGGAGACAATTCAACAGTAATGATAGCTGCCGGGTATAACATCCTGACAAATCATGGAAAAAGTTACATGGGAAAACATAAAGAAACATAAAAAAGCCATCATGTTATATAGAGAGGACTCCTGTGGTTACCTTGGATGCTGTGTAGTGAGGCACTTGCGCTGGATGCACTGGACAGGCGCTCACTTGGCGCCTTTTAAAGTAGCGAGGAACGCCACTGTGTTCTGGGTCATAGGGTGCATCCGGTCATAAGTTCCGGTCACATGTTACAGGGCCTGCGTGCGTTCCACATGATGGCTTTTTTATGTTTCTTTATGTTTTCTCCAAACTCCCCAGCTTGCTACCCTCATAGGTAATCAATATGTAGAAGATTGTCTATTACTGAGATACTGGATCATGACTGCATCATGATTACTCTCCTTGCACATAATTGTTTGTCATGTTGGCTGTTTCACTTGTAAACTGAGTCCTGGTATGAGTAAATCAAAGAGAGGTCATGGCAAGTAGACCAGGAGGGAGATTACATGCCATGATCATTCTGTGAGTAGTAGATGGCTACCACTTAGAGAGTAAGATAGATTTATACTTCTACTTAGATTTGATACATTGTGGCAGCAGCCCAACAGATCAGAACCACTATTTTTTCTGTCCCCTCCACAGTTCTGTGGCCAGAGGTCTCAGTGTAGGAAGAAAAGAGAAAATATGCCTAGGGCCTTTAATTCTCAGGATCAGAGAGTGTCCCAGAGGTGAAGGCATATCCTAGCTTCATGCCAAGACTTTATGAGATAGGAAAAGCCACTTTACACCATTAAGTGCCATACATATGTATGGCACACTGCAGGAATTACTGATGATAAAGTACATGTATGTCATGATGGAGGAATGGGTTAAGCATGAAGAGTATCTAAAGGCACAAACGATTATGAATATTATATACACAGTATATAGAGAGCAGTCAAACATTTTTTTCAGATGTAACAGGAACTACAAGGACTACACAAGGAGAACACATAATCAATGGTGTTTTCAATATTGATAGGTTAGAACAAACCGAAAACAACATATTAATAGATGCCATAAAGCATTTCACTTAGTGTGTTTGTGTAATCTAATTTTTCAAATTCCCTTTGTCACAACTCACAGTACTTAGCTAGGGACAGAAAAATAATAGATGTACATAAAGGGATAAATATTAAACTGGTTTACTTGTCAGGGAAATCATAAATCAAATCCAGCCACAGAGATAGATCACTCAGACTAGATCAATACAATTTTAATCATGGGTTTCAGTACTTGGAAATATGACAGTAGATTAAATGAAGTTCAAGTCATAAACAATATGGTCTTGAAGTTGGGAACTAGAAATTTAATTATACACAGGAACTACTTAAAAAAAAAGGCAGTGGACATTTTAAGAGTAAATACATTGAAAATATGTAATTTGGGCCAAATCATATCTGTGAGGCATTTGTGCTTGAAAAGGCGGTCACTGGTCAAAGCTTCAGAAAGCAAATCATTTGTGACCATTTTCCACTACTTGTATACACTTTTATACTTCCACAGAAACACTGTGCGCATGCTCTAGTTTCCTGAATGATTTATAGGATGATTTAATCTGTGTATGATCTAGAACCTGTGCATGCACAGATCTAAGGCACTACCATTCCTAAAATCTGCTTCTGTCTTAAATGCCTAAACAATGTGTGGCACCACCATGCCTTCTGTTTCCAGGTCTGTTCATTAGGTGCTATATAACTGTTATATATTTTATTTCATGTACTGTGCCTGGTTTACCAGCAGATGGCAATGTATCTAACAGTGTACCTTTAGATAGAATGGAACTTGCCATTCCATTCTCCCTCTTTTGGGCAGAAGTGGGTACTCCTGTTTCCTACTAAGGAGTTGAGTTGAGACTTGGAAGGAAATGAGACATGTTGCAGTGAGGGGAGCACCCCCTCTCCTGCAGCAGGAGCCTTCCAGGGGAAGCATCTTGTAGAGCACCAGGTCCAGGCGGTTCATAGACTGAGTATTACAAGGGGGTCAATGGCCAAAGGCACCCCACTCAAAAGGTACCAGAACTGCTATAAAGTCCAGTAACCAGACTGAAGCAATAAATTTGCAAAGTAGAGAAAGATAAAGCAAATTATTCAAGTTTGACTGCCAGTTTACCCTTAGTCTGCTGGAGCCAAGACAAAGATCAAGTATTGTTTGAATGACACTTATCTCAAGTTTATTCAAGTAAAACCGTTGAACTTTACCAAGGCTGTACTATGCTTATTCCACCAACTACAACTTCTTGAATGATATGGAGCCTAACCACGGGGGAGCGACAATATCCAGGTAGGAGCACCATGACACAAAACTATCAGACCACATCACCACTTTGCATTTCTAACGCTGGGACGCGATCGGCCCTGGGGGTTGGCGCATAACATTATCAGAGAAGAACACTTGGAAAACTAATGAGTGTTCCAATACAGCATCCATAAACTGTTCACAACAGTTGATTTATGCACAGTATATAAGGCAGATGCATCCCCTTAGCCCACACATTAATATATATATATATATATATATATATATATATACAGTACAGACCAAAAGTTTGGACACACCTCATTCAAAGAGTTTTCTTTATTTTCATGACTATGAAAATTGTAAATTCACACTGAAGGCATCAAAACTATGAATTAACACATGTGGAATTATATACATAACAAATAAGTGTGAAACAACTGAAAATATATCATATTCTAGGTTCTTCAAAGTAGCCACCTTTGCTTCAAGAGGCAGTCCCCTGAAATGGTTTTCACTTCACAGGTGTGCCCTGTCAGGTTTAATAAGTGGGATTTATTGCCTTATAAATGGGGTTGGGACCATCAGTGGCGTTGAGGAGAAGTCAGGTGGATACACAGCTGATAGTCCTACTGAATAGACTGTTAGAATTTGTATTATGGCAAGAAAAAAGCAGCTAAGTAAATAAAAACGAGTGGCCATCATTACTTTAAGAAATGAAGGTCAGTCAGTCAGCCGAAAAATTGGGAAAACTTTGAAAGTAAGGGCTATTTGACAATGAAGGAGAGTGATGGGGTGCTGCGCCAGATGACCTGGCCTCCACAGTCACTGGACCTGAACCCAATCGAGATACCTCTTGAAGCTCATCAAGAGAATGCCAAGAGTGTGCAAAGCAATAATCAAAGCAAAAGGTGGCTACTTTGAAGAACCTAGAATATGACATATTTTTAGTTGTTTCACACTTGTTTGTTATGTATATAATTCCACATGTGTTAATTCATAGTTTTGATGCCTTCAAAGTCATGAAAATAAAGAAAACTCTTTGAATGAGAAGGTGTGTCCAAACTTTTGGTCTGTACTGTATATATATATATATATATATATACAGTTGTGTTCAAAATAATAGCAGTCAGACATCACTCACCTGATCAATTACAGTTTTTGATAGAAATTATATTTCTACCTGGCAAATAATTTACTAGCAGGTGTAATAGAGTAATAGAAACCCAACAGACCCAACAGTCATGACATGCATGCTGCTGATTCTCTGTAATTCAATCACTTATTGAAAGGGGCATGTTCAAAATAATAGCAGTGTGGAGTTTAATGAGTGAGGTCATTTATTCTTTGAAAAAAAGTGGCAATTATTGCCCTTATTTAAGGAAGGAAGGCAGCAAATGTTGTACATGCAGATTACAGTGCATTTCTGTCACGACCGCTAACCCAGCAGCAGTCGTGTCGCACCAGACGGAGGGGAAGGGGGACCCTTATCTACGGATGGGAAATAGAATGGCCACCCCTGACTAACCCTAAGCTGGCACCTGTCTGCCCTGATACCCTAGATGGGGTGTGAACCCGTGCGGCTAGCAGGATGCCTAAACCCTCAGTCGCCCTAACAAGACTGGACTGGGGAAAGGCCGATGGTACAAACAACAGCAGAGATAGACTTATCCAGTCACGAGCAGAGAAGGCGATCCCAAACACGACAGTCCACGCCGGACAAGAGCTCCACAGCAACACCATCAAACGATCTCCTTCCAAGGTCAGAGTAGCACTGGAAGTAAGGACTATATCTGGCAATGACTGCAAGTGAAAGTGAAACTAATATAGTAGCTGGGACTCACCTGAGAAGGATGCCTACAAACTCCCAGTCAGGACAAAAAGGTTCACAAGGCAAAACCCAGATGACATACCCTGAACCACGGAGCAAACTCACAAGCTATCGCGAGTAGCAAGTCGCTGCGACCTTCTCCTCCCAGACCTGTCTGGATCAGTCACAGTCGTGACAGTACCCCCCTTTCTACGAGGGGCCCCTGGACCCTCAAGACCAGGCCTCTCCGGATGGGAGCTATGAAAATCCCGAATGAGTCTGTCCGCTTTTATCTCTGATGCTGGAACCCACATTCTCTCTTCGGAACCATAACCTTTCCAGTGCACCAGGTACTGAAGAGAGCGGCGAACATATCGTGAATCAACAATCTTTTCTACCTGAAACTCAAGACTGCCATCAACAACCACCGGTGGAGGCGGTAGTGGCAATGGTTCAGGAGGTTCTACATATCTCTTAAGAAGAGATCTGTGGAAGACATTATGGATCCTTAGAGTCTGAGGTAGCTCCAGAACTTAATTACCCTATAAGGACCAATAAATCTCGGACCTAATTTCCACGAGGGAACCTTCAACTTGATATTTCTGGTAGACAACCACACCAAGTCATTCACCCCAAGGTCCGGACCTTCAGAGCGCTTCCTATCAGCCGCACGTTTGTATCTACCACCAATTCTCTTCAAACTTTCTTGCACACTCTGCCACACTGAAGAAAATGAAGACGCAAATCGTTCCTCCTCGGGAATCCCAGACGGCCCCCCCTCACTAAACGTACAAAACTGAGGATGGAAACCATACGCACCAAAAAATGGTGACTTATCGGTGGATTCTTGACGACGATTATTAATGGCAAACTCGGCTAATGGTAAATAAGATGACCATTCCTCCTGATTTTCAGAAACAAAGCATCTCAAATATGTCTCTAGGTTTTGATTGGTACGTTCAGACTGACCGTTGGACTGTGGATGGAAAGATGAAGAAAACGACAGATGAACCCCTAAACGAGAACAAAAAGCTTTCCAAAATTTAGAAACGAATTGGGTACCACGATCCGAAACAATATCGGAAGGGACCCCGTGAAGCTTCACGATGTGGTCAATAAAAACCTGAGCCAGTGTGTTAGCATTAAGCAATGCGGCAAGAGCAATAAACTGCACCATTTTACTGAATCTGTCAACAACTACAAGAATAACAGTCTTCCCCGCTGGTACTGGTAGATCCGTAATGAAATCCATTGACAGGTGCGTCCAAGGCCTGTTGGGGATGGCCAGAGGTAAAAGACGCCCTGCCGGACGAGTATGATCTACCTTAGAACGAGCACAGGTAGCACATGCAGACACAAAATTCAACACCTCCTGGTGCCATTTAGGCCACCAGAACCGATGAGACACTAACTCAGAGGTTGCCCTACTACCTGGGTGTCCTGCCAGTGTGGAGTTATAGTGTTCTTTTAGTATCTCCAGTCGTAAATTTTCTGGCACAAACAGTTTACCCGAGGGGCAGGAGGCCGGGGCGTCCCCTTGAGCTTCCAACACCCTCCCCTCCAAACCTGAGTGTAATGCAGAGACCACCACCCGCTTTTGCAAAATGGGCTCTGGTACCTCAACATCACCCCTTCCAGGAAAACTTCGAGACAATGCATCCGCCTCAGTATTTTTTGCCCCCGGGCGATAGGTTATTACAAAATTAAACCTAGTAAAAAATAACGACCACTGAGCCTGTCTAGGGGTGAGACGTTTAGCAGACTCCAGATATAATAAGTTTTTGTGATCAGTAATCACCGTGACGGGATGAACCGCCCCCCTCCAAAAAATGACGCCACTCCTCAAAAGCCAACTTAATAGCCAAAAGTTCCCTGTTGCCAATATCATAGTTCCTTTCTGCAGTAGACAATTTCTTCGAAAAGAAAGCACACGGACGCCATTCACCAGGGGACGGGCCCTGAGATAGTACCGCTCCCACCCCCACCTCTGATGCGTCAACCTCTACAATAAAAGGAAGCGAGACATCTGGCTGTACGAGAATAGGGGCCGAGGTGAATCTCTCCTTCAGAGATGCAAAGGCAGTTTTGGCTGCATGTGACCATTTGGAAAAATCGGATCCCTTTCGGGTCATGTCCGTCAGTGGTTTGACCACCAAGGAATAGTTCTTTATAAACTTTCTATAAAAATTGGCAAACCCCAGGAAGCGTTGCAATGCCTTCAGGTTCTCAGGCAGATCCCAGTCTATAATCGCCCGGACTTTCTCTGGATCCATGCGGAAACCTGAATCTGACAACACATACCCCAGAAATGGCAGTTCTTTTACGGCGAACACACATTTTTCTAACTTAGCAAACAATTTGTTGGCCCTTAATATCTGCAGCACTTGTCTCACATGGATCTTATGTGTATCCAGATCCGGGGAATAGACCAGGATGTCATCAAGATATATCACAACAAATCTCCCGATAAGGTGACTAAAAATATCGTTGACAAAATGTTGGAATACCGCAGGCGCATTAGTAAGACCAAATGGCATGACCAGATTTTCATAATGCCCTTCCGGAGTATTAAAAGCCGTCTTCCACTCATCCCCCTCTTTGATGCGAACCAGGTTATAGGCTCCTCTGAGATCCATTTTGGAGAACCATTTAGCACCAGCAACCTGATTAAAGAGGTCGGGAATGAGAGGAAGAGGATAGGGATCTCGGATAGTTATCCGGTTTAATTCCCGGAAATTCAGGCAAGGACGCAGGCCCCCATCTTTCTTTTTAACGAAAAAGAACCCTGCAGCCACAGGTGAAGAAGAGGGTCTGATGTGTCCCTTAGCCAAACTCTCCGAAATATAATCTTTCATAGCCTTCCTCTCCGGGCCGGAAAGATTGTATAACCGGGTTTTAGGTAGTTTTGCCCCAGGTAATAGATTAATCGGGCAATCAAATGAACGATGAGGTGGTAACCCCTGACAACCCTTCTCAGAGAACACATCCATAAAATCTGACAGAAAGGCAGGTAAAGATGTTACAGAGAGTGTAGAGCACCTACTACTCAAGCAGTTGTCCTTACAATGTTCACTCCACTCCACAATCTCCCCGGCCTGCCAATCCACCACTGAATTGTGAGTCACCAGCCAGGGAAGCCCCAATACCATAGGAGCCGGAAGACCGTCCAGGACATAACAAGAGATATGCTCTTTATGGAGGTCCCCTACCTGCAGATGGATATTATGGATGATCTGAGTTAACTCTCTCTGAGTAAGAGGGGAGAAGTCGATGGCAAACACAGGAATAGTTCTGCATACCGGTTCCGGAGTAAAACCCAGAGCCTGAGCAAACCGTGAATCCACCAAGTTGACCCCCGCCCCACTGTCCAAAAAGACGGAACAGATCTCAGTTTTATTGCCCGCCTCAACGGTAGCGGACAACAAAAACTGAGACATGCGTATGGAGGAAACGAATACGCCCAGACTGTTCTCCTCCGCACAATCTGGGGACTCTAGTTTTCCGGTGGCTCCTTTGTTTGTGGTCTCTTGGGTTCTAAGGGACAAACCTTTACAAAATGACCCCTCCCCCCACAACGAAAACAAACCTCTGACCTACGGCGGAACTTAGGAGGATTCACCCGTCTAGTGGCGCCCCCTATTTGCATTGGTTCGACTAGACCATAACAGACCGATCCCTGCCCTATAGAGGCCTCCTTAAAATGTAATAGTCTCTCCCTGAGTCGTCTGTCGATTCTTATGGACAGAGACATAGCAGCCTCAAGAGACCCAGGGACCTCGTATACTGCCAGCGCGTCTTTTAATTTTTCAGACAACCCCTGGCAGAACTGACTCCTAAGGGCCGAGTCGTTCCATAACGTATCAGTAGCCCACCTACGGAATTCGGAACAATATAGTTCAGCAGACCGGTTCTCTTGCCGAAGTCTACGTAGCTTAGACTCAGCCAGTGAGACCCTGTCCGGGTCATCATATACGAGACCCAGGGCTTCAAAAAACTCCTCCACTGATCGTAAGGGCGGAGAGTCTGATGGTAGGGAGAAAGCCCAAGCCTGCGGATCTCCTTGCAGGAGAGAAATTACAATGCCCACCCGTTGTTCCTCACCGCGGGAGGATCTAGGGCGTAACCTGAAGAACAATTTGCAAGCTTCTCTGAAGGTTACAAATTGGTCTCTCCCTCCAGAGAACCTATCAGGTAAAGCCACTTTTGGCTCAGGAGTACCTTGGTTTCCCGTAGCAACGGTGGAACCCAAGGATTGCTGCTGCAGCACTGTTGCTTTTAATCCTGCCACTTCAAGGGATAACCCCTGTAATTGTTTCGCCAAAACCGAAACCGGATCCATAGTGGAACAGACAAAATAGAAAGAAAAACAGCAAGCAACAAAAAAAAAAAAAAAAAAAAAAAAAAAAAAAAAGAAATGTCTCTTTTTTTTTTTAAAAGGCCAGATATACTGTCACGACCGCTAACCCAGCAGCAGTCGTGTCGCACCAGACGGAGGGGAAGGGGGACCCTTATCTACGGATGGGAAATAGAATGGCCACCCCTGACTAACCCTAAGCTGGCACCTGTCTGCCCTGATACCCTAGACGGGGTGTGAACCCGTGCGGCTAGCAGGATGCCTAAACCCTCAGTCGCCCTAACAAGACTGGACTGGGGAAAGGCCGATGGTACAAACAACAGCAGAGATAGACTTATCCAGTCACGAGCAGAGAAGGCGATCCCAAACACGACAGTCCACGCCGGACAAGAGCTCCACAGCAACACCATCAAACGATCTCCTTCCAAGGTCAGAGTAGCACTGGAAGTAAGGACTATATCTGGCAATGACTGCAAGTGAAAGTGAAACTAATATAGTAGCTGGGAGTGGCAGACAGGACTCACCTGAGAAGGATGCCTACAAACTCCCAGTCAGGACAAAAAGGTTCACAAGGCAAAACCCAGATGACATACCCTGAACCACGGAGCAAACTCACAAGCTATCGCGAGTAGCAAGTCACTGCGACCTTCTCCTCCCAGACCTGTCTGGATCAGTCACAGTCGTGACAATTTCTCTCTGAAATTCTGAGGAATATGGGTCGTTCCAGACAATGTTCAAAAGAACAGCGTACCCTGATTAAAAGGTTGATTGGACACGGGAAAACATATAATGAAGTGGAGAAAATGATAGGCTGCTCAGCTAAAATGATCGCAAATGCTTTAAAATGGCAACTAAAACCTGAAAGACGTGGAAAAAAGCGAAAAACTACCATTCGAATGGATAGAAGAATAGCCAAAATGGAAGATCAAAGAAGGTCTAAAGTTACCTGTTAGTACTGTTACAATTATAAGACGCCTAAGTGAAGCCAAGCTATCTGCAAGAAGCCCCCGCAAAGTCCCACTGTTGTAAAAAAGACGTGCTGAAGAGGTTACAATTTGCCAAAGAGCACATTGACTGGCCTAAAGAGACATTTTGTGGACTGATGAAAGTAAGATTGTTCTTTTTGGGTCTAGTGGCCGGAGACAGTTTGTCAGATGACCCCCAAACAATGAATTCAAGCCACAGTACACTGTGAAGAGAGTGAAGCATGGTGGCGCAAGCATCATGATATGGGGATGTTTCTCATACTACAGTGTTGGGCCTATTTATCGCATCATGGATCAGTTTGAATACATCAGAATACTTGAAGCGGCCATGCTGCCTTATGCTGAAGATGAAATGCCCTTGAAATGGGTGTTCCAACAAGAGAACGACCCCAAACACACCAGTAAACGTGCAAAATCTTGGTTCCAGACCAACAAGATTGACGTTATGGAGTGGCCAGCCCAATCCCCGGATATTAATCCAATAGAAAACTTGTGGGGTGACCTCAAAAATGCAGTTTCTGAGGCAAAACCAAGAAATAGAGAAGAACTGTGGAATGTAGTCCAATCATCCTGGGCTGGAATACCTGTTCGCAGGTGCTAGAAGTTGGTTGACTCCATTCAACACAGATGTACAGCATTTCTCAGAAACAGTGGTTATACAACTAATTAGTTAAGTGATTCAAAGGAAAGCAAAATCTTCAAACATTTTTCAGTTTATATAGTGAATGTTTGAGTTTGTAAAGAAGAATACAAACACTGGCATTTTTTTGAACAGTGTAATATTCACTTTTTTTTAATTTTCTTTGAGGAACAACACAAATTTGATATATTTTCCTCATGTTTTGATTTGGAATAGAATGTGTAGTGTTCACAATGCATTTGTGTGTATGGAAATAAAAGCTATTAGAAGGATTTTGAGCTTTATTCACTTTTTTAAACACACTGCTATTATTTTGAACACAACTGTAGATATATATATATATATTTATGGGCAGGGCTGAACGCGTCTTGGACGTGGGTAAGGCATGCCGAACCTGAACTATGGCTGAGTTGGGCCGGGAGCCACGGGCGTGGGTAGGCCTGGAGAGGGCGTACCCTATTGGAGTGTGTGAAGAAAGGGGTGGGAGGGAGGGAGTAAGTGAGACACACCACTGGAGAACGGGATTAACAGGTATATATAGGGTACTGACGCCCTGCCCACAAATACAGGCTGACATCAGCCTTAATACTTATGGGCAGGGCTGAACGCGTCTCGGACGTGGGTAAGGCATGCCGAACCTAAACTATGGCTGAGTTGTGCCGGGAGCCACGGGCGTGGGTAGGCCTGGAGAGGGCGTACCCTATTGGAGTGTGTGAAGAAAGGGGTGGGAGGGAGGGAGTAAGTGAAATACACCACTAAAGGGAAGGGATTAACAGGTATATATAGGGTACTGACGCCCTGCCCACAAATACAGGCTGACATCAGCCTTAATACTTATGGGCAGGGCTGAACGCGTCTTGGACGTGGGTAAGGCATGCCGAACCTGAACTATGGCTGAGTTGTGCCGGGAGCCACGGGCGTGGGTAGGCCTGGAGAGGGCAAAAAAAGACAAGTACACTATTGTGACTAAACTGGTTTATTCATATTCTTCCAGCCCGCATGACCTATAACGCCAACGACTGAAAAGCTTGAGAGATTTCCCGGTGTGGATTCGGAATGTATCTGTTGAAGCAAGATGACCTCCAGCGCCCCATGGATCGAATAACGTGAGCGGGACTTGGTGTTTCGAAGCTGACAATGCCGCCCCGATACGGAACGAGTGACCCGAAATGGCTCCTGGGTCGTACCCCAGACCTGCCGCCAGAGAGTTGGTTTGAAGAGAGGGGTTTGTTCTTGAAGGGCAGGAGCGGACTGTCAGGAGGCGCTGTCTGCAACAGGGACAATAATTTATTGAGGATCTGGACTGGACACCAATTATTCCGGGTAGGGAAATATTTAATTTCCGTGGGTGGCCCCGCTTGGATGACCGTGCTGGTCAAGGGCCCAAAAGGATCGCCGTCCAGGGCAGAAGACAAATCCCTCAACATCTTGCCGGACACCGGCTGTCTGCGGGTGGCAGCCTGTTTTGCATTATTTTGTATTCCCTTGAGGGCCGCCTTGATGGCCTGGTTGGACAAGATAGAAGAACAACCTGGATTACTGAGCATGAAATGGTGTTGAAGGCCTGCTAGGTATAATTTGATAATATTATATGAGATCTATTGTTGGGAATGACAGAAGGCTATGAACGCCAGTAAGTAAGATATTTTGTCGCGGCCGCCCTGTGGATAGAGAAGTCTAAATCTCTCAAACGCTTTCAACCCCGCTTTATAATTCCTGGACGTATTTGGGGCTAATGATTGTCTTATGAGGTGTTTTGCTGTTGAGATCAGAGAATCTAATCCATCACTAGGGTGTTGTATGCCGGGGTTGTGGCACCCGTGGGGTCCGCGTCGGGCATCTCCTGAAAGAAAACCGGAAAATGACATCTGGACAGTGCATCTGCTGCTACATTTTACTGACCCTGAATGTGTTCTCCTGAAAAACGGAAATTGAAAGAAACGGATAACCATACTAGTCTGCGCAGCAATGACATGATTTTTGGAGATTTAGTTCTTTGTTTGTCAAGGATGTCGACTAACGCCTGGCTATCCGTGACAAACAGGACGGAGGAGTTGGCCCACTGTTCGCCTCAGACTTGGGCAGCTGCTACTATTGGATAAAGCTCTATGAGGGGGACGATTTTAAAGCTTCCGTATCTGAGCTCAGCTATGGGGGCCACTCATCTGCCAGCCAGTGGTTACCGAAAAAAGCTGCGAACCCGGCTGACCCTGCTGCATCTGAAAAAACAATGGGAGAGAGTTAGGTTCGGGGAGGAATAAATAAAAAAATGCTGTTCCAGCTTGTTAAGAAAGACTTCCACATGGACAGATCTGCTCTGGCATGACTATCTAGAGAAATGGTGCTGTCCTGGTCCTGAGCTTCGGGAAGAAGCTGAAGCAACCTTGACATAAATGATTTGCCTTGGGTCATGACCCTGGTCGCAAAATTGAGCATCCCCAAAAGAGACTGGAGCTCTGTTTTGGTAATGGAATTTACAAGCACGGCCATAGCTATGGCTGCTTGGATCTTGGTTAACTTCTGTGCTGGAAGCCTGGCTTCCATCCGGACCGTATCCAGAATGATTCCTAGGAAGGTGACCTGGGTGGCTGGCCCTTCTGTCTTATTCTGGGCTATCGGGACCTGTAATTGTTTGAAGGTTTCCTTCAACGTGGCTAGGCCGGCCGGGTGAGGATGCTGCTTCTCGACTATCAGGAAGTCGTCCAGATAGTGGATGACCATAGGCAAATCGCCGTGGTGAACCAATATCCAGTGGAAAGCTTCTGCTAGCTGGTTGAAAAGCCAGGGACTGCTTTTGCAGCCAAAAGTGAGACGGTTAGCAAAGTAAAACTTATTGGACCATCTGATGCCGTAATAACCCCAAAGCTGTGGCTGGATAGGCAGCAGCTTAAAAGCGTCGGCTATGTCTGCCTTCGTGAGCCAAGAACCTTTGCCTGCGAGCAAAATGAATTGAACTGCCTGATCGATAGAAGAATATCTCATTGAGTACTCGTCTGATGGAATCAGCGAATTCAGGCTTGGTGTGGACGAAGCATGTGGAGCAGACAAGTCGTAAATTAGACGTTTTTATTTGACGACTGTTTGGACACGATACCAATTGGGTTGATGCGCCAGTGCTGAAAGGGGATATCAGAGAAGGGGCCCAACAAAAAAACTTTATTGACTTCTGCTTGAATCAGTGTCTCGACCGTATCTGGGTCATGACTGGCTGACAGCAGGTTGCGACCTTCCCAATTAGCTTGAGGAAGAGCAATTATGCCTGTATGAAAACCCTTGTAGAAGCCAGATATCAAGAAGTCTATGAAGACTCGTTCAGGATGATTTTTAAGGAGGATCGACAGCAGTTCGACATTGATGTCGGTCAGTCATAGCTGTTTAGAAGCCTTCCTGGGGCACGAGGAACGAGGGTGGGCTCTAAAACATAAAGAACAAATATGCAGGGCTTGGCACGCGTTGAAGGCACAACTTCCCAGATTGAAATTGTTACATAATTGGCTCTTGCCAAGGTATACTATGGGCCTGCCTAATTTGTCCACTGTGCTAGAATTCCCCTGAGTACCGGAGGGACCAAGCCACGCCCCTTGCGGCATGGCAGGGTTGGAGTTCGGGCACCATTCTGTGGAGTGAAATATGGATTGGCAGTTCGAGCAGGTGGGGGCCCGGAGACCCGCAAAGTGCAGGCAGAATAATTCCATGTCCATCTCTGCCCAATTAGTGACGAACTGAAATTAAGAGAGAGCTGCTGCTTTGGCGGAAAAGGATCCGTGGTAATCATAAAACGCTGATCCACCATATTTCTGACCCAGGTCGGTGACCCGATATAGATATCTGTCCAGTTCTTCCCTCCTATCTGGCCGGGCTGAACAGATCACATCCCTGTATATGCTGAAAGCTAGCACGAATTCCGGAATGGTTAACTTCCTATTAAGACGTGCGTCTTTTGCCTTCATTACTATCGACACATCCCCACAATTGATCACTCGGTTTTCTGGAACATCTTGGGATGCTATGAGGATGGATGCTAGATTTATATCTCTCCCTGCCATAATATCCTTTTTAAGACTGTCTGGCAGAAAGTGAGATGGGGCAATTTGGGGGGTAGGTATGTGAGTACCTGGGAGAGGCTGTGGGGAGGGCGGGGTTGGAGCTGATGCCTGGCCTTGACCGGATGTTGACGGCTGAACTTCCAGGACCTCGACTCTGGACTGGATGTCTGAGACAGAGCTAACTAAACCACTAATGGAGGACTGGAGTTGGACCAACGAAAGCTGTATTGATGAAAGGGAAGTCTGTTCCCCTGATGGCCCGGCCTCCGACATTAGTAGTCTGTACAGTTCTGCTTTTCTGGCAGACGCTGGATACCGGATCCCTTTTTTGTTCAGCTCGGCAATTAGTTTTGGGATGGTCCAGCTCCGGAGGGACCTGTTGTTGACCCGGCCTTAAACCGATGAGCCTAGGGTAGAGACATTATCCTCAATGTCGGACACCTGTGAAATCGTGGATCCGCTTTTAACTGAACTGGACTTTGACGAATGACTCGATCTAGATTGCCGCTAACAGAAAAACCAACAATGAGAACTAACAAAAAATGTACAGACTGGGGTATGAAAGAATAAACCTACCGGTGCCATTACCCTTGTTGCGTATTTCTTACCTTGCGGGTCTTTGCCTGCTTTTAGAATGATAATGGCCGGAGACACTTCTAGGAATCTGGGGGAAACATTAAGTAAACTGAATAACGTAACCGTGGGGATAGGATGAGGACCGTGAGACCCCTTGACCATATGGGAGACTCCTAACTAAGAACCTAGCCTGGATGGCCTGGAGTGGGGTGTGGCGGACTCAATATGACATATGGCGTGGGAACAACAATGGCTAAATTGAAGGTCCAGTTGTCGCCCAACATTTAGCTCATCCTGGCGTGACCCAGAGGCAAGATAAATGATGTGACATGGTATGAGTGGTAGCTGAACCTGGACGATCTAGGTGACATACACCGTTAAGTTGGCCTGGACGATCCAGGTGACGTACAATGTTAAACTCGGCCTGGACGATCCAGGTGACATACAACATTGAACTCGGCCTGGACGATCCAGGTGACATACAACGCTAAAGTTGGCCTGGACGATCCAGGTGACATACAACATTGAACTCTGCCTGGACGATCCAGGTGATATACAACATTAAACTCGGCCTGGATGATCCAGGTGACATACAACGCTAAAGTTGGCCTGGACGATCCAGGTGACATACAACATTGAACTCGGCTTGGGCGATCCAGGTGACATACAATGTTAAAGTTGGCCTGGACGATCCAGGTGACATACAATGTTAAAGTTGGCCTGGACGATCCAGGTGACATACAACATTAAACTCGGCCTGGACGATCCAGGTGACATACAGCGCTAAAGTTGGCCTGGACGATCCAGGTGACATACAACATTGAACTCTGCCTGGACGATCCAGGTGACATACAACGTTAAAGTTGGCCTGGACGATCCAGGTGACATACAACATTGAACTCTGCCTGGACGATCCAGGTGACATACAACGTTAAAGTTGGCCTGGACGATCCAGGTGACATACAACATTAAACTCGGCCTGGACGATCCAGGTGACATACAACGCTAAAGTTGGCCTGGACGATCCAGGTGACATACAACATTGAACTCGGCCTGGACGATCCAGGTGACATACAACGTTAAAGTTGGCCTGGACGATCCAGGTGACATACAACATTAAACTCGGCCTGGACGATCCAGGTGACATACAACATTAAACTCGGCCTGGACGATCCAGGTGACATACAACGTTAAAGTTGGCCTGGACGATCCAGGTGACGTACAACATTGAACTTGGCCTGAGTGGTCCAGACGACAGATAGTTTAAGTACGCGGTATTTGTGGTAACTGAACTGAACTGATCGTGCGCCGCTGACGAATCTTCCCAGCCAAACTTGCGTTTGGAAACAGGGAGCCTGCCACGCGCAATTTTGGACCCCTGACACGTGCTGGCAGTGTGAATCCCTGCCTCCATGCCGTGAAACAATTCTGACCTGCAGGGACCAAGTAACTTACTGGCCCATGTGCTGTTGATTAATATATATAAATACGCACACCAAAATTGCCCCTGACACAGGCTGGAAGCTGGGCTGCCGCTGCTTGGCGGAACGCCGGCAACAATGCCCACTGCTTCCCAACTGTGCCGCCTCTGCTATATAGCGTCTCTGCTGGGGCAATGATTTTATTATCCCCCTTTTTTTTCTTTTTTTTTTTTTTTAACTGGGGTGGATATTTCCGAGTGGGCATGTGGCGCGCTCATGGCCGCTGCAGGGAGGGGAAGGGGGACCCCCGTGCCTGCGACCCTGCTAGTACTGGGATGTGCGGTCCCCAAGTGCGAGCAGGGAGTGGATGGACGTGTGTGGGAGGTGTTGCGATCGGTGCTCGGCTGGAGGTGCCTGAGGAGGGCGGGCGGAAGTGGATGCGTTCCACCTTGAACCGCAGAACCTTCGTGGAGGAGTGCTACTGCCCGTAGCAGTGAGTAGGCGGGAGCTCATGCTCCAAGAACTTACGTGTAACCGAACAACCTCTCTTGATATCGTGGCGCTGTGTAGCGAATCGCACTTGAACAAACCGACGTGAAGCTGGAAAAACAGACGTGAAGCTTGCTTGGCAGCTAGATGTGGCTCCTCCTACAAAGTAAGTGAGACACACCACTGGAGGGAAGGGATTAACAGGTATATATAGGGTACTGACGCCCTGCCCACAAATACAGGCTGACATCAGCCTTAATACATATATATATATACACTGCTCAAAAAAATAAAGGGAACACTTAAACAACACAATGTAACTCCAAGTCAATCACACTTCTGTGAAATCAAACTGTCCACTTAGGAAGCAACACTGAGTGACAATCAATTTCACATGCTGTTGTGCAAATGGGATAGACAACAGGTGGAAATTATAGGCAATTAGCAAGACACCCCCAATAAAGGAGTGGTTCTGCAGGTGGTGACCACAGATAACTTCTCAGTTCCTATGCTTCCTGGCTGATGTTTTGGTCACTTTTGAATGCTGGCGGTGCTTTCACTCTAGTGGTAGCATGAGACGGAGTCTACAACCCACACAAATGGCTCAGGTAGTGAAGCTTATCCAGGATGGCACATCAATGCGAGCTGTGGCAAGAAGGTTTGCTGTGTCTGTCAGCGTAGTGTCCAGAGCATGGAGGCGCTACCAGGAGACAGGACAGTACATCAGGAGACGTGGAGGAGGCCGTAGGAGGGCAACAACCCAGCAGCAGGACCGCTACCTCCGCCTTTGTGCAATGAGGAACAGGAGGAGCACTGCCAGAGCCCTGCAAAATGACCTCCAGCAGGCCACAAACGGGCATGTGTTTGCTCAAAAGGTCAGAAACAGACTCCATGAGGGTGATATGAGGGCCCGATGTCCACAGGTGGGGGTTGTGTTTACAGCCCAACACCGTGCAGGACGTTTGGCATTTGCCAGAGAACACCAAGATTGGCAAATTCGCCACTGGCGCTCTGTGCTCTTCACAGATGAAAGCAGGTTCACACTGAGCACATGTGACAGACGTGACAGAGTCTTGAGATGCCGTGGAGAACGTTCTGCTGCCTGCAACATCCTCCAGCATGACCGGTTTGGCATTGGGTCAGTAATGGTGTGGGGTGGCATTTCTTTGGAGGGCCGCACAGCCCTCCATGTGCTCGTCAGAGGTAGCCTGACTGCCATTAGGTACCGAGATGAGATCCTCAGACCCCTTGTGAGACCATGTGCTGGTGCGGTTGGCCCTGGGTTCCTCCTAATGCAAGACAATGCTAGACCTCATGTGGCTGGAGTGTGTCAGCAGTTCCTGCAAGACGAAGGCATTGATGCTATGGACTGGCCCACCCGTTCCCCAGACCTGAATCCAATTGAGCACATCTGGGACATCATGTCTCGCTCTATCCACCAACGTCACGTTGCACCACAGACTGTCCAGGAGTTGGCAGATGCTTTAGTCCAGATCTGAGATCCCTCAGGAGACCGTCCGCCACCTCATCAGGAGCATGCACAGGCGTTGTAGGGAGGTCATACAGGCACGTGGAGGCCACACACACTACTGAGCCTCATTTTCACTTGTTTTAAGGACATTACATCAAAGTTGGATCAGCCTGTAGTGTGTTTTTCCACTTTAATTTTGAGTGTGACTCCAAATTCAGACCTCCATGGGTTGAAAAATTTGATTTCCATTCTTTTATTTTTGTTTGATTTTGTTGTCAGCACATTCAACTATGTAAAGAACAAAGTATTTCAGAAGAATATTTAATTAATTCAGATCTAGGATGTGTTATTTTTGTGTTTATTTTTTTGAGCAGTGTATATACAGTATATATATCATGATACCGGGTGAATGAACGCAGAATGAGATCTCATTAGACATGCCTGATCTTGTGAGTCAATGCTCTCTGCAGGTGGAGTCAGAAGGATGCCAATCTGATGTTGTCCTCTCTGTCTTGTTGGCAATGCCTTCTTGGACAACTAGAACCCTATTTACATATGCGGAAGCAGAAAATAGGGGGACTTTGTTTTTAAATAGAGGGACCAGAGTGAGAAAAAAACTGCATGGTATTCAGGGGAGCAAAAACATTGCGGACAAGTGGTTGATTCCCTTTTTTCAGCAAGTGCCCGCAGCCTGCCTCTGTAAAGAGAAGATTCATACTTACCTTCTCCCCACTGCTCCAGTACTCTATGATGCCTTCACTGTGTTCATGTTCTGGTTCCTGGCTTGTTTTCTTCTGGTGCTGCTTGGGCTTAGCCACATGCTCCACTGCAGGTAGAGTCCAGCCAGAAGGATGCCAATCTGATGTCCTCTCTGTCTTGTTGGCAATGCCTTCTTGGACAACAAGAACCCTATTTAAATATAGGGCAGCAGAAAACAGGGGGACTTTTTTGGGAATAGAGGGACAAGAGTGAGAAAAAAACTGCATGGTATTCAGGGGAGCAGAAACATTGTGAACAAGTGTTTGATTCCCTTTTTTCTGCAAGTGCCCGTAGCCGGCCTCTGTAAAGAGAATATTCATCCTTACCTGCTCCCCGCTGCTCCAGTCCTCCATGATGCCTTCGCTGTATTCATGTTCTGGTCCCAGGCTTGTTTTCTTCTGGCTCTGCTTGGGCTTAGCCACGTGCTCCACTGCAGCCAATGACTGACCTCAGCGGTGACATGCAGGCGCTGGCTAAATATCAGTATGCGATGAGATTCTGCAAGATTGAGAAGTAGAGGGAGGATTGGCATCCCCCCCCCCACACACACACACACACACACACAATTGGCAGGACCTATAAAGGGATGCTTACTTACCTGCTTCCCGACTCCCCTTACGTCATGACAAATCCAGTCACCACTGTGGTCATTGATTGGCTGTAGCCATGCCAAACCAGATATTTACAGCGAGGGAGCCCAAAGGAGCATTGCAGGCTGAGAGAAGAAGGATGGTGAAGCCAGTGCCGCGAAACAGGTAAGTAAGGTTCCCTTTACAGATCCGGCCGTGTGGAAGGGGGTTTCTCAAACATGAACCCCCCTCCTATTCTTACACAGCCTATTTAAGGCTTGCTACATGTCAGAACAGTAGTGTTTATTATCTCTGTGTGATTCTCAGTCTGTAACATGTGGTATTACCCATATTGTGTGAATCACTGTGCACATTATCCTATACGGTTAAATCTCCTTTCCTATGACTCTGTAGTGTTTATTACCCATAAACTGTAACATCAATGCGTGTTATTCTTGTTTGTGTCATCACTTTGTTTATTATCCATGCGTATTGATAAACTGTGACACCATAGTAGTGATTATACTGTAATACTGTATTGATTATCTTTTGTACTGTGATATAACTAATATTTATATTGTTAATGTGCTTATTTTATATCCACTGTGACATCACAATACTTTAGTATTCTTGTGTTTTCACATCACTGTTTATTGTACATGTGTACCTGTACTGTCACATTACTGTGTCTATTTCACCAGTAGTGTTACATCACTGTGTTTATTACACATGTAGAGTTACATAACTGGGTTTATTTAATCTGTTCTGTTAATTTACTGTTACGTCACTGTTTAATACACCTGTAACTGTATTGTTACGTCACTGTTTAATACACCTGTAACTGTATTGTTACATCACTGTTTATTACACCTGTAATGCCACATAACTTTGTTTATTTCACCCATACTATTGCATAATTGTTAATTACACCTGTACTATCATGACTCTGTGTTTAGAGCACTTGTACTATGACATTACTTTGTTTATAACACCAGTACTATCACATCTCTCTATGTCTATTACAACTAAAACTGTCACATCCTTATGCTTCTTACACCATCTTACACCTACAGGAAGCTGTCAAATCACCATTTATTACATCTGTACTGTCATGTCTCTGTGTTTATTGCACCTTTACTGTCACATCACTATGTTTATGTTATGTTGACAGTTAATGCCCATCGCTGCCCGCTATTTTGGACAGGCACATGCACCACTCCACTCAATTTGAGGGTCATTTATCAAACTGGTGTGAAGTAGAACTGGCTTAGTTGCCCATAGCAACCAATCATATTCATCCTTTCACTTTGGAAAGCTCCTTTGGAAAATGAAAGGAAGAATCTGATTGGTTGCAATGGTCAACTAAGCCAGTTCTACTTTATACCAGTTCCAGCACTCTGGCAAAGGACCCAGGCACCGGTGTCCTCTGTGTCTATTAGGAACATTCTTCACTGAACCGTACCTCATTATGCAATACTGCAAGGGCTCTTGTGTGTGCAGCTGTTAAGTAGTTTCCAATTGGTAATCAACGTCTTCTAGATATACTGTGCTGTTTGCCTAATTCCTTGCCTGAGAAATTAGGTTCCTAGCTTGCTAGTTCCTTGCTTGTTCCTGTTGTCTGCCTGTGTACCAACCTCTGTCTGTTTGCTGCAATTCTGACCTTTCGCTGCCTGACCTGACCTGTGTCTGCCTGTTTACCTTTGTGATCCTCTGCTGCCAGCCCTGACCTCAGGCCTTTTTCATGAATTTGCATGAACTCTGCCTACATTGATCTTGGTCTGTTACTAACTACAAGCTTTACCTGATCCATTGGTGCTCTACTATGGTGTCTCTGCCCCTCGTGGGTCCACTGTCAACCATACCAGGAATATTCTAAAAGGTAGCGGCCTGGTGGCTTCCCTGAAATGAAGACTAGATTCCTGTACAGTAGTTAAAGGGTGAATACCGGGGACTACCAAGATAATGGCTAGTAAGTCCAGACCCACTGCTGTCATACCTGTGCTGTCACATCACTATGTTTATTACACCTGTACTCTTAAGCTGGCCATACATATTATACTTTGTCAGCTGACCACATAGATAACAGTGAATTCAGCAGACACGCTAATGTGTGTGTGGCGGTTCTTCTGACTTTGGGGGAGACAAGGATAATGAAATTAATATTTTCAACTAATCTTTTTGTTCTCCGGGAGCATAAGCTGTCGTCAGAACTATCTGGTAGCAGCTTTCTCCACTCTGTCCATAGCATACACAGGCACATTTGGTCAAGCGGAACGTGTATGTGTATGGAGATGGCCGGCAGGGAGACAAGAGAGATAGCTGTGAATGTATGGTCAGATATTGAATGTATGACCAGCTTTACTTCACTGTGTTTATTACACCTATAATTTGGGCAGGTTCGCTTAAGTTTTTACAATAATTTTGATTCCTTATGAATTAATTAGCCACAAATCACTGTAAATCACTGACAATCTGCCTTAAAGTAACAGTGGCCTGTAGTACTGATGCACAGTAACTCTACAGCCAAAAGAACAGATGAACTATGAATAATTGTGCCCTGCACAGTTATGTACATGGTGAAAATTGTCTGTAGTTCAGCAGTCTCCTACACTCTCCCTCCACTCTTTCTGCAACCTCCCTGCACTCTCCCTACACTCTCCCTACACTCTCCCTGCACTTTCCCTGCACTCTCCCTCTCCAATTGTCACACTTTGATGTGGGAGGAAAACCCACACCAAATGTAGGAGGGAAAGGGGTGAGGGAAAAAGGCCTGGAAAATAGGGAAAGGAGCAGGTCACCTCCTAGAGAAACCCTAATCCAAGTCCTGACTGACTGCAAGTATGAACAGACCCCAGAGGTAGGTGAGTTCATACACAGGAACCTAAAGTACTAACTCACCCTGTAGGACCCTGGTACTAATATCAGGACAAGAGACAACCTGTTCCTCCAAACGGTAGTACTAACAGTAGTCTCCTTCAGGCCTAAAAACAAATGGCAATGAAAAGAGCAACACAAGAAAACCCCACACTTAGCTTCAAATGGCTATGGAAGCACAGGAACTCAGCCGAGATCCAATCACCAGCAATCCACAACAAGACTGAAGCTATAAACCACACAGCATGGTGAGAGAAGCCACAATAAATAGAGAAGGTTAAATGACCACATAAGCAACACCTGAGGTGAGGGGTGTGGCCATCACCAGAAACAATACAGACACAAATTGCTCCACAAGGAACCTGTCAGATCAAACCACATGTTGCCAGTCTCACTGATCTCCTGGCATCTGTCACGGGAACGTCCGTGACACCAATATTGTCCTACACTCTCTTTTAACAGTTTGCTGCAACACTGTCCCTAGTGCATGAGCATCTTGTCACATCTCTTCTTATGCTCAGCTCACAGAAAAATGGCGGCGATTGCACATGATCAGGGTTTGATAGGGTTTGATAGGGCTCTGCCTAACTGTAACATCACATGGGAATGGCTACCTGGGGACTGAATTTCTGCATGGCATTAAGGGTGATATCTAGGGATGAGCAAACCCGAACACGGACCCGAACCCGAACATTTTCGTAAAAGTCCGTGTTCGGGTTCGGTGTTCGGCGCTTTCTTGGCGCTTTTTGAAAGGCTGCAAAAGCAGCCAATCAACAAGCGTCATACTACTTGGCCCAAGAGGCCATCACAGCCATGCCTACTATTGGCATGGCTGTGATTGGCCAGTGCACCATGTGACCCAGCCTCTATTTAAGCTGGAGTCACGTAGCGCCGCACGTCACTCTGCTATGATCAGTATAGGGAGAGGTTGCAGCTGCGACGTTAGGGCGAGATTAGGCAGATTAACTCCTCCAAAAGAATTGATTCTGTGATCGATCTGCAGCTGTGGATCATTGAAGTGCTATTATTGACTTGCTCACTTTTTTGAGGCTGCCCAGAGCGTTTTTAGATCACTTTTTTTCTGGGGTGATCGGCGGCCATTTTGTGACTTGTGGTGCGCCAGCACGAGCTATCACCAAGTGTATTTAACCATCGATAGTGTGGTTATTTTGTGCTATATCCTACATCAGCTGCAGGCTGAGCCTGTGTCACCCAAGTGCATTTAACCATCAACAGTGTGGTTATTTTTTGGCCATATATTACATCAGGGGCAAGTTGAGCCTGTCACCCAGCGCCTAAAAAATAGACCTGACATTTCTATTCAACCAAATCTGCACAGTTTTAGCTGGTCAAGTTATTTGTAGTGACCGTAAAAGCAGATTTTTTGTTCTGGGTTGAAAAAGCATTCCCAAATTTGCCATTCTCAAAATTACTAGTTTGTGGTATTTGAGGCCTACTTGAAATCTATCCCAAAAAGAAAATCTTACATTGAAGGTATTGATAGTGTGATTCAGAAAAACCTAAGACACACGCTAGCGTGCTGATAGAAGTGTCATTCTGTGATTAAACCTATAACTGTCACACAGCGCAAAAAAAAAAAACAGGTCTCACATCTCTATTCAACCAAATCTGCACAGTTTTAGCTGGTCAAGTTATTTGTAGTGACCGTAAAAGCAGACTTTTTGTTCTGGGTTGAAAAAGCATTCCCAAATTTGCCAGTCTCAAAATTGTTGTGAATGGGAACAATGAGGAAAACATCTAATAAGGGACGCGGACGTGGACATGGTCGTGGTGGTGTTAGTGTACCCTCTGGTGCTGGGAGAGGACGTGGCCGTTCTGCCACAGCCACACGTCCTAGTGAACCAACTACCTCAGGTCCCAGTAGCCAGCAGAATTTACAGCGATATTTGGTGGGGCCCAATGCCGTTCTAAGGATGGTAAGGCCTGAGCAGGTGCAGGCATTAGTCAATTGGGTGGCCGACAGTGGATCCAGCACGTTCACATTATCTCCCACCCAGTCTTCTGCAGAAAGCGCACAGATGGCGCATGAAAACCAAGCCCATCGGTCTGTCACATCACCCCCATGCATATCAGGGAAACTGTCTGAGCCTCAAGTTATGCAGCAGTCTCTTATGCTGTTTGAAGACTCTGCTGCCAGGGTTTCCCAAGGGCATCCACCTAGCCCTTCCCCAGGGGTGGAAGAGATAGAATGCACTAACGCACAACCACTTATTTTTCCTGATGATGAGGACATGGGAATACCACCTCAGCACGTCTCTGATGATGACGAAACACAGGTGCCAACTGCTGCGTCTTTCTGCAGTGTGCAGACTGAACAGGAGGTCAGGGGTCAAGACTGGGTGGAAGACGATGCAGGGGACGATGAGGTCCTAGACCCCACATGGAATGAAGGTCGTGCCACTGACTTTCACAGTTCGGAGGAAGAGGCAGTGGTGAGACCGAGCCAACAGCGTAGCAAAAGAGGGAGCAGTGGGCAAAATCAGAACACCCGCCGCCAAGAGACTTCGCCTGCTACTGACCGCCGCCATCTGGGACCGAGCACCCCAAAGGCAGCTTCAAGGAGTTCCCTGGCATGGCACTTCTTCAAACAATGTGCTGACGACAAGACCCGAGTGGTTTGCACGCTGTGCCATCAGAGCCTGAAGCGAGGCATTAACGTTCTGAACCTTAGCACAACCTGCATGACCAGGCACCTGCATGCAAAGCATGAACTGCAGTGGAGTAAACACCTTAAAAACAAGGAAGTCACTCAGGCTCCCCCTGCTGCCTCTTCTGCTGCTGCCGCCTCGGCCTCTTCTGCTGCTGCCTCGGCCTCTTCTGCTGCTGCTGCCGCCGCCTCGGCCTCTTCCTCTGCCTCTGGAGGAACGTTGGCACCTGCCGCCCAGCAAACATGGGATGTACAACCAACACCACCACCTGCGTCACCAAGCATCTCAACCATGTCACACGGCAGCGTTCAGCTCTCCATCTCACAAACATTTGAGAGAAAGCATAAATTCCCACCTAGCCACCCTCGATCCCTGGCCCTGAATGCCAGCATTTCTAAACTACTGGCCTATGAAATGCTGTCATTTAGGCTGGTGGACACACACAGCTTCAAACAGCTCATGTCACTTGCTGTCCCACAGTATGTTGTTCCCAGCCGCCACTACTTCTCCAAGAGAGCCGTGCCTTCCCTGCACAACCAAGTGTCCGATAAAATCAAGTGTGCACTGCGCAACGCCATCTGTGGCAAGGTCCACCTAACCACCGATTCGTGGACCAGTAAGCACGGCCAGGGACGCTGTATATCCCTAACTGCACACTGGGAAAGTGTAGTGGCGGCTGGGCCCCAGGCGGAAAGCTGTTTGGCGCACGTCCTTCCGCCGCCAAGGATCGCAGGGCAACATTCTTTGCCTCCTGTCTCCTCCTCCTCCTACTCAGCTTCCTCCTCCTCTTCTTCCACCTGCTCATCCAGTCAGCCACACACCTTCACCACCAACTTCAGCACAGCCCGGGGTAAACGTCAGCAGGCCATTCTGAAACTCATATGTTTGGGGGACAGGCCCCACACCGCACAGGAGTTGTGGCGGGGTATAGAACAACAGACCGAT